>NC_060123.1:101566029-101875340 GCF_021461395.2 Schistocerca americana | reverse complement strand
GCTGCCTCCAAACTGTTAATTACCCTAGGACGTAATTGGTTCAAAATGGTTCAAATGGCTCTGAGCACTATGGGACTCAACTGCTGTGGTCATAAGTCCCCTAGAACTTAGAACTACTTAAACCTAACTAACCTAAGGACATCACACACATCCATGCCCGAGGCAGGATTCGAACCTGCGACCGTAGCGGTCATGCGGTTCCAGACTGTAGCGCCTTTAACCGCTCGGCCACTCCGGCCGGCAGGACGTAATTCGTTAACAGACAATTCAAGAACAGCAACTGAATGTACTTAGCGAATGTTCAGAAAGCTGAAGTCCAAATAATGTCTTTCACAGAGAACTCAAGCTAAAGTATCAAACAATGGTAATATAAGTGGCTGACAATGAGTCTCAAGTCATTACCAATCAAAATATTACTCTTAGCAAATGTTCAAATTGCTTAAGGTCTATTGATAAGTGTCTTCCACGACGAAGACGAAGTAATTTAAGATTCTGAGCAGTGGCTACACAAGTAGTTAAAAGAGTTCCAAGTAAAGATCAGTCTTAATATTTTTCTTAGCAAATGCCCAAACCATTTAGTCTTGTTTGCTGGTTTACCGAGCTGTTATATCTTTGCTTGTTGACGCAATCTGTTTTCCTTTCACGACACTGGGTGGAGCTTTGGTCTCCTTGTAGCTGATTCTTTGGTTAGCAGGAGTTGGAGGAGGTTGTTGACGGACGATTGGGCGCAGAGTGAGAGAGAGAGAGACAGAGGGGGATGGAGAGGGGGAGAGGGAAGGGGGAGGGGGTAGAGGGAGAGAGAGAGAACGTGTGACGAACGGTGACCATGCTATGGTTCCGCAGCGGTTGTTCGTCCAAGGTGGGTCTATTTGTACAAGACCGTTTTGGTGTGGAGTGTTGGGCTCCACGTAGTTGCTCCCGGTTGACTATCTGTGTTTAAGGGTGACTGTGTGCTCATGTGGGCGTCTTCATCACGTAGATTTTTCCTTGTACCACTACCTTATTTTTGGGTGAGGTACTTCTCTTTGTGGATTTTGGCACATGTGCTCCGGCGCTGAACTTCTCCCGTTAGGCCGGTTTTCCCACTGTTCTCCGTCACTCTGTACTGAAGATACTAGATTCAAAAATGGTTCAAATGGCTCTGAGCACTATGTGACTTAAGGGGAGCCGGAGGTAGTCAAATCCAAAAAAATACGATTTTTTTTTTTTGGTACCGAAAATTAATTGGAACATTCCTCTTTAATTATTTGAATTATTGTTCTACTCGCCCTAGAAGTGGAGTTATTACCATTTTCCCCCACGCCTGCAGAGGAAATGGGCGGCCACTGAATGCATCTAACATCCTCTCGTGACTACCTGACGAACTGCTTGGGATTTTCTCGGTCTGCTACGCATACAGCGCCTTATGTTACACATACAGCGAGTGTGCAAGGGTTGGCTACATTGTTTTCTGTGACAAATGAAGCGCTAAGAGGTCGGAACATCGTCTCTTTGCTGTTTACCGTTTCGAATTAGCTCAGTGTTGCGCCTTTTGTTGGTAGTATTATACTTCTTGTGTAAAGCGTTGTTCTGGTTACAATGCCACGTTTTAGTAACCGTGTATATAAGAAGAGGATGAACGTAGGGAAACGTGATGACTGGCTGTTGCGTGATGTCCTTAGGTTAGTTAGGTTAAAGTAGTTCTAAGTTCTAGGGGACAGATGACCTCAGAAGTTAAGTCCCATAGTGCTCAGAGCCATTTGAACCATTTTTTTGAACGTAGGGAAAAGAAAATTAACACTAATACCAAGTTGCGATACTACAATTACTGCAACAGTGCGTTCTTCTGCCAAGCAACACTTGGCCGGCCATAGCCCTGTGACATCTTCTAGCAAGAAGCTGGCTGGTGGAAGTGACAGATTTCGTGAATATGTTAGTGACAGTTATGATATTAACGAAGTACTGAATATTGGATTATTATCTTCTGTGCTGAAAGAAAGTGTTCTGTGCAAAATGTGTTCAAGTGTAGGAGTGGGACTGGAGATAACAAAGCACTTTGGTTTAGCTTGTGAGATGAAGATAATCTGTGTATGTTGCAAGTATCAAGTGACTTTCTACAATTCACATGCCAGTCTCTTTGGTGAAAATGGACGATCTAGAGTGTTTGATGTGAATGTTCGATCCATTGGAAAAGGGTCTGCTGCTCATAAACTGTTTTGTGGTATTATGAACTTGCCATCGCCTCCAGGCAAATTTGGGTACTACTGTGAACTGGTAGGATAATATGTTGAAGATGTGGCTTTGAAAACCATGAAGGAAGCAGTGGAGGAATCTGTAGAAATGAACGGTGGATCTAGGGATTTGGTTGTGGCATTAGATGGTTCCTGGCAAGAGAGGGGTCATAAATCCCTCAATGGGGTTGTAACTGCTGCTTGTGGTGATAGTGCAAAAGTGATAGATGTTGCAATATTATCAAAACATTGTAGGTGCACAAATAAAATCAAAGGAGAGCACAGTGGAATGTGTGGCAAATTTTAGTGGATCAAGTGGAGGAATGGAAGTGGATGGAGTGAAACAAATTTTTGAACGTTCAGTTCCCAGATACAACGTTAGGTACAAATACTACCTTGGGGATGGTGATTCCAAAGGTTTCAAGACTATAGAGGAACTGAAACCATACGGAAATGAATTTGTAGTTCAATAGTTGGAATGCATTGGGCACGTGCAAAAGCGTGTGGGTGCATGGCTTCGAAGGCTCTAACAAACTTTGTGTTCAAGTAAGCTCAATGATGGAAAGACAATAGGAGGGAGAGGCAGGCTTACTGATGAGGTGATTGAACGTCTACAGAGATACTATGGGTATGCTATAAGGCAAAATAATAGTAGTGTTAGTGACATGCGAAAAGCAGTGTGGGCATTGTTCCTTCATACTGCCTCTTCCAATGAATACCCTCAACACAGCCTGTGCCCAAAAGATTCCTGGTTCAAATATAATGCAAAAAAGGACTATGATCACAAACATGGTTTGCCAGCAGCTGTGATAAATGCATTAAAACCAATTTTTCATGACTTGGCACACCCAAAATTGTTACACAAATGTCTACACGGAAAGACGCAGAATCCTAATGAGAGTGTAAACAATTTGATTTGGAAAGTGATTCCTAAAAGGGTGTTAGTAAGCATAAAAACACTGCACTTTGGCATTTATGATCCAATAGCAATCTACAACCAAGGGAACAGTGTGAAGTGTGAAGTTATGAAGGCATTAGGATTTACAGTTGGGGTGAACACTGTACTAGCACTAAGAAATATTGACAGAGAAAGGATAAGAGGAGCAGAAAGAAGAGAAAGGCGTATGAAGTATGATGAAACAACAGGCCAGAAAAGAAGACAGAAGAGGAAGCTTTTGGAGGAAGGAGACCCTGATAATAATAGTGCAGGAATGTATTGAGAAACTTTGATAGCCATTTTCAGTAAATTAGAATTTTTCGAATATAAGGAACATTTTCTCAAAATCCACTCAAGCTAGAGAGATGAAATATTTATACAGCACTCCTAGTGGTCACACTTACATTGTAACGCAGCCATTAGGCAATATGTTCAGTAGTTTCATTTCAGTTTAATTATAAAGCAATTATATGTAAAAAAATTTGTGTCATTAATAAAAAATAATTGGAAGGAAACTAGAAAAGATACTCCAAAATCGCTCTGTCATAACTGCAATACTAAACCACTCTATATGTAAAAAAAAATTCAAATTTTTCTATTTGGTAGTTTATTCATAAATGTTCCTCAAACTTAGTGATTTTAACATGGGCAGCATAGGCACCTCCAGCTCCCCTTAACATCTGAGGTCATCAGTCCCCTAGAACATAGAACTACTTAAACCTAACTAACCTAAGAACATCACACACACCCACGCCCGAGGCAGGATTCGAACCTGCAACTGTAGCAGTCGAGCGGTTCCGGACTAAAGCGCCTAGAACCATTCGGCCACCGCGGCCGACTGATACTAGATTCGCCCCCCCCCCCTTCCTGTCTGTGTAAACTCCCTTTATGGATGAAATTTTTGAGCTTATTTAAACTGTATTTTCCTTTATATTGTAGTTTGTTCAGAATTTAGGTGATCTCTGTCATTATTCCTTGAGTGTGAAATCAATTTGTTGTAATATATTCTAAAGCATCACATATATTAGTGACCAGTCAGGTCGAATATCGATCCTGGCCTGGCCTTTAAGATGGCAAGTTCTCGCCTGCCCGACTTATACACGAATTGTAATACGGAGCGCGGTCGTGGCAAGCAAACGCCTGCGGCCTGATGAATTTTGGCTTGTTTTCTGTTATCACGATGAAAGGTATTGGTGAGATTCAGCACTTCCCTAAGAAGAAGGAATTTATTGTTTACTGATCTAAATTTTTTTACTACTATGATCTCGTACTTAGCTATTAGCGCTCAAGCATTTCTTGCTACCTCTTAAGTTTACTTCACTGAATTTGTTTTGGGATCTTGTTTACTGTTGGCTACTTAATCAAATTAATTCTTATGTTTGGTCGTTAGAGTTAAATGATTAACTGGTTAATCACCTTTGTTTTAATTATTCAGTCATTGTAACACTTAGGTTTTGATCGGTGTCTGGGATGGGGGTTTGTATTTCGATTTTTGTGTCGGGCCTTGAGAATTTATTTTGATGCTTAGTCTTGCATGCTTTGTATAGTCGTTTGTTTTCCCTCAGCTTCCCGAATTGGTCGTACCGTTGGAGCCGTTAGGCCCGGCGTGTTATCCACTACCCGCTGACTCACAGGGCGTGACTAGTCCACGTTGGCTGTGTACGTTTGTGCGTCGTGGTTTTCCGTCTCTAGTTTTGCGGTACCCACTGAGGCGACGCTTCCTCCTCGCTAGCTACGGCGTCTCTCTACAGATTAAGTTTTTCATTTTTATGACAGTCGGGTTTTACTCGAAATCAAAGTGTCCGCTACCGTACGCCAGCCCGGCCTTGTCTTCTTAATGCTGCCTTAAAATTTTCTTTGATTTGAAGACCTTTCAGGCTAATTGTGGATTGCTGAACATGTGAATTTTAAAATCGTTGTCACAGTTCTGTTCCAAAATTGCTTGTACCCGAAGGGTGCTCCAAATCTTTTTATTGTATCCTGGAGCTGTAATTTTTAAAATATTGTTGCCTTTCCTGTTTGAAAACTGCCTATGGTAAAGAGACTTTCCCAGATTGGTGAGGTACTGAACATATACATCTTAAAAATTTTGTTCCTGTTTAAGAAAGTGCTGTTGACTTTGGGGCTTCATATTGTCAAAATTTCCTATCTGTTTGAAAGATTGCTAGTGTCTAAGAGCTCCTACAGTTTGTGAAAGGTTGAACCTGTAAATTTAAAAGAAAAAAGGATTAACCTTCTGTTTCTAAATTGCTAGCAGCCAAAATCCCCCTCAACTTACTTTTAATCGTTATTCTGACTTGAAAATTTTTCTAATAAGGATCACCTTCCTTCTTTGTAGTTTACTATCTGATGAACGGTTCTCAAATTTTTATGGAAGTGCTCTTTCTGTAATGGTACAGAAGTCACATTCGCCTGGCTGAAATTTCACGAGTGCCTAAAGGGCTCTCGAACTGTTTTTTTTTTTTTTTTTCGAAAGTTGAACATGTTATTTTAAAGAAGCATTGCTTGTCCTGTAAAATGGTTACTAATAATTTTTATGTTATTGATGTTTTAAGTAGAATAAAGAATTACCAAGTATCGTTAATCAACAAATGGCTTCCTGTAAACTCAGCCTGCACCTTCCTCCCGTCCGTTAATTTGTTGTCGTATCCTGGGGCATCCAGTGATGCTTCAACCACCGCAAAGTCATTTCAAGTAACACAATTTTAAATATCGTTTTCATTAACAGTCATTATGCCTCAGCCCTAAATACGAGTTTATTAGTACATCTAACAAACTTAAGTGGGCAGAACTGCAATACAATTCGGACTTAAGACAACAGTGAATGGTCAGCGGCTATTTAATAAATTTACAATTGGTGAAGGTGTTTCAGGATTTAAAGGAATTAGTAACTGGAGGATATTAACCCTAAGCTCCGACAGCTGTATAGTGCAATGCCCGAGCAAAACATCATGTATCAACTAAAGGGCACCTCTAGACTGTCACATTTATTCAACCGGGATTTACAAAACGTCATTTGCACTGAATATTCTATAATCGATAAATTACCACCAAAGTAAGCTAATCACTTAATTTCACATGTTACAGTGAAATAAACAGCAACAATAGCTGACCAAACATACAGACGGAGTCAACTAAGCCCCGTGGGCAACTGACAGAGACAAGGTGAATGTCACACGGGTGTTTAGTTCGGAAAATAGCAAATGATAAGCTATAAGGACTTGGTGTAATCAGGTGACCAGTCGTCTTAGAAAAGTAGATACCTTTTCCAAACAACTAGTACAAAATCGTTTGGTGAATGTCACCTGATCGATCAGACCATACAATGAATTCCCTGATAAGTAATGCAATACGTAATGTTAAATCCAACTCTTTTCAGTAGAAAAAAACAGTGTAGGCTGCGAAAGCAGCATGAGCTTTATTGACGAGTTTCACCTTTTTCAGGCATCCTCAAAATTAGTATAGGAACTGCGGGAAACGCATTAGTCATAAGTAGTCGAAATTTTAGTGTGCACTTCCGACGACGGCATGAAGCTATATTTAAATACGACCACACTGCCAATCTTGTCACAAACATGTGATACAAAAACACACACTGAAATTTCTATTACTATGATTAATGTGTTACCTCTGGAACCAAACCGAATTCTGAAGATGCCTCAAAAAGGCGAAACGCATCAGTAAATCTAATGCTGCTTTCGCAGTCTAGATTGTACTCTTCTACTGAAACCAAATCACAGTTGTAGCACCATGGCCATATATAGGGGCGGGGAATTAGTTAATCTAACCTGTAACACAAACATAAGCAGAATTGAACGCTATTCTAGTTAAATATAAAAGCGATGCCTAAAATAACTTCTACAGGAAGTGAAAAGGTTAAACAGTAGACTAAAAAGATAAATAAGTCCAGTGAACAAAGACCACTTGACAAACACTAAGAGCAAAAGATCTCATAGTGAAATGCCAATGGCATCAATGAGTTAAGGCTGTAAAACAATGAATAAACAGAATTTACCAGATATACCAGACACTAGATAATATGTCAAGCAAGTAGTTTACAGTTGCCCGTAACAGTAGGTACCTTGAACATTACTTTAATAGAATACTTGTACAAAACCCTTCAAGTTAAAAACTACCATTATAGGTAAAGAGACGTAACGCAAAAGGTTGGGGCCCATGTACCATCATGTGTCATTGCTGTTACTACCCTTATTGACATAGATACCTATGAAACATGTATGCATTTCAATTAACTAAAATATAGACTGAATACGATATAAGGGAATAACATACGATATAGGGCAATAACAACGGGTAAACCTACGTTAATAAAAGTCGTAGCTAACCGAAATTATGAAACAGTTCTTAATTTAACTAAAAGGGAACAGACAGGCCTTCAGTAATGACAGTTTCAGTCAAGTAAAATTACCAAATAGGAAACCAGCAGGCCTTCAGTAACAACAGCTCCAGTTAAGTGAAATTACCAAATAGAAAACAGACAGGCCTTAGCTGATAACAGCTTGAGTTAAGTGTTGAAAATTTGTGGTGAGATACTAAGGGACCAAACTGCTGAGGTCATCGGTCCTCAAGCTTACACACTACTTAAGCTAACTTAGGCTAAGGACAACACACACACCCATGCCCGAAGGACGACTCTAACCTCCGAAGGGGGAGCCGCGCGTACCGTGTGAAGGCGCCATAGATGGCGCGGCTACCCCACGCGGCTTCAGTTAAGTGAAATTATCAAACAGAAAACAAACTGGCCTTCGTTAACAAGAGCTTTAGTTGAGTAAGACTACCAAATAGAAAACGGTAAGTCTCCATGAATAACTGCTTCAGTTGACTAACCGAGAGTTAGAATTACCTCCTTATAAGGTGGCCACCAGAAGGCTTATACGCAAAGAGCACAAGACTACAGCAAAACGGAAGGCCAAGAAACGTCACAACGAGAGGTCCGACCTTCCAAGGCCTTTTCCGTAGGGTACAGAACGGCAAAAGAAATACTATTTCTTAACACAACAAGCTTCATTACGTGAAAGCGACAATATGTAGCCAAACGGTACCCTGCTGGAAGAACTGCCGGCCGCTGTGGCGGAGCTGTTCTAGGCGCTTCAGTCCGGAACCGCACTGCTGCCACGGTCGCATGTTTGACTCCTGCCTCGGGCATGGATGTGTGTGATGTACTTAGGTAAGTTAGGTTTAATTAGTTCGAAGTGTAGGGGACTGATGATTTCGGATGTTAAGTCCCATAGTGCTTAGAGCCATTTGAACCATTTTTTAACTGGAAGAACTGCCTCCACAATAACAGCGAAACGCCCGAAAGAAAACTAGACTGCCGAATCCAATTATACAGCTGCATCAATTGCAAATCTTGGGCCCCAGTCACCTCCTAAGCCAATGTAATTTACAGAGCGATGACGTCTGCAATGCATTTAGGAATCTCGAAACAGGAACCCTGCTGTATTAGAGAAAGGTGCTAACCTGCTGTTCGAAAACGTTTTGCAGGGAGGTCGACTAAAACCGAATCATGTAGGTACTGCGTGACGACAGAGGAGTCTGGCCACAGTATAGAAGAAACATTTTATCGCTCCGACGCAGATATCCTGTTTACAAACAACCAAGGCCAGTATCGACTCAGGAAAAGCAAGAGACTTATAGATATAAATAAGAAAGTAACAGTTTAAACCTCGAAATCCTAAACTTAGGGGCCCAGAATTCAGCACAGCAAATTGGCTTCAACTCTCTCATTGGTGCGTCACGTCCCAGAGCTGGCTGGCCTGGCTACGACGAAGACTACATGCGAAGCCAGCCACGGATTCAAATCGGCCCACAAATATGCCCACCAACCACTCGCCGGACTCCGTGCCCAAGACGCTTGCACAAGTCCTCGCCGTACTAGCCGGACGGACCACTCACACCATCCCCTTCGCTCCGTTACCACTCCCTAACTCGCCACACCACGACCTTGAGTAAAGATCTTAGTGGACTTAAACCAGACAGACATCACACGACAGATCGAGCCAGTGGCTCCACGTATTCAAAATGCGACGCCAGTAATCCCGCCACGACTCGAAAGTAATCAGGGCAGGCAACCTGCAGAGCAACGTGACAGAAAGTGCGTCTTGAGGGGACGCTACTTAGTAACGTGATGAGTACTTAGCCAAATCTGAAATTTAAAACACGTTCGCCACCAACTGCGACTCGGACAGACACATTAAAGTATCTAATCAGAAAAACAAGCGACTTTGGCTCACCAAAGTGAACCGGGGGAACGGCTCAAACAACAAGTAGTCCCTAAGGGATCCTGGATGCAGTAGTCCATGAATGGTCCAAAAGGGCATCACTATAAAACCAATATACCATGCAACAGTTCCTGCAGCAGGCTCGCTTCCTTCAACGGTGGAGTAGCTGACAGTTAAAATCTAGCTGCCGTGATGATGCCAGACCACGACCTACCAGCTATGTTCGGCCGAACAGAGCGCTCACACGACCTCGGTAAACACAGGTCACAGGTAGCCGAACACGAGCCTATAGCCTTGTCCGTTGCTGCTTGCATGCGCCTACTCGCAGCCAAGCGCCCTCTGTTCCCCTAGACAACGACCAGAGATGAATACAGTGCAGATACTATCTGTAACAGATCCTCAGATATTTCGTGAACACGTGGCACAAAGACATTGAGGAATAAATTATCTTGATCATATTGAACGCCACAGCTAACATTATTATAATGATCAATGAAATCCATTTCAGCTGTATCTTCTATTACTCGCATCTGGTTTCTTTCTTTACCAAGTTCTGCTGAATTCGTTAAATAAGTTGCCTTGTTGGCGGATACAATGTTAAAGATCAAATCAAAACACAATGATCACGAACGTTGTATGAAACGATCATGCCTGAGGTGACACTGAATATATAACGAGACGTTAGTGAAACATTTCACAGAAGTCATAGAATAGAATGGGTCAGGGGGAGACGCCTATCGGGTTGGGATGCCTAAAGTTGCCATTTCCGAAAGGTGGTGACAGATGGTGACATCACTGTGCAAGGCGTTCGGTAACTGTAATGTAACAGGAAGGCAGCTGCGTGCGTAGCGGTGGTTACTGTTTCCCCGAATTAATCTAACAAATACAACGTAAGATCTAAAGCGGACGACTTCTAAACGGTGCACAGAAATAGCATCTCACCCCAGTCTTCAGAAGAGATGCCACTGTTTTGTTGGGGTAAGATGACGAATTCTGTTCCTCACTTATACGGAAGTTATTTTCATATGAAATGCCTCGAAAGTATGTTAAAACGTCAAGCAGGTTCAGTGCCCTCAAGATTCCTTACATATGGCTATGGAGCATTAAGGACTGTTGGAATGAATTGTTTCAGAGCTTCTCAAGAATACGGCATCTCATGTAGAACTTTGAAACGACCTCTGGTGAACAGCGACGAAAAGCAGCACGCCATAGGCTGACAAAGTAAGGAGCATTATATTATTTATAATGTCTTCCCTGAACAGGTAGCAAAATGAATATGGTTATAACAGAAATTTTTTATCAAATTAAAAATTAATAATTCAATGGCAAATTTGTTCGATATTAGGTTTAGTACTCAAACAACTCATTCCAATTTCTGCAAACGTTTCAAAGTGCCCAAACTTATTATTATTATTATTATACTTCTAGGTAGCCTTGGTGAAGACAACGAGATACGCAACTGATCACCCAAAGAAAAATTTACAGTTTAATTACGTAGGCTTGAGCAGCCAGAGTCAGGGGACATAAAAGTTTTCTGGGTATGGTACCGCATCCTATTGTATGACTACTGCTGAAAAAAGAAAAGCAACGTTTCGGCCACGGTTGCAGTAGACCCAGAAGAAGGCCGCTGCAGCGGTGGCCGAAATGTTGTTTTCTTTTTTCAGCAGTAGTGTTGTACAATATGACACGGTACCATACCCAGGAAACTTTTATGTCAAAAAATTTGCAGATTTCTGGATTTTAACCAACAGGAGAACTCCGCACAGCCTGGTATTTAGTCTGCGGAAAGAAATGGGATTCGCCATAGATTTGGTAAAGAAAATCAAATATCCAGTTGGGATTGGTTCCAGTCATTTCCGAAATATTCCACATCTAGCTATGAGAAAGCCACAAGGTCTCTCTATTGACAGAGCTATGGCAATAAATAAAGAGCAATGGCAGTTTATTTTTCTTTGGTTCTGGGTGTATAAGAGCAAATTCTTTACTGGATAAAGCTTGGCACCTCTACACCATGGACGAAACTGGCTTTCAGATGAATCCTAAGCCAATCAAACTCATGGCAGAAAGAGGTTATCCTACATTGTGTCAAGTAACTTCTGGAGAAAGGAGAAACTCTATTAGTTATCATTTGTTGCACTGTTGAAGGCAACTTCATTCCTCCGACATGCATTTTGAAAAGTAAAAGAAAGAAGCCAGAATGGGAGGGTGGACTTCCGAATGGCTCAGTTGTATTTATGATTGGGAAGTATATCAACTCTCATATATATATACATATTCATGAGAGGATGGAAGGCCACTTTTGTCCCAGAAAACAACACGGAAACATGGTTGTGGTCCTCAGTAGCCATACCTCACACTCTGCTGATCGTGACAGCTTGCTTCGGTAATGATGCTGACTTGATATGTTTACCTGCTCTTTTAACGCACTATCTTCAGCCTCCTAATACGTGTGTTTTCAGATCACTGAGAAAAGCTTTTTACAGGGTAATGCGCAACTGCACACTATCCCATCCTGGATGCAAAGTCTCGGGAGCACAGTCCCCTCTCCTCTCCAGTGAAGCACGTAGAAAAGCTGCAGCTCCATCCAGTGGTCAATCTGGGTTTGAAGCTTTTGCTTGTACCCTTTCAGTCCAAAAAGAATTCCGGAGGAAGAATTTCAAATTTCTGACGTCGTTTCTATTCTGAGGCAGACAGGGATGATGGAGGTAAGTTCAAAGCACAAGATGTACTCGTGCTGTTCTCCTACAGACAGACAATAGCACTCGTGAAGCTGAGATTTAGAGCGACCTGATGGCAGGAACATCCTTTGAAGACATTGCTCACGCGCCTATCAAGGATCCGTCATCATTTAAGCACAGAAAGAAAACAGCTGAAGCTCTCATAGAATACAGTCAAATTGAAGAGAGAGGTGCTACGGAACAGCAAAGTAGGTCTAGAAACTAGAAATTCACTGCAAGGGAATCTAGTATTAGCGAGCCAAGCAAGGCACAAAGTGATAGTGGACCACTGACAGACTGAATTCAGTGTGTCATGTGCAAAAAGCGGTTGCATGAAACCTGTAGAGAGGAAAAATTTGCAGTAATTGTGCAAAAAATGTGGAAGCAGTCATGTGTGCTAGTTTTATAATTGCATTCATATGTTTATTGTATATTTTCGTCTTTGTAGTCTATTAAATTTGTTTTCCGAATTGTGTATTTAGCTACATTGTATCACAAAACCACAAAACTTTCGCTGGAATCTGCTTCCGTTATACCTGCCATTTTACACCTTTGGTCGGGGTTATATGCCTGAACTACACGATACAAAAGATGTCGAAACACATATAATTAGCAGCGGTACCATAATACCAACTTATCTGTTCACAAAAAAAGCTCTACAGTGAACACGAATTCAGTACAGAATCTAAACTTCTAACTAATGTTTTGATCCATCAAACTTTATCAAAACGTAAACCCTGATCTACTCCATATTCAACATTATTTTCGATTCTTAAATTTGTCCAGGCAAGTGTTTTTGACGAAAGTTTTGCAGGGGATTTTTAGTTATTTAAATTCTCTGGCGATTTTTTAGCCATTCTTAAGAGTTTATCAAGAAACACAACATCCTGCTATGGTTGTGATTTGCTGGGTCCTGATGTTAACAAGAGGAGGTCTTTAAATATATTATTCATTGGTTTCATAGGTCAGTGGTTTGTAAGTCATTGTTGGAGAGTCTTTAGGTCAGTTAGGAACAATCAAATGTTATAAGCCAGGTGATGTACATCTTTCCTACACAGGGTAATCTATATGACGGTTCTGGAATCAAAGGTTTTTATGAAATCAAAGGTTTCATTCAGTGATGAGAACTTTGCCCAGTTAAAAGTAGTAAATTATTTCATATGCCACAGAATGGTCGCAGTGCGAAGTATGTGTGTCTGACATGTGGTATAATCGGGTCTACTGCCTTCTTCAGGTGCTACCTGAGGCTGCCGTATTGGAGGACCTTGTCCAGTTTTTATGCCCAGAGGGCGCTGGGTGCTCTCTCTGCCGTCCGCGCCCGTCTGGCGCTGCTGTAATGTGTTGTCTCTTCCCTGGTGGTCCCTCGGACGTCCGCGCCCGACTTGGTCACCATCTGTGGCAGCTGTCTGAGGCCCTTCCTGTGTTTGGCGTTCCGTTAGCGATCCGCTCCCGCCTGGTGCTGCTCCTGAAGTTTTGGCCCTTCCCTGGTGCTCCCACGGACGTCCGCGCCCGGCTCGTCCACCATCTGTGGTCGTGGCAGCTGTCTGGGTTGTACCCGCGTTTGGCGTTCCGTTCGTGGTCCGCGCCCACTTGGCGTACTCCTGAGGTGTTGGCACTTCCCTGGTGCTCCCACGGAAGACCGCGCCCGCCTCGTCCACGATCTGCAGTTGTGGCAGCTGTCTGACACCATTTGAGTGCGACATGTCACAGCAGACAGACGTGCGCGGAGCGAAGGGTGTGGCGGATCGCCGTCCGGCGGGGCTTGCCCCATCTATGACGACCAGGGCTATGGAAGAGAGGAATAAGATTATGACGGCCCCGGCTTCGAATATGGACCTCGATTTGGCCGATTTCTCAGATACTTCCATCGACGACGACGTCGTCCAGAGGCAGACACCGTCGACGGCGGCTTCTCGGAAGAAGAGGGGCACTGATAGTGGTTCGCGCGCTGCCGAAGTGACGGATGATGGCTTCCGAAAACCACCGAAGAAGCGTCAAGCGCGTGCTGCGCAAGTTCAGCCGCAGGCGGCGGATATTCCGGTGCACAACCGATTCGATGACATTCCTGAGGACGCTGCCGATGCGGCTCAGCCCAGTCTCCAGCATCAGGCGCAGCAGCAGCAGCCGCCACCGCAGCAGCAGAAGCGCATTCCGCCGATCGTGCTGCAGCTTCCCTCGTCCTACAAGGAATTTTATGAGTGGTTGAAGCAGCACTTGAAGCAGCCTTTCACCGCGCGCCAGACTGGCGGCGACAAGCTGAAGCTTTCTGTCACCACCCTCGACGATTACTCCACAGTTATGGACTACCTTGGTGCACAAGGCATTCCGAATTATACGTTTCCGGTCGTTCGGCCGCCGACCTTGAAGGTGGTTCTTCGGGGGATTCTCGAGTCCCTCCCTAACGACTGGGTCAAAGAAGAACTTGAAGACCTCGACTTCGCCGCCACGATTGTGGACTACCACAAAGTCCCGGGCACCAACCGTCGGTCAGGCCTCCGAATTGTGATCCTGCCTGATACGCCAGACCATCGGAAGATTTTCAACGTCACCCGCCTTTGCGGGCTTGTGATGTCTGCCGAACCACGTGGGGTGACGCAATGTTTCCGGTGCCAAGGCTTCAACCATGTTGCCCGTGGTTGTACGATGCCTTTTGTTTGTGTCAAGTGTGGCGGCGCCCATGACAGCCGGCAATGCCAGGTACCTCGAGAAGAACCGATGAAGTGTGGCCTGTGTGGCGGCCGACACCCCGCCAACTTCAGGTCGTGTCCTAAACATAAGGAGGCCAGTCGACGGCAACGGGGGCTTCCCCCGCTCACCGCCAGGGATCGCCGCCGAAGGACCGCTGTCGTCAGCAGCACTCCTGCCAGCTTCCGCCACGCGGGGAGCCAGCAGCAGGGACGGGCCTCACTCTCGCAGTTTCGCCCTCCTAACGCCTGGCAACGTCCACTTGCAGCACCGTATGTCATCCGCAGAGACGCCCCTGCGTCCTCTGCCGTTCCGACGGACGTTCCAAAAGGCCCCGCCGCCTTTCCGCCGTTGCAGCGCCGACGTCCCGTCGACCACACTCCGCAGGACGGCCAGCAGCCGAGTGTCGACTCCCACGACCTCTTCACCTTACTCCAAACCATGATGACGGCGGTCGCCGAAATGAGCCGCGCCATCCAGGCGTTGCCCGCTCCTCTGACAGCCACCGTGGAATCCACGATACGAAGCGTTCTTAACACCAGCAGTGCCGCTACCCCACATCATGGATAGGGTGCGCCGCTTCGAGGAACTCCGTATTTCAACGTACAACGCCGACGGCCTCTTCCGCGATCTCCTGGAAGTTAAGCACTTCCTTGAAGCTCACAACATCGACATCTTTCTCGTGACGGAGACGCACCTGGAGGCAGGTCTCCGGGCCAACATCTCCAACTACAAGTGCTACCGCTACGACCGCCCCACCCGTGGAGGCGGCGCCGCGATCTACGTCAAGCGGAACATCCGCCACTATGTCGTACCTACGCCACCGTTGCGGCAGATGGAGGCGACGGCCGTGGCTGTGGTGACCTCAGCGGGGGTGGTCACCTTCGTCTCCGTCTATCGTCCTCCTCGCTACCTGCTGGACATCGACGACGCCTGTGCACTGCTCCGTCTCCCGGGGAAGCTCTTTTTGGCCGGCGACTTCAACGCCAAGCATGCGGCGTGGAATTCCCTGCACACCACCCACAGCGGCCGCCAGTTTCATCAAGTCATCGACAGGGTTGGTGCTTACGCTTGCGGGCCTGAGGAGCCGACCTGCTACCCCTCCCGCGGCACGCCGGATGTCCTTGACTTCGCCGTCACCAAAGGCCTGCATCAGTTCATGACAGCTGATGTCATTCATGAGCTGAACTCCAACCATCTGCCGGTCCTCTTCAATCTTGCTGTTGATCCCGCCTTCACCTCGCCGCGCCTTAATCTTCGCCGCACTGATTGGACTGCTTATCGTGCAGATGTCCTCGCCCGTGTGCGGCCCCGTCTTGAAGCCGACGTCCACGACGTCGATGCTGAAGTCTCTGCCTTCGCTGATGACGTCCACTCAGCCCTGTTGCGATCCACACCGCCGTCCCGGCGCACGCTTCCCCGGCGCCCAGGATTCCCGGCTGACATCTTGGATCTGATCCGTGTGAGGAATCGTCTCAGCAAGGAATGGCGCCTTACCCGCGACTCCCTTCTGAAGCGGCGTGTCAACCTTCTCCGCCGTGATATTAAGGCCGCCATTAGCGCTCACAAGAACGAGCAGTGGGCGCAGAAGCTGGCGTCGTTTACTCCGGCACCTGACGCTTGGGACGCGGTGCGTTTCTTTACCAAGCGGAAGCACGCTCTGCCCCCTCTGGACTCGCCGACTGGTGTCGCCTACACTCCAGTGGATAAGGCGAATGCCCTTGCTGATGTCTTTCAGGCGAACTTCGCCCCTCTTGACGACCCTGTGGACGCTCAGTTCGTTCAAGATGTGGACCATGGCCTCGAGGCCTACCTCTCTGCCGGCCGCCGTGACGACGATCAGCTTCCGGTCTTCACCGCCGATGAGGTGACCACCTGCATCCGGGCGATGGCCTCTGACAAGGCTCCTGGTGCCGACGACGTTCCTGGGAAGGCGCTCAAGGAATTGCCTCCTGCAGCTTATACTTATCTGGCCCGCTTATTCACTGCCATCATGGTGACCCACACCTATCCGGCTGCCTGGAAGCACGCTGTTGTTGTCGCCATACCCAAGCCGGGTAAGGACAGGAAGAATCCCAACAACTATCGGCCCATCAGCTTGCTTCCGCAGCTCAGCAAGATTTTCGAGCGGCTCCTCCTTCACCGGCTGAAGATTATTATGGACCATCGTCGTCTGTTGCCTCCGGAGCAGTTTGGATTCCAGGGTGGCCACTCCTCTACGCAGCAGCTCGTCCGCGTTGTTGAGGCGATTACCACGGCCTTCAACAACCAGGAGTATTGTGGCGCCATTTTCCTAGATGTTACAAAAGCCTTCGACAGTGTGTGGCATTCCGGGCTGCTGTGGAAGCTCCATATGCATGGCTTTCCGCGGTCCCTCATCCGCCTGATGGACAGCTATCTGCGGGGCCGCACCTTTGTGGTCCGCATTGATGACTCGACTTCGACGCTCCGACCTATTGCCGCCGGCGTCCCGCAGGGCTCGGTCCTCGGTCTGACCCTGTACTCCTTGTATACGGCCAATCTTCCTGCCTCTCCACGGGTGGAGCGCGCGATGTACGCCGATGACACAGCGATCTTCACCCGCAGCCGGTGGCCTCAAGCCATGTATCGCCGTCTCCAGGATGCGTGCGCCGCCCTCGAAGCGTGGGCGACTCTTTGGCGTGTCCGGTTCAACGCTCAGAAAAGCCAAGCCGTGGTCTTCACGCGCAAGAGGACCCCGCCACACGATCAGCCGCTCCAGTTATTCGGCGAGGTCATCCCCTGGACGCCGACAGCCACCTATCTCGGGGTTGTCCTGGACCGCCAACTCATCTGGCAGCAGCAGGTGCTGGAAGTTCGCCGGAAGGTTGAGCAGCGGCTGGGGGCGCTTTATCCGCTGCTGAACGAGCACTCAGCGCTCTCTGTCGATAATGGACTCCTCATCTACCGGATGTTTGTGCGTCCTGTTATGGACTATGCCTGTGCTGCATGGGGAAATGCGGCGCACCGACACCTTCATCGCCTGCAGGCGCAGCAGAATAAGGCTCTTCGCCGGATTTTCCACGTCCATCCACAGTTTCCGGCCCGATATCTACATGAAGCTGCGCACGAACAAGAAGTACTCGCTCGCTTCCAAGCCATCGCCCAGAAGATGTATGATAAAGCTGCTGCTTCGGATAATCCCCTCATCAGGGCCCTTGGGGCGCCTCTGGATGACCGTGACCTCTATCAGAGGCCCGTTGCGCTGCTCCGTCGCTAACGGCAGCAGTTGCAACTTTTAGAACCTTCAGTTCCCCCCAGATAGTACGTTCCCAACACCACATCCTTAGATGACAATAAAGAAAATCCTGATGTCTCTATTTTCCGATCCTCTGACGGTGTAGTAAATGCCTTCGGGTAAATGCTACATTTCTCACACTTGATGAAGTTAGATGATAGTGGACTGGAGCAGCTGTCTGAGGCCCGTCTCGCGTCGGGCGCTCCGTTCGCGGTCTGCGCCCTTCTGGCGCTGCTTGTAAGGTGTTGTCTCTTTCCTGGTGCTCCCTCGGACGTCCGCGCCCGACTTGGTCTCCATCTGTGGCCCGTCCTTTGTCGGGCGCTCTGTTCGCGGTCCGCGCCCGCCTGGCGCTGCTCCTGAGGTGTTGCCACTTCCCTGGTGCTCCGACGGTCGTCCGCCCTCGGTTCGTCCATCATCTGCGGTCCTGGCGGCTGTCACAAGTCCGTCCTGCGTCGGGAATTGCGGTCGCGGTCCGCGCCCGCCTGGCGCTGCTCCTGCGGTGTTACTACTTCTTGGTTCCATTCGTTGGGCCCTGATAAGCTGCAGACCCGGACTCCACTTGCTTGAATGAATTTGTCATGCTCCAAAAAAATTCATCCGGTGACTTACCCTAAGAAAGCACCATATTGGCCATTGCACCCACGATATGACTTTGAAGGAGTAACCAGCCACCATGAATAGGCCACTGATTACTCCCAAAGCAACTAGACGTCCATGGGAACACATTTTTTTACCTAAAACTGTGGGTAAACATTACACCCGTATTCGCAAAGAATACATTTTATAGCTCCGCAAGGTCCCCATTTTCGGAATGTTAGCTGTTGCCATAACCCATTAAATCTGATGGTTCCTTGGGAAAGGACACCACTGGCGTCCTTCCCCATTCGAGATCTTACAGAGCAGTGGTTCGATCTTTGATGTCGTCATCGGCAGGTGTTAAGCCAAAATGTCGTTGCTATTGCTATTGCGGTCCAGAGTATGGGTTGACGCAGGTTTCCACGCCAATAAGGCCTGTGTAAGTCTCTTCATCTCCGCATAACTAATGCAGTTTATATTCGTTTAACCTGCTTACCTGCTTGATCTAGTTTTACCACCCCGCCCCCACCCCCTGCACTCACTTCCCAGCCTTATGAAATTGATGAAACTGTGATGCCTGAAATGTGTCCAATCAACTAATCCCTTCTTTTAATCAGGTTGGCGACAAATTTACTTGTTCCTCAGCTCGATTCAGCATCTCCTTCTTCTAATATTTCGTGTTGCATACCTCCCCCCCCCCCTTGAACCATGGACCTTGCCGTTGGTGGGGAGGCTTACCTGCCTCAGCGATACAGATAGCTGTACCGCAGGTGCAGCCACAACGGAGGGGTACCTGTTGAGAGGCCAGACAAACGTGTGGTTCCTGAAGAGGGGCAGCAGCCTACTCAGTAGTTGCAGGGGCTACAGTCTGGATGATTGACCGATCAGGCCTTGTAACACTAACCAAAACAGCCTTGCTGTGCTGGTACTGCAAACGGCTGAAAGCAAGGGGAAATTACAGCCGTAATTTTTCCAGAGGGCGTGGAGCTTTACTGTATGGTTAAATGATGATGGCGTCCTCTTGGGTAAAATATTCCAGAGGTAAAATAGTCCCCCATTTCGGATCTCCGGGTGGGGATTACTCTAGATGACGTCGTTATCAGGAGAAAGAAAACCGGCATTCTACGGATTGGGGCGTGGAATGTCAGATCCCTTGATCGGGCGTAACTAATGAGGAGGTATTGAATAGAATTGGGGAGAAGAGGAGCTTGTGGCACAACCTGACAAGAAGAAGGGACCGGTTGGTAGGACATGTTCTGAGGCATCAGGGGATCACAAATTTAGCATTGGAGGGCAGCGTGGAGGGTAAAAATCGTAGAGGGAGACCAAGAGATGAATACATTTAGCAGATTCAGAAGGATGTGGGTTGCAGTAGGTATTGGGAGATGAAGAAGCTAGCACACTATAGAGTAGCATGGAGAGCTGCATCAAACCAGTCTCAGGACTGAAGACCACAACAACAACATCAAAAAATACTGTGCCAAACAGTTAATTGTGCTGTTTGTTATACTAACCTGCCCGTGCCTTTTGGCTAAGATTGCGTACTGTATTTCTTTTTTCCACTGGCTTCCATTGTAAGTTACTATAATACTTTATTCGGTTACCTGAAGGTTCTTCGGTGTGAATTTTATTTACCTTATTTCTTAACTTCGCCTTTTCTTCATCACACCAGAGATTTTGTTCCATTATCACACAGTCTATTTACAAAAGCCACTGTCATGATTTATAATAATCACAACAAAGACAAAGGATGTGAGAGACAAAATATTTGTAACAATCCTGGCTGAATTAGAGCCCAGATGCTGGCTGACACGATTTAGTGAAGTAGGTTTAGCTAATAGACTCAGAAGTTGAAAGTACATCTCACCAATAAATGAATAGCTGGAAAGTTACAGGCCTCGGAAAAGTGTCTGTGGAACTCCTAAGGCAGCCCAACCTGCAGTTTTAGCAATTCTGGCAGAAATATGTAACAGATGCGTAGTTGATTAGGAACCACAAAATAAATGGAAAAAGCGATTAATTCTTCAATATTTGAGCTATGAAGGTGACACGATTGTGTAAATTATAGAGGATTTAACATTATTTCTATTAAAGCCCGATTATATGGGAAAGTAATAAAGTATAAAACAGAAGCACAAATGACGGAGTCGGAGGAGCAAAATGGGTTCAGAGGGAGACGCTCATGTATGCATACAAATGACATATTCACTCTTAAGTGTCTCACTGAAAAGAGGCTAGAAAGGAGAATGACAATTCACTTTAAATTTTTGGTCTGCAGATGGCAGACGAAATACTCCCAGTAAGTAGTAAACAGCCACGTAATATTTTGGCATCGGTAATATGTATGTCCATGCTGTGAGAAATTTGTATGAGGATTGCAATAATATGGTTGGAGTAGGTAACAAGGTTTCCCGAGAATTCGTCGCTAAGTCACGGCTGCTCATTAGACTCAACTTTACTTAAAGTATACTCAGAAGTAGTTTTTCGTAATTGAAAGAGGAAATTCGGGTTTGAAAATAAACGCAAAAACACGGAGGATATGACTGGATGGATTCGGCCAGGAAAATTTGGATATAGTATCCTGCAAAATTAAAAATCTCTGTACATTTGAATACTTGGGAGTCACTTTTACTACGAACGGAAAAAGCACACAAAATAACATCACTAAAATTGGGCAAGGGAAAAAAGTAATGGGCCAACGTGACTCATTGATATGGAGTGAGAAATGAACAAAGCGCTTGTTGTACAATTCAATTGTAGAGGATATTACCACATATGGCGCTGCAACACTGGAGCTAAACAAAAGTTGAAAAATAAGTATTTCCGTGAGATGGAGTTCTCTGGAAGAAGTTATCTCATCTGCCGACTGGAGCGCCACAGAAATGACAGAATAGCGGAAATTACGGAGGAAAAAGACACTATTCACAGTGCCATGTATAGCAATATAACCACTTGGTAATGCCGCCCCCAGAAAATTGGTGATCACCAATGGCCAAAAAGAATCTATGAATGTACATTAGCTGAGCGAATAAAACGTGGAATATGTTGTAGAAGATGGATTAAGATATTAATGATATGATGAATCCAAGGGGATTTCAAGAATAAGATTGGACAGATAGGAAACTATGGAAGTCGACGACCGTCATAAAAGCACCGTATATGTACATAGTGTAATGTGTATAAATGTAGATACTTCTACTAGTGGCTGACGACCGTGTACTGAACAACATTACATCAGTACTGACGTCATTTGCAGACTAATAACTATAGTTATTACAAGCCTTATGATTTTAGGATGGGTAATGCCTCGAAATACTTGTCTGAAGAGCAACCCTAAAACGTTTATTTTCTCCCAGGCAGCAGATCAGGTGTTGAAATCCGAATGCTTGGAGTCAAAAAGGCTAGTCTGAGCTGACAGGAGTAATTCACTTAGCGGTGAAGTCACGACCAACAGAAAACATCACACAGAAAAGCTTGTGACGTCCTCATGGGAAGACTGTTCGACACAATGAAAAACCAACAAATGCACTGACGTGTGTCCATATTAAGGTGTCACATGTAACAATACCTGTTCTTAAGCCCGTCACACCCTCAATATATACATCAGTTCACCTATTCTATGAAAAGTAGATTTGTGAACAAGAAGCCCACAACATGATTCTTGGAAAAAAAAAACAGGAACAGCATACTCACAACATTTTGATAGTAGTTGAGTATGTCAAGCTTCGATTTGCATCTTTTGACTGGCGTCATTAGATATAGAGAAAACTTTTGAATTTTAGAATCATATAATATATCATCGATTTTCTGTTTATAAGTATGCCCTCTGTCCCTGTATCCACAAATCATTCCGAATTCGTGAAGCTTATATTTGATAAAATTCATTGGTGGCACGCAAAAGACACACCCATGCACCCACTCCACACAAACAGACATGCAAACACAAAAAAATCAAGCACACGCAATCAAGCTCACGCATACACAGCCTTACTGTTATGTGTGCCTCTTCCTGCATGAAACTTTTTAAATTGCTAACCATAGCGCATGAAAGGGAGACTCCGGCCGCCCCTCTTATTTGGAATTTTGAGCCGGAGTTTATCCGTTGCCAATGGCCGTATAACGGCATGATGATACATGTCCCTTTATCCCCGCGTTACGGTGCGAGACCAGCAGCATGGCACGAATTTTATGATCCATAAAACTGGCGTTCCTGCATTTATGACATTATCGTAACTGCTGCGTCCGTTATAGTGTATGTTTGAGCCCTGTCCCTCTTTAGGTGTGGTACCCTAGTAGTCTAATAAAACTGAACATTATCTTTGACAGCAGCATTAATGATATCTGCTAGCCAATGCACTTAAGAGTCACCAATTCTTATTTCATTGCAATGAGTGATTATGAGATAAATCTATTTTGCTTTCAGAAAATAAATCACTAAACAATCCTCGCAGCTACTAACAGAAAAACCTTGGCCTGATTGGGACATTACGTCTATCGAGGAATAAGTTATGTCTCTCTGGCTTCGAAGCATCAAGTTTATTGAACAGTCTTTATTGCAATTATTATTATTCTCAAGTGCGATTTTAACTCTTGAGAAGTCCACTTTAGAGATCTTCTACGACAACTGAGTTGGTGACGCCTCAATCTGAATCTTTTAACAGGCTTATCAAGTGGCCGTATTATCGTTTTATAGCGCTGCTTAGATTTTTTACGTAGTTCATAATTCATATTTCCGATGAACATTATGTTGTGGAACGTGTCAACTGGACAGACATCTAACTCTCCTAAATATGTATGAAAACTTTTGTGGAGTTTCATGCTTGTCATTAGCACTCTTTCTTCTGTATAAATGACTAATTACTTCCATTCAATAATTCCGTAGATGAGTAGAAGGAGTTGTTAAGGAGAAAAATCTTCAATATACTCAAACGATCAGAAGACAAATGTGAACAGCCTTCATACATTGTTTGAAGATGACGCTGTCGTTTAACGTCCAGCAAAGTCATCATACGAAAACGAATTATAAAATAAGTTAAACAATTTATCTGTATTGGGCGAAAAGTGGCAGTTGACGGTGAGCGATAACAAGTGTGAATTCCTCCACATCAGCATTAAAAGGAATCTGTTAAATTTTCTGTTATACTGTCGTTGCAGCTGATGTTGTGGTCTTCAGTCCAAAGACCGGTCTGATGCAGCTCTGCACGTTACTCTGTCCTGTTCAGGCTTCTTCATCTACTGCACCCTAAGTCTTGTGTTCATGTCTTGGTCTCCCTCTACTATTGTTACCCCACCCCTCCCCCACACCTCCCTCCAGGTACTAAATTAGCTATCCCTTGATGCCACAAAATGTGTTCTATCAACCGACCCCTCCTTTTACTCAAGTTGTGCCAAAAATTCCTTTTCTCCACAGTTCTGCTTATTGCCTCCTCATTAGATGCGTGACTGTCCATCTAATCTGAAGCATTCTTCTGTAGCACCACATTTCAGAAGCTTCTATTCTTGTCTTGTCTAAACTGTTTATCATCCATGTTTCACTTCCATACATGGCTATACTCCCCACAAATACTATCAGGAGAGACATCCTGACACTTAATTCTGTATTCGATGTTAACAAATTTCTCTTCTTCAGAAACGCATTCCTTGCCACTGCCAGTCTACCGTTAGTATACTACTTTATGGGTCTAGTTTCTGTTCAACTGCTCTTCCAAGTCCTTTGATGTCTCTGACTGAGTTACAGTGCCATCCACAATCCTTAAGGATGTTATTTCTTTTCCCTGAACTTTAATTCCAACTCAAAATTTTTTGTTTGGTTTTCTTTACTGCTTGCTCACTGTGCAGATTGAATAACGTAGGAAACAGGTGTCAAAGATGTTTCACTCCCTTCTCTAACACTGCTCCCCTTTCTTGCCCCTCGACTCTTACAATTGCCGTCTGAGTTCTACACGAGCTGTAAATAGCCTTTCGCTCCTTATATTTTACCTCTGTTATCTAGAGAATTTTAAAGCTAGTTCTCCTGACAACATTGTAAAAAGCTTTCTGTAAGTCTACAAATGCCATAAACCTAGGTTTGCCTTTCCTTAATGTATCTTCTAAGATAAGTCGTAGTTTATCACACAAATTTGAGGGCTGACGAGTCAACTGAATACTTAAGAATTACCATCACGAAAAATATAAATTGGAACCATCACTTACAAAATGTTGTGGGGAAGGTGAATGAAAGACAGCGTTTCATTGGCAGAACACTTAAAAGATGCAAAATAATTTTTGAAGGGGCTGCCTACACGACTTCTTTCCGATCTCTGATATTGTACTAGTGCTCGGTGCGAGGTCCTTAACAGATACACTGGACCAAGAACGTGGAAAAAGTTGAAATAATGGTAGCTCGTTTTATATTACAGCGAAATATACAATTTACTGTGGCTGTCATTACAACTGTTCCGGCGTAACATCAAGCGCCAACACGTCGGCCTGTAACGTTACAGCAGAGAGGGCTGTGAAACGACGTCAACCAATAGTACGCTGACTAAGACGACACCACGACAGGAAAGGCCCCTATAAGAAGAGAATATAAGTGCCGTTCCGCGATAGCCGCGGCCTTACTAGAAGAAGAGCCGTGATATAAACACCTTAGCCGTGACTTGTGATCTGTATTATTTGCTTGCATGGAAACTGCATATATCGAAGGACATTGATTATTTGCATGTCGCCATTTGCTTGAACCCCCCCCCCCTCCCCCTGTGTAAATACGCAAAGTTAAGTAATGTCAATTTAATTTACTGTAATAAACTCCATTAATAAGATTTGCTTGAATGTTGTCTAGCTATCCAAGAGAACAGCTTGCTAGGCACCCTGTATTACCCGAGTGGGCAGAACACGACAACAACAACGGCTTATTTCAGTGTGGCGAAATCCTCTCACAAAATGTCACTCATCGTGTCTTCCCTCCAAATGAGGAAATACACTTCAAGAAATAAAAAGTAATAAAAAATAAAGATAACGACGTGCCTCTAAGGAATTATTCGAATAGGACGGAGAACGGTAGATGTGATGTAGATGCCCAGTCAAACAAGTGATTACAATTTCAGAAAAAACACTGGATGTTGTAGTCAAGAGAAAAAGCTTCACAATCTGAGCAAGTAAATAAAGCGTTGGTCCACGTCTGGCTCTTACGGAAGCAGTTATGCTCCTTGGCATTGATTGATGGAGTAGTTGTGTGTCCTCCTGAGTGACATCGTGCCAAATTCTGTCCAACTGGTGAATTTGATCATCGAAATACCGAGCTGGTTGGAGGGCCCTGCCAACATTGCTTTCAATTTCATTAATTGGGGAGTGATCCGGCGACCTCCCGGGCCAAGCTATGGAAGCTGTGGAAAGACAACCAATGGAAACTCTCGTCGTGTGCGGGGTGGGTATTATCTTGAGAAACCTAGTAGTAAGCTTGTTTACTTTACTTTTATTATTATGTACTTGGTGAATAACACGCTGAAAGATCTGAATGAAGCTTGTGCGGAATATGGGATGCAAATAAATACAGCAAAAACAATGAGTATGGTCATCAGTACAAGAGGCAGACTGTCTAATATTAAAATAGGAAAATCAACCATTAGCCAAGTAAGAACATTTAAATATCTTGGAAGCAAAATAACTGAAGACTTGAGATGTCACCAGGAGGTGAAAACTCGAATTGCCATTGCGAAGGAGGCATTTAACAGAAAGAGGAGACTCTTATGTGGCAAATTAGATAAAGGTCAATGGAAATGGCTTGGCAAATGTTTTGTCTGGAGTGTGGCACTATATGGGGCAGAAACTTGGACGCTGAGACGAGAGGATGAAAAAAGGTTAGAAGCATTTGAGATGCGGATCTGGAGGAGAATGGAGAGGATAAGCTGGATGGAAAGAGTGAGTAATGAAAGAATATTGTAAAGGGTTGTTGAGAGGTGATGTCTGCTGAAGGTTGTAAGAGAAAGGAAAAAGTACTGATTGGGACATTCATTAAGAAGGGAGTGCTTGCTAACAGATGCTTTGGAAGGAATGATTTGTGGGAGAAGACTGAGAGAAAGAAGGAGATACAAGATCGTAAACGACATAAAGGGAAGAGGAAATTATGCAGACATGAAGAGGATGGCAGAAAACCAGACAGCCTGGAGAACTACCATGCGAAAATCTGCCTTTTGGAAGAACACTGATGATGATGATGACGATGATGATGATGATGACTTGGTCGTACTTATTTTAGCTTCAAGTATTTTGATTTTAGCGCATAACTCGAAACCTGGACAGAGGGTCTTAAGTAGCACTTCACGTTGTAGAGTGCAACATGATGCTGAGATATCGGTGTAGCCACTTTATAAGCCTTTGGGAGCCTTACTCCAGTCCCCCTTGCTTAGTTCTATTGATGGGAAGTAATTCACGCTTAGTAACATCGATCTAGATGTAGAGTCAGAGGGTATGACATCGCTTTTCAAGTTCAAATTACGAACTTCATGTGCATGGTTACTGTACTTATATCTTCTTTGTACCAGTCGGGATGAACATGAGACATGGGTGACGGCAGATGTATGCATTCCTTTGGTTTCATTTTTTTTTTTTTTTTTTTTTTTTTGTAGCGCTAGACATAGATAGTAAAACATATGGTTACCAGAAAAGTAGTGGCGTAGTTCTTGTGGAGGCAGTATTAACTTTGTTTGTGCAGAGCCAATTGTTAATCTAGACATTCAAACCGTTTTAATATTACTTGTCATTCGTCACGTTATTAAAATTGTTGTTTCTTAGGTGGCCCTAATCCGATCAGGTTAGATAAATAAACAAACAGTCTCTTTCTTCTTCTAACGTACTTCACCCATTCCGTTCCAGCTCCTCCCACAACATCTAAATTAAGAATTTCACACTCATTAGATTTTCCACATAGTCTCGGGTGATGTACTCTGCTTAAACACCCCACGGAATCTATGGATGGAACACTTTTTGACGAATTTAGGCAGATCGACATTTGCAAGTTGTCTGTCACACAAGATGGCTGATAGTTCTTTTTAATGGACAGTCAAAACCATGACTCTGTTCTGCATTTATAGCTTAATTAAGCTGCTGCTGCGCTTTCCCACATTTTTCACTGTTCTGGTGCCAGCTGCCACGCAGATGGCTAGGGAACCGACAGCTGAAAATCCTGTCATGGCTGAAATTAGAACGGAAGGTTTCCACTTCATGTGCTTGGCCGTGGTAGAACTCTAGGGATTTTAGTCAATTATCCTTTCAAGACTCGTATAGCTGCATCCAGTGGTAACTGATCATACCTGAATGTGCACTCTCTTCCTCTTATTCTTCAGTGGGTGATGGGTTTCATACATAGCTCGACCGAAATTTAGCACAATACCTAATTTAAGTATTGTGTACATTTTTTTATCTACTAAAAGCGCGGCCATATGCTGACCAATACCGATATCTGATCTTGATTGTATTTCCTTGGCTGGGTCGGTTAATATTCTACACTCCTGGAAATGGAAAAAAGAACACATTGACACCGGTGTGTCAGACCCACCATACTTGCTCCGGACACTGCGAGAGGGCTGTACAAGCAATGATCACACGCACGGCACAGCGGACACACCAGGAACCGCGGTGTTGGCCGTCGAATGGCGCTAGCTGCGCAGCATTTGTGCACCGCCGCCGTCAGTGTCAGCCAGTTTGCCGTGGCATACGGAGCTCCATCGCAGTCTTTAACACTGGTAGCATGCCGCGACAGCGTGGACGTGAACCGTATGTGCAGTTGACGCACTTTGAGTGAGGGCGTATAGTGGGCATGCGGGAGGCCGGGTGGACGTACCGCCGAATTGCTCAACACATGGGTCGTGAGGTCTCCACAGTACATCGATGTTGTCGCCAGTGGTCGGCGGAAGGTGCACGTGCCCGTCGACCTGGGACCGGACCGCAGCGACGCACGGATGCACGCCAAGACCGTAGGATCCTACGCAGTGCCGTAGGGGACCGCACCGCCACTTCCCAGCAAATTAGGGACACTGTTGCTCCTGGGGTATCGGCGAGGACCATTCGCAACCGTCTCCATGAAGCTGGGCTACGGTCCCGCACACCGTTAGGCCGTCTTCCGCTCACGCCCCAACATCGTGCAGCCCGCCTCCAGTGGTGTCGCGACAGGCGTGAATGGAGGGACGAATGGAGACGTGTCGTCTTCAGCGATGAGAGTCGCTTCTGCCTTGGTGCCAATGATGGTCGTATGCGTGTTTGGCGCCGTGCAGGTGAGCGCCACAATCAGGACTGCATACGACCGAGGCACACAGGGCCAACACCCGGCATCATGGTGTGGGGAGCGATCTCCTACACTGGCCGTACACCACTGGTGATCGTCGAGGGGACACTGAATAGTGCACGGTACATCCAAACCGTCATCGAACCCATCGTTCTACCATTCCTAGACCGGCAAGGGAACTTGCTGTTCCAACAGGACAATGCACGTCCACATGTATCCCGTGCCACCCAACGTGCTCTAGAAGGTGTAAGTCAACTACCCTGGCCAGCAAGATCTCCGGATCTGTCCCCCATTGAGCATGCTTGGGACTGGATGAAGCGTCGTCTCACGCGGTCTGCACGTCCAGCACGAACGCTGGTCCAACTGAGGCGCCAGGTGGAAATGGCATGGCAAGCCGTTCCACAGGACTACATCCAGCATCTCTACGATCGTCTCCATGGGAGAATAGCAGCCTGCATTGCTGCGAAAGGTGGATATACACTGTACTAGTGCCGACATTGTGCATGCTCTGTTGCCTGTGTCTATGTGCCTGTGGTTCTGTCAGTGTGATCATGTGATGTATCTGACCCCAGGAATGTGTCAATAAAGTTTCCCCTTCCTGGGACTATGAATTCACGGTGTTCTTATTTCAATTTCCAGGAGTGTATCTGTGGCGTGACGTACTGAAAGATTTATAACTGCTGTCTACATGATATCATCATTTATGCAGGCCTCGGCTGAAACATTGATTCTCTGGTCACTGTGTGAGAGGATTTTCAAGCTTAGTTCCAGGTCTGCAGTAATTATATGTAGGATTCGTTATTCTATTGGCAATGTATCAAGAATACCACTACATCTGCTGATGTGCTTTCTATCATGCATGTTATGCTACTTGTTGTTTAAGGTCTACGTACTTCGTTATATAGCAAATAATCATTTTGATTTGCTTGATGCAGCGAAGCTGAGACGTTTAACAAGAGCCTTTTTCCCCTAGTCACCTTGTGACACATTCTACAAGGAAAGTTCACTGCCTCTCTGTAATTTTCTATGTGGAAACTACCAGAATTTTCATTACTGCTGCTATCCTTTACGATATAAGTTTTAGGGTTTTCTTCGTTGCATCTTGGAAACTGTTCACATCTCTCTTGTCCAGTTTTGGAAATACCATTTTTCAAATGCCGTCTTGTTTTCTGAAATACGGATGAAATCACCTCAAGATTTTAAACATGGCTGAAACAGCAACTGTGGAAATTCTTCACGGAAAACGATGACAGCCAAAACAGTTGCAGGATAAAGATTTATTAAAATTCTTGAGCACGGTTTCGCTATATCTAAATATACCTTCATCAGAAGTAAAATACACTAAAATCACATACTGCAATGGAGATTTATAAAACAACTGTGCCAAAAGCGTCGTCAGTAGTTATCTTAAATATCTTTGTGACTAATGCCCTTTTGGCATATTTATTATTTTATAAATGACATTGTGTACTGCCAGTCTTTCACGACTATTTCGTACTTATACTCTATCAAACACTTTTAGTCATAATTCTGTGACCATGTTGTAGAATATAGCCCATTCTTTGTTTTAAATTCTGAGGAATACACTCCTTGCAGTGTCGAAACTAGGTTAATTTGTTAAAAATAGTGACCGAGGGCTGGTTTTCTTTCAATTATAACTATTCACCGTCTCTGAACGCGCAGCCATGTACAAGATTTTGCATCCCGAGTAACGCATAATGAGCTAGAACGTATAGGCAGTCAGACCAGACATTGGATTTCCTGGCTGCAAACATGCAGACAAATCGAAATAAAAAAGCTTTAAAAATGGACTGTTTCAGCACCAACTGATTAAGAGACTTGTTCCTTCAATCCGAGTATGTCATTTAAACACAGGAGGTATTAGCCGAGCTAAAAACGAGTACCTATTTAAACTCCTTGTAGATAATGATATTGACGTCGTTATAATCCATGAAATACATGAGCCAACAATGGAAGACCTGCATAAAAGAGGTAGCATCCACAGCTACAATCATATGGGTGCTACATATCACAGTGTGTGTGGTGTTACCACTGAATGTGTAAGTAGACTGTTTAGGTTTTTATGTTGGTAACGCCATGTAGCGCTCTGTATGAAAATCACTGACTGTGCTGCATGCAGTCTGTGGCTGGTTGGCATTGTTGGAATATTCGCTATTGTAGTGTTGGGCAGTTGGATGTGAACAGCGAGTAGCTTTGCGCAGTTGGAGGTGAGCCGCCAGTGGTGGTGGTTGTGGGGAGTGAGATGGCGGAGTTTTGAGAGTGGATGATCTGGACGCGTGTCCTTCAGAAAGAGAAAATTTGTAAGACTGGATGTCATGAACTGATATATATATTATGACTTTCGAACACTATTAAGGTAAATACATTGTTTGTTCTCTATCAAAATCTTTCCTTTGCTAACTATGCCTGTCAGTACTTAGTGCCTTCAGTAGTTAGACTCTTTTATTTAGCTGGCAGTATTGGCGCTCGCTGTATTGCAGTAGTTCGAGTAACGAAGATTTTTGTGATTTAAGTGATTCATGAAAGGTATAGGTTACTGTTAGTCAGGGCCATTCTTTTGTAGGGATTAATGAAAGTCAGAGTGCATTGCGCTAAAAATATTTTGTGTTGGTTTAGTGTTGGTCAGAATAAGTAAAGAGCGAAATGTCTGAGTAGATTCAGTTCTGCTCAGCTGTTTGAAAATCAAATAACGTAAGGGGTTTATCAGCACAATCATTCATAAATTTTTCTAAGGGGAGGTTTCATATGGCGACCCTGCCAGGATACCTCATGGAATCTTCTGATTTTTCTTGTAGTTCCTGTAATTAGTGTAGCTATTGTTTATTGCCAGAGTGTAATTGTAGAGAGAATTTCCTTTGCAGTTGTAGTTTTTCATTGTTGTGCAATAAAACAGTTGCGGCATGCATGTAGATTTGCACCAAGTATTTCGCAGCTGCGCTTGAAATTAACTAGATATTATTTTCAGTGCTATGTTAATGTGTTTTCTAATTTTTGCTCTTCAAATTGTGATTTTCTTGTTATCATGTGAAATACATGATAATTATAGCATGTGAAAAACGTAACACTAAGCTCCAAAGTAAATTGAGAAATGATAGTGACAACGAATGTAGCTAATCAGCACCACCGTGTAATGAATTAACAGACATTCAAACTAGTAATTTGGTAATTGTGCATAGGGAAATGGAGTGGGCGGCAAATAATGGCATAGACAGTGAAACAATTAGTGAACAGGGAAGCATTATCGATCGATCGGTCGGCAACAGCTCGCCTCAGGATTCCGAAATGACAGGACACAATCTTGCAAATACTGTAGATTAATGTTTTGCGTCCTCACCGTTTTCTCAAATAAGTCAAGACACATATTATGCTTTTCAAAATGCGAATTTTGCCGGTTCAAATGCACTGCCGAATAGCACTGAGGAACATGTTTCAGACACCAGTGCATTGTTATTACAGTTAATGCAACAAATGGGACGAAGGCTACAATACTTTGACACAATGCTTGAACAAAATCAGAAACAAAAGGAACAAAATCTTTTGAAGTTATACACAATGGAACAAAATCTTCAAAAGTTAGATACAGTGGAACAACACCAGAGACAAACACAGCAACAGCTTCAAATGTTAGACACCACACTTGATCAAACACGTGAAGGTTTAACTGCTGAGTTACTTAAAATCGAATCGAAATGTCAAAAAGTCTGTAATGACGTAAAAACACAAACTTGTGAGCATTTCCAACCTACTTTTTCTCGTCACGAAAATGCATTACAGAATCATGAAGCAGCCATAAAGGAACTCTTAACTATTGTTCATGAAAATCACGACACCTTGCAAGCTAAAATTGACTCGGTTGCATCTACCGATTCGGTTACGCAACTTGTAAAAACTCAGGAAAACTTAAAGGACACAGTATATATGTTTTCAACACAAATGGACACTCTGAAACTTGGTTCAGAAAAACACACTGAGGAACTCATTTCTTTATCAGAGAAAGTAGCCGAACTTTCGGATCAGTTCACTAACTTATCTATAAAGGTAATGACACGTAGCCTACACTGACACGGAAGAGTATGAACAAATTAAGAAATTCAAACAAAATCAGAATCAAATTAATACGCAACACAAAAGAGAAATCCGGGAAGTACAAGATCACTTCGCACAAGTAATACAAGAATTACATACTTCAGAGTAGACTCACGCTCCAACACGGAAGGAGGGACTTAGAATTACGGAAAAGCCACAAAATAATATCACTGGGCATTTGGGAAATTATGAAAGAAATTGGCCAGGCGCACCGAATTTTGAGATGGAACCGCCGACATGACGTAACGATGACTTTGACTATAAGCTATTCATTACTACACATAAATTGAAAACATTTAAGAATTCTGGCAACGACATTCATCCACAAGCGTGGCTTCATCAATTCTCTCATTGTTTTCCTCCCAACTGGTCATTAGGACACAGATTAGAATTTATGGGTGGCTACTCAGAGAATGAACCAGCTGCGAGAATGCGGTGGGTCATTCACGATTGTCACAGTGAAGGAGAATTTTATCATGCCTTCCTCTCATCATATTGGTCTCAAGCTATACAAAACCGAGCATCTTAATGATGAAACATTTCGAACAATCTGAATTTTCCAGTCCTGTGAAATATTTTGAAGACTTGTTGCACAAGAATCAGTACCTGTCCAACCCATACAGCCCCTCAGAACTCATCCGCATTTGCTTAATCACATTACCTGAACATTTACGACATATAATTTTGGCAGGACGTTGCAAAAACGACATCGAAGCTTTTCAGGGACTGTTACAAGAACTAGAAATTGATACTGTCAATCGCGGGACGCGAAAACAGGAACACAACAATTACAGGTCACATCCGTCACAATTCCGCGATGAAAGAAATAATAACTGGAGACGACAAGGCTATTCTTACAACGCAAATCGTGACCATCACAGACACCACCCGTATGACAACCGTTGGCAGAGTAGTAATAATTACAGAGAAAGATCACCACTCCGCATGACTATGAGAGAGATAATCAGAGAAACAGACAATATGGGAACCACAATAATTATTATCAAGGGAGACAGAATAGCTTCAGACGCAACGGTCCACCATGCAGTTACGATTCCGGGAGAAATTCTCCACCACATGACCGACATAAAAGAAACTATGAAAACTAGCAACATAACGAAAGGCCTGAATGTCATCGGAACTGGCGGGATTCAAACAGGGCAGGGCCCTCCCGACAAGGTGAATTTGTAAAAGGTAGATCTCTAAATCCCAATAACGACGCGCGCCAACATAGAGACAGTGGACAATGGCTCACACTGCTGGCAACCAAAAAACGTACTGAATTTTATCCATAGTGGATGCTGTCGAACTCTGTGACTGTTCCTTAATGGGGTTGAAGAAAAATATCCGCTACCAGTCACAATAAAAGGTGTTTATTCATAACACAACCGGTTTCGTGCTTGCGCCCATCTTCAGGTGTTAATATATTCGTTTACATGTTTCTACTGCTGGAGATCACTGTATAAATACAAAAAATTATTTGCTGGTGACTACACAAATACATGTGGGACAATTGTAAGTGGTAAGGCAGCATTTGATGAAAATATATCTGTACTTACTAAAAGATGAAGCACCATTATTACAGTTATGCTGTGATGATAGTTTTGCCACTTGGTTATACACTTATGGTCATTTTCACGTCCATATATCAGGTATAGCTCCATATTACATTGTTATGACGTGCACTACACTATGTTTACATACCATTATGTTGGCTGTGGTCAAAGAACTTCGATGTAGCAGATGTAAAGATGTTGCTCACACAGAAACTCATGGGTTTTGGTCCAAGAACTTAGCCACAGGAAGTGCAAAGGTGTTGAATATATAAAAATTTAAAAAGCTATTATAGACATTTCTTTACACACATTATGAAATTTTTTTTGGTTCACATTTTTTATCGAAAACTTCGATCTAGGAAGTACAATGTTGTTATACATATGAAACTACTCGAAGCAATTACAAATTAAAGAATTAAAAAATGACAGCTAGAACTGTTTTGAGCCACACTGGTGTCAGAGAACTTAGATCTAGGGGGTACAATAATGTTATGCATATGATATTATTATTATTATTATTCTTTACTTTCTCAGACGTTAAGTCTGGTTAAAAATGGAAAGTGACGCGGACCTTGATCAAGCGTCACTTCCTTTTAACTGTATGGTATGTGTTATATTGCATTTAGGTACTTTCGGGTAATTGAACATCTATCAATAATTGCTGATTTCTGTAGTTGTATATATAAGTTGGGATGTAGCTGTATTGCATTGATGTACTGGTGGATATTGTGTGGTATGACTCCTGTAATTGATAATATAATTGGTATAATGATGCCACATATCCTTGACTTCCTCAGCCAGTTGGATGTATTTTTCAATTTTTTCTCCTGTTTTCTTCTGTATATTTGTTGTATTGGGTATGGATATTTCGATTAGTTGTGTTAATTTCTTCTTTTTATTGGTGAGTATGATGTCAGGTTTGTTATGTGGTGTTGTTTTATATGTTATAATGGTTCTGTTCCAGTATAATTTGTATTCATCATTCTCTAGTACATTTTGTGGTGCATACTTGTATGTGGGAACGTGTTGTTTTATAAGTTTATGTTGTAAGGCAAGCTGTTGATGTATTATTTTTGCTGCATTGTCATGTCTTCTGGGGTATTCTGTATTTGCTAGTATTGTACATCCGCTTCTGATGTGATCTACTGTTTCTGTTTGTCGTTTGCAAAGTCTGCATTTATATGTTGTGGTATTGGGACCTTTAATAATATGCTTGCTGTAATATCTGGTGTTTATTGTTTGATCCTGTATTGCAATCATGAATCATTCCGTCTCACTGTATGTATTGCCTTTTCTTAGCCATGTGTTGGATGCGTCTTGATCAATGTGTGGCTGTGTTAAATGATACGGGTGCTTGCCATGTAGTGTTTTCTTTTTCCAATTTATTTTCATCGTGTCTGTTGATGTTATGTGATCTAAGGGGTTGTAGAAGTGGTTATGAAATTGCAATGGTGTAGCCGATGTATTTATATGAGTGATTGCTTTGTGTATTTTGGTAGTTTCTGCTCGTTCTATAAAGAATTTTCTTAAATTGTCTACCTGTCCATAATGCAGGTTTTTTATGTCGATAAATCCCCTTCCTCCTTCCTTCCTGCTTAATGTGAATCTTTCAGTTGCTGAATGTATGTGATGTATTCTATATTTGTGGCATTGTGATCGTGTAAGTGTATTGAGCGCTTCTAGGTCTGTGTTACTCCATTTCACTACCCAAAATGAGTAGGTCAATATTGGTATAGCATAAGTATTTATAGCTTTTGTCTTGTTTCTTGCTGTCAATTCTGTTTTCAGTATTTTTGTTAGTCTTTGTCTATATTTTTCTTTTAGTTCTTCTTTAATATTTGCATTATCTATTCCTATTTTTTGTCTGTATCCTAGATATTTATAGGCATCTGTTTTTTCCATCGCTTCTATGCAGTCGCTGTGGTTATCCAATATGTAATCTTCTTGTTTAGTGTGTTTTCCCTTGACTATGCTATTTTTCTTACATTTGTCTGTTCCAAAAGCCATGTTTATATCATTGCTGAATACTTCTGTTATCTTTAGTAATTGGCTGAGTTGTTGATTTGTTGCAGCCAGTAGTTTTAGATCATCCATGTATAGCAAATGTGTGAATTTGTGTGGGTATGTTCCAGTAATATTGTATCCATAATTTGTATTATTTAGCATGTTGGATAGTGGGTTCAGGGCAAGGTAGAACCTGATAGGACTTAATGAGTCTCCTTGGTATATTCGACGCTTAATCTGTATTGGCTGTGATGTGATATTATTTGAATTTGTTTGGATATTAAGTGTGGTTTTCCAATTTTTCATTACTATGTTTAGGAACTGTATCAATTTAGGATCTACTTTGTATATCTCCAATATTTGTAGTAACCATGAGTGGGGTACGCTATCAAAAGTTTTTGGTAATCAATGTATGCATAGTGTAGTGACCTCTGTTTAGTTTTAGCTTGATGTGTCACCTCTGCATCTATTATCAGTTGCTCTTTACATCCTCGCGCTCCTTTGCAACAGCCTTTTTGTTCTTCATTTATAATTTTGTTCTGTGTTGTATGTGTCTTTAATTTCTGTGTAATGACTGAAGTTAATATTTTGTATATTGTTGGTAGGCATGTTATGGGGCGATATTTTGCTGGGTTTGCTGTGTCTGCTTGGTCTTTAGGTTTCAGATAAGTTATTCCATGTGTAAGTGTATCAGGGAATGTGTATGGGTCTGCAATGTAACTGTTAAATAATTTAGTTAGATGTGAATGTGTTGAGGTGAACTTCTTTAGCCAGAAATTTGCTATTTTATCTTTTACAGGGGCTTTCCAATTGTGAGTAGAATTAATTGCTTGGGTGACTTCATGTTGCAAAATTATCACTTCAGGCATTTGTGGTATCATCTTGTATGTGTCTGTTTCTGCTTGTATCCACTGTGCATGCCTGTTATGTTGTACCGGGTTTGACCATATGTTGCTCCAGAAGTGATCCATGTCTGTTATATTTGGTGGATTGTCTATTTCAATGTGTTTGTTATCTATTGTCTGGTAAAATTTCTTTTGGTTTGTGTTGAATGTTTGGTTCTGTTTCCTTCTATTTTCACTGTTTTTGTATCTTCTAAGTCGTTTGGCCAATGCTTGTAATTTCTGCTTCTTTTCATCTAATTGCTCTGTCGCTTTTTGTTGTGAGATTTTACCTAACCTTTTTCGTTTTTTTCTGACATTTCATTTCTTATAAATTGTGTTAGCTGTCCGATGTCCTTTCTCAGTTTTTCTATTCTGATCTGTAGCCTGTGTTGTCATGCTGGTTTTGTGGGTTTCTTCTGTGTGTTGGTTAGTTCTGATCTCTGCCTAGTGTATATATTTAGTGTAGTGAGTGCTCCTATATAAACCAGTAGTTGTAATTCTTCCATAGTTGTGTATTCGTTTATTTTGTTGCGTATGATTGTGTTGATAGTTTTTATTGTTGTTTCGACTTGTGGGTTATTTGGCGGTCTTTGCAAGGATGGTCTAATGTCTGTATTTCTGTCTTTGTATTCTATATATGTCAGCTGAAATTTTTTTTCTATATCCAACATGTGTGACACTTCGTGTTCTATGACACACATGTTAGATATAGAAGAAAAATTTCAGCTGACATATATAGAATACAAAGACACAAATACAGACATTAGACCTTTCTCGGAACTACCGCCAAATAACCCACAAGTCGAAACAACAATAAAAACTATCAACACAATCATGCACAACAAAATAAACGAAAAACACAACTATGGAAGAGTTACAACTACTGGTTTATATAGGAGCACTCACTACACTAAATATATACACTAGGCAGAGATCAGAACCAACCAACACACAGAAGAAACCCACAAAACCAGCATGGCAACACAGGCTACAGATCAGAATAGAAAAACTGAGAAAGGACATCGGACAGCTAACACAATTTATAATTATTATTATTATTATTATTATTATTTTAAGCTATTACACATTATAGAATCCCAGTTATAGCTTGTGTTTACAATATGACTATTACAAATTATGATTATGAACTTTGGACTGTTGTATGACTGCTACATTAAATTTCATAGAATATTGCTTTGTTATTATATCAGAGGATAACTATTTTCTGTTTTTGAATATTTCATGAAATATGTGAAGATAGAATTTGTTTGCAAGTTCCACTTGTTCGTTCAGAATAAGGTCTGGTGAGTTAGAGCTGTGGATATATATTTCTAGTTCTTCAAGCAGATTCATTTTCTTTCCTTTGTTCACAGTGTGTAGTATTTGTAGGTTTTCTGTAATGGCTGTGGCTGAGTGACCATGGTCTTTTAAGTGCATTACAAGGGGAGATTTATCAAAATTATTTAGCTGGAAGGCATCCATATGCTCACGGTATCTTATAATGAAACTCCTTCCAGTTTGGCCTATGTAGAACTGTGGGATATTGTCACATAAAAGTTTGTAAATACCTGATTTGTGGTGGCATTGGTTGTTTGTCTTACTGTTGTGGATGATGTGCTGTTGAAGCTTGTTGTTAGTGCTGAAAGAAATTTCAATACCAGTTTTCTGGAAGAGGTTAGCAATTTGGCAAGAAATTTTACCTATAAATGGTATGCAGGCGAATGTATTTTTTCCTTCTTGTGTTATTTGATTTAGTAGGTTTGGATTGTTTCTTTTTGATTTTGTTGTTAAGTTTATCAGCTACAACTCAGTTGTATCCATTTCTCCGTGCAATTTCCTTTATAATGTTAATTTCTTTTTGTTCATCATGGAGGCTAAGTGGGATTTTATGTATACGATTAAGTGTGGATCTGATGAATGCCATTTTGTGTTGTGCTGGATGACATGAGGAGTTGTTAATGACAACATCACTAGTGGTAGGTTTTCTGTAAATCTGGAAGGCATGTTTGTTGTTTACATTAGATATTGTAAGGTCAAGAAAATTGATGCCTTTATCTACTTGATGTTCTACAGTGAATTTGATGTTGTTATGCATGTTGCTGAGGCCTTTAGCAAGTTTCTCAATCTCCTCAGTTGTACCATTGTACAAGAAAATAGTATCATCCACATACCTTTTGTAGTATATTATTTTATTTTTGAGTGAACTATCTGATCTGAATAATTTATTTTCTATGTGTTTAATGTAAATATCTGCAACTATTCCTGCCAAACTACTGCCCATTGCAATACCATCTTCCTGTTTATAAATTTTGTTATTAAAAATAAAATAATTGTGTGATAGGACTAGTTCTAGCAAGTCGATGAGTTCACATATCTCAGCCTTGGATAGCTCTGTGTTTTAATATGTTGTTTCTAATTAACTGAGTAGTGTCACGTACAGGAATTTTGGTGTAAAGGTTTACTATGTCCATTGAAGCAAATTAGGCACCCTCTGGTATTGGTAAGTCTTTGATGTGGTCAATACGTCCATAGCTATTCTTGACTGAATAATTTTTTTCATAGGTATAAAAGTTACTAAGAACGTCTTTAAGTTTCTTGCTGATAAAATATGCTGGACTGTTTCTAGAGTTGACTATGGGGCGTTTAGGGCAACTTTCCTTATGAATCTTTGGTTGTGAACGTAGTTTTGGTGCAGATGGGTTCATGAGAAGGCATTTTAGAACATCAGAGTCAGATAAAAGGAAGTAAGAAGATTTCAGTAGTTTCTTAAGCTAGGCCTGAAATTTGGGTGTGGGGTCATTGTGTATTTCATGTACGTTATTATTCTGGAAAAATTCTAGAGTTTTGTTGATATATACAGATTCATAAATAACAACCGCTGAGTTCCCTTTATCAGATTTGACTACCAGAGCTTTGTTTTCAGATAGTTTTCTATTAATATCTCTGAGCAGTTTGGAGTCACAGTTATTTGATTTTTTTATTTTGTATGTTTTTGTGTATGATATTCTTAACTTGCAGCCCAATACTAATATTTTCATTATTATTTATTTTAGCTGAGTCACATGCCATTTTAGAGCAGACAATTAATTTTTTGATATTGTTGTCAATGAGTAAAGATGGCATATTATATTTGAGACCCTTCTCAAGTAATTCAGTTTCATATTTGTCAAATGAGATGGTGGTTGAATTAATCACCCTATCATAAAAACTTTGTTCTGATGTGGAAGGGGATTGTAGTTGTTGCAGTTTGTTAGGGTTAAGAGCAAGAAATTTCTGATTATTTCTAGTTGACACTACTCATTGTTCTTTGCACATTTGGTCATTAACTTCATCCAAAATATACATAAATTGCATATGAGTCAAGGAGTTGCTTAGTGCCAAGTGGAGTTTGAGCATTTGTTTGTTAAGGGCATCGTTACACTTGTATAATGATTGCATTTCAGTTTTTAACCAAACAGTTTCACATTTCGACTTTGCTATTTTGGCTGACTTAGTGTGGCTCCTAACATTAATTTTAATGTAGTTCAGAATTTCTTTAGACAAAAGGCACTTTTTGTTGAATTTGATTGCTTGAATGGTCTTCATCATTTTGATTTTACATATTTTGAATGCATTGACAGTTCGTAATACCTGTCTGGGTAACATGAAATGAATTTTATCCACAGTGGATGCTGTCGAACTCCGTGACTGTTCCTTAATGGGGTTGAAGTAAAATATCTGCTACCAATCACAATAAAAGGTGTTTATTCATCACACGACTGGTTTCGGGCTTGTGCCCATCTTCAGGTGTTAATATATTCGTTTACATGTTTCTACTGTTGGAGATCACTGTATAAATACAAAAAATTATTTGCTGGTGACTACACATATACATGTGGGACAATTGTAAGTGGTAAGGCAGCATTTGATGAAAATATATCTGTACTTACAAAATGATGAAGTACCATTATTACAGTTATGCTGTGATGATAGTTTTGCCACTTGGTTATACACTTATGGTCATTTTCACGTCCATATATCAGGTATACCTACAAATTACACTGTTATGATGTGCACTACACTATGTCGGACAGCTAACACAATTTATAAGAAGTGAAATGTCAGAAAAAAAACGATAAAGGTTAGGTAAAAGCTCACAGCAAGAAGCGATAGAGAAATTAGATGAAAAGAAGCAGAAATTACAAGCATTGGCCAAACGACTTAGAAGATACCAAAAAAGTCAAAATAGAAGGAAACAGAACCAATGATTCAACACAAACCAAAAGAAATATTACCAGACAATAGATAACACACACATTAAAATAGGCAATCCACCAAATATAACAGATATAGAACACTTCTGGAGCAACATATGGTCAAACCCGGTACAACATAACAGGCATGCACGGTGGATACAAGCAGAAACAGATACATACAAGATGATACCACAAATGCCTGAAGTGATAATTTTGCAACATGAAGTCACCCAAGCAATTAATTCTACTCACAATTGGAAAGCCCTTGGAAAAGATAAAATACCAAACTTCTGGCTAAAGAAGTTCACCTCAACACATTCACATCTAACTAAATTATTTAACAGTTACATTGCAGACCCATACACATTCCCTGATACACTTACACATGGAATAACTTATTTGAAACTTAAAGATCAACCAGACACAGCAATCCCCAGCTAAATATCACCCCATAACATGCCTACCAACAATATACAAAATATTAACTTCAGTCATTACACAGAAATTAATGACACATACAACACAGAACAAAATTATAAATGAAGAACAAAAAGGCTGTTGCAAAGGAGCACGAGGATGTAAAGAGCAACTGATAATAGATGCAGAGGTGACACATCAAGCTAAAACTAAACAAAGGTCTCTACACTATGCATACATTGATTACTAAAAAAACATTTGATAGTGTATCCCTCTCATGGTTACTACAAATATTGGAAATATACAAAGTAGATACTAAACTGATACAGTTCCTAAACACAGTAATGAAAAATTGGAAAACCACACTTAATATCCAAACAAATTCAAATAATATCACATCATAGCCAATACAGATTAAGCGTGGAATATACCAAGGATACTCATTAAGTCCTTTCTGGTTCTGCCTTGCTCTGAACCCACTATCCAACATGCTAAATAATACAAATTATGGATACAATATTACTGGAACATACCCACACAAAATCACACATTTGCTATACATGGATGATCTAAAACTACTGGCTGCAACAAATCAACAACTCAACCAATTACTAAAGATAACAGAAGTATTCAGCAATGATATAAATATGGCTTTTGTAGCAGACAAATGTAAGAAAAATAGCATAGTCAAGATAAAACACACTAAACAAAAAGAATACATATTGGATAACCACAGCGACTGCATAGAAGCCATGGAAAAACAGATGCCTATAAATATCTAGGATACAGACAAAAAATAGGAATAGATAATACAAATATTAAAGAAGAACTAAAAGAAAAATATAGACAAAGACTAACAAAAATACTGAAAACAGAATTGACAGCAAGAAATAAGACAAAAGCTATAAATACTTATGCTATACCAATATTGACCTACTCATTTTGAGTAGTGAAGTGGAGTAACACAGACCTAGAAGCGCTCAATACACTTACACGATCACAATGCCACAAATATAGAATACATCACATACATTCAGCAACTGAAAGATTCACATTAAGCAGGAAGGAAGGAGGAAGGGGATTTATCGATATAAAAAATCTACATTATGGACAGGTAGACAATTTAAGAAAATTCTTTATAGAACGAGCAGAAACTACCAAAATACACAAAACAATCACTCATATAAATACATCCGCTACACCACTGCAATTTCATAACCACTTCTACAACCCTTTAGATCACATAACATCAACAGATACTAAGAAAGTAAATTGTAAAAAGAAACTACATGGCAAGCACCCGTAACATCGAACACAGCCACACATTGATCAAGACGCATCCAACACATGGCTAAGAAAAGGCAATATATACAGTGAGATGGAAGGATTCATGATTGCAATACAGGATCAAACAATAAATTTAGTACAGTAAGCATATTATTAAAGATCCCAATACTACAACAGATAAATGCAGACTTTGCAAACAACAAATAGAAACAGTAGATCGCATCACAAGCGGAGGTACAATACTAGCAAATACAGAATACCCCAGAAGACATGACAATGTAGCAAAGATAATACGTCAACAACTTGCCGTACAACATAAATTAAAAAAACAACACGTTCCCACATACAAGTATACACCACAAAATGTACTGGAGAATGATGCATACAAATTATACTGGGACAGAACCATTGTAACAGATAAAACAACACCACATAACAAACCTGACATCATACTCACCAATAAAAAGAAGAAATTAACACAACTAATCGAATATCCATACCCAATACAACACATATAAAGAAGAAAACAGGAGAAAAGGTTGAAAAATAAATCCAACTGGCTGAGGAAGTCAAGGATATGTGGCATCAGGATAAAGTTGACATTATACCAATTATACTATCAACTACGGGAGTCATACCACACAATATCCACCAGTACATCAATGCAATACAGCTACATCCATACTTATACACTCCTGGAAATTGAAATAAGAACACCGTGAATTCATTGTCCCAGGAAGGGGAAACTTTATTGACACATTCCTGGGGTCAGATACATCACATGATCACACTGACAGAACCACAGGCACATAGACACAGGCAACAGAGCATGCACAATGTCGGCACTAGTACAGTGTATATCCACCTTTCGCAGCAATGCAGGCTGCTATTCTCCCATGGAGACGATCGTAGAGATGCTGGATGTAGTCCTGTGGAACGGCTTGCCATGCCATTTCCACCTGGCGCCTCAGTTGGACCAGCGTTCGTGCTGGACTTGCAGACCGCGTGAGACGACGCTTCATCCAGTCCCAAACATGCTCAATGGGGGACAGATCTGGAGATCTTGCTGGCCAGGTTAGTTGACTTACATCTTCTAGAGCACGTTGGGTGGCACGGGATACATGCGGACGTGCATTGTCCTGTTGGAACAGCAAGTTCCCTTACCGGTCTAGGAATGGTAGAACGATGGGTTCGATGACGGTTTGGATGTACCGTGCACTATTCTGTGTCCCCTCGACGATCACCAGTGGTGTACGGCCAGTGTAGGAGATCGCTCCCCACACCATGATGCCGGGTGTTGGCCCTGTGTTCCTCGGTCGTATGCAGTCCTGATTGTGGCGCTCACCTGCACGGCGCCAAACACGCATACGACCATCATTGGCACCAAGGCAGAAGCGACTCTCATCGCTGAAGACGACACGTCTCCATTCGTCCCTCCATTCACGCCTGTCGCGACACCACTGGAGGCGGGCTGCACGATGTTGGGGCGTGAGCGGAAGATGGCCTAACGGTGTGCGGGACCGTAGCCCAGCTTCATGGAGACGGTTGCGAATGGTCCTCGCCGATACCCCAGGAGCAACAGTGTCCCTAATTTGCTGGGAAGTGGCGGTGCGGTCCCCTACGGCACTGCGTAGGATCCTACGGTCTTGGCGTGCATCCGTGCGTCGCTGCGGTCCGGTCCCAGGTCGACGGGCACGTGCACCTTCTGCCGACCACTGGTGACAACATCGATGTACTGTGGAGACCTCACGCCCCACGTGTTGAGCAATTCGGCGGTACGTCCACCCGGCCTCCCGCATGCCCACTATACGCCCTCGCTCAAAGTCCGTCAACTGCACATACGGTTCACGTCCACTCTGTCGCGGCATGCTACCAGTGTTAAGGACTGCGATGGAGCTCCGTATGCCACGGCAAACTGGCTGACACTGACGGCGGCGGTGCACAAATGCTGCGCAGCTAGCGCCATTCGACGGCCAACACCGCGGTTCCTGGTGTGTCCGCTGTGCCGTGCGTGTGATCATTGCTTGTACAGCCCTCTCGCAGTGTCCGGAGCAAGTATGGTGGGTCTGACACATCGGTGTCAATGTGTTCTTTTTTCCATTTCCAGGAGTGTATATACAACTACAGAAATCTGTAATTATTGATACATGTTCAATTACATGAAAGTTCCTAAATGCGATGTAACATATACCGTACAGTTAAAAGGAAGTCACGCTTGATCAAGGTCCATGGCACTTTGCATTTTTGACCAGACGTGGCGTCTGAGAGGGGAGAGACATAATAATAATATCATATGCATAACATTATTGTACCCCTTGATCTAAGTTCTCTAACAACAGTGTGGCTCAAAACAGTTCTAGCTGTCATTTTTTTAATTCTTTAATTTGTAATTGCTTCGAGTAGTTTCATATATATAACAACATTGTACTTCCTAGACCTAAGTTTTCCATAAAAAATGTGAACCAAAAAAAAATTTCATAATGTGTGTAAAGAAATGTCTATAATAGCTTTTTAAATTTTTATATATTCAGCACCTTTGCACTTCCTGTGGCTAAGTTCTCGGACCAAAACCCATGAGTTTCTGTGTGAGCAACATCTTTACATCTGCTACATCGAATTTCTTTGACCACAGCCAACATATTTGTATGTAAACATAGTGTAGTGCACATCATAACAATGTAATATGGAGCTATACCTGATATATGGACGTGAAAATGACCATAAGTGTATAACCAAGTGGCAAAACTGTCATCACAGCATAACTGTAATAATGGTGCTTCATCTTTTTGTAAGTACAGATATAGTTTCATCAAATGCTGCCTTACCACTTACAATTGTCCCACTTGTATTTGTGTAGTCACCAGCAAATAATTTTTTGTATGTAAAATATAACAACATTGCATACCCCGTTATTCACATTACAGTAAATGACGTAAAATTTACGGCAGTACTTGACTCTGGCACTCCCATATCAATAATTAGTGAAACAGCCTTTAGGAAATGCAACAACTCGAACGATTGGAGGAGGAGGAGATTAGTGTTTAACGTGCCGTCGACAACGAGGTCATTAGAGACGGAGCGCAAGCTCGGGTGAGGGAAGGATGGGGAAGGAAATCGGCCGCGCCCTTTCAAAGGAACCATCCCGGCATTTGCCTGAAGCGATTTAGGGAAATCACGGAAAACCTAAATCAGGATGGCCGGAGACGGGATTGAACCGTCGTCCTCCCGAATGCGAGTCCAGTGTGCTAACCACTGCGCCACCTCGCTCGGTCGATCGATTGCCCCACACTTCTGTTCCGTAACATTAAATTACAAGGTGCCATTTTTGGAAAAAGTGTAGATGTACGCTAACAAAAAAACTTAGAATTTCTTTGTCAAAGCCACAGCTTCTCTACGAACTTTCTTATTGTTCCATTATTGTCGACGGAAATTATATTGGGTGTAGACTTTTTGAATGAATACAAAGCAATCTTAAACTTTCACGTTGCTGAAATATGTTTAGAGAGGGAAGGTAAGTCAATAGCTTTGAAATTTGAAGATTGGCTCGCAAACTATGACGAGGAAATTAATCGGCTTTACCTAATGTTAGACAACGGAACATAACACTAACAATCACTCTGCAGGTACTGACAGGGATGATATTGACGGCGTATTTGATACTAATGAATTAATTCAGAATAACATTCAAACAATTGAGAATTGTAAGTACACTGATAGGCAGAACCTTTTTGAGATTTTACAAGAACATTCCACAATTTTTACTCACGAAACAGGAACAATCAAGGGATTTCTATATCAATTTCGTGTTCGTGAGCATACTAAATTTTGTGTTAGACCATACGTAATTCCGGCAAATTATAGGGACCGTATTAGAACAGAAATACAATCTATGCTTGACAAGGGCATTATTGAGCCGGCAGTAAGCTCATACAACAATCCATTACATGTTGTTGAGAAGAAAAATGGATCGATCAGGCTTGTCTTGGATTCGAGACAAATCAATACTATCATTATTCCTGAAACAGACAGGCCGCAAACGTTGGAAGAACTTCGAAATTTTAATGGTGTAAAGGTGTTTTCTCCTATTGATCTCAGATCCTGCTTTTATCAGATCGAACTTCGTCCAGAATGTAGAAAATACACAGCTTTCCTTTGTTTCGGCGTTTGTTATCAATTTCGGGAACTTCCTTTTGGTTTGAACATATCTTCGGCAGCATTCATTCGTGGGCTAAATTCCATTTTACCTGAGTTCTTAATATGTCACATCACCTTATATGTGGACGATATTCTAATAGCAGAAGCCTCATGGGAACAACATAATCGCCTCCCCAACAGATTGTTGCGTATTTTTGCAGAATCTGGAATTACATTTAACTCGGAAATGTCTGAATTCGGTAGGTGAAAGGTGAGGTTTTTGGGACATATAATTTCTTCTGAAGTCATTCAGCCAGTTCCTGAAAAGTTAAAAGCAATCAGAACCATTCCAGTTCCATCCACAAAAGAACAAGTCCGCAGTTTTCTATGTCTCGTAAATTTTTACCAACGTTCTCTGAATATCCAAATTCTAGTTACACCAAAACTTTGTTCTCTCACTGGAAAAAATACTATCTGGACCTGGGACGAACAAGCACAGTTGGAATTCAATCGTTTGAAAAAAAAACAATTTAACGCGCCTATATTAGCTCATCCAGATCTGTCACAAGATTTCTGCCTTGGCACGGATTCTTCTAAAGTCGGTCTTGGTGCCCATTTATTTCAAGAAGCCATAGAAAATGACGCTACTGTTCAGAAAACCATTGCTTTTGCTAGCCGAGTGTTAATAAAATCTGAAAAAAATTATTCTGTTACTGAATTAGAAGCTTTAGCTATCGTATGGGCATTTAACAAATTCCGTTTCTTTCTTTCTGGTAAGCACGTAAAAGTATACAGTGATCATCGTGCATTACAATTTCTTATGTCTTCAAAATGATATCATGACAGGTTAAAACGTTGGGCATTGTTTCTGCAAGAATTCCACTCCACAATAGTCTACATTCCCGGCATGCAGAACACTGTTGCGGACGCACTGTCACGCGTACCGGCTGGGCTTGAGAAAAGTAACACAGAAGGCAACCTCGAGAAAAATTTCAATATTCTTTACATTCAGAAAGCCGCCTTTGAAAACTTCATCACCACATCTTTAAAGGACATTGCTCATGAACAAGATATAGATCCGATTTGGAAAATCAAAAGTAAATGGCATGAAAAGACACACACACAAATTCGCCATTATTATCTGGTTAGAAACAACATACTCTTCAAACGCTGCACTGTTGATGGCAAGCTATGGGTATTTTGCATTCTTTACGATTTTATTATTAAGCTCATTTGGTACATTCATTTCAGCTACGCACATTTTGGTCCACGAAAATGTTATCATATTCTTCGGACGACTTGTTATTTCAACAATATGGAAAAGAGAATTTGAAGAGTTTTGTCTACTTGTAAACTTTGTCAAAAGGCAAAACCATCTACTACCTCACATCATGCTCTGTTGTTTCCTATCATTCCTTCTAAATTAAAAGAATTTGCTGCTGTTGATCTCTTGGGACCCCTTGTCAGAATATCTAATGGATTTTCGTACGTTCTAGTTGAATTTACTTCAAAATTTGTTTCTTTTACACCGTTACGTAAAGCCACCGGACGGTCTGTATCCAACGCCTTTGTTAAAAATTTCTTACGTGAAGTTGGACACGTTAGTAAAGTCATTTCAGATAACGGACCGCAATTCAGGTCTGCTGTTTGGTCACGCATGCTTCGGAATCATAAAATTAAACTTGTTTTTATTTCATTGTACTCACCACATTGTAACCCGTCTTAACGGATCATGAAAGAAATCAATAAGATTTGCAGACTTTATTGTCACAAAAATCATCAGCATTGGCACCGATATTTACACTTATTTCAAAACGTGCAGAATGAAATGCCTCATGACTCTAATGCTTTACCACCTATTCTTGTACTGAAGAATGAAGAACCACCGAACAGAATCAGAGAGCTTGTACCTTTTCCGAATACGCGTAAACTTTGGCGCAAAGACATAATTGATTTGGCTATTAACAATATAAATTGTGCAGCAGAAGAAAGGAGAAAACTACACAGTAGAGCAAATGCAAAGAAATTATATATTGGTCAGAAAGTTCTCATTAAAGTTCATTCATTGTCACATAAGAAGAAACACTTGAGTCATAAATTCTTTCAGATTTACAATGGACCTTACAGAATCCGACATATACCACATGATAATTGCGTTGAAGTTGAAACTCTGCATACTAGGAAGAATGAAGGATTGCACTACATTTCGCATGTAAAACCGTTTATTGAGAGGTAATCTGTTTTTTAACTTAGTCTTTGCTATCAAATTTTTCACTTCACGTTACTAGTACTCTTTGTCACACTTAGAAACTGTTAACATGCAACTATGTTTTAAAGTTAACTATCCAGTCAAGAACCTAGGGAACTTATTTAGACAGTAATTACAAATGCATTTTTATAGTGAACAGAGGACACAGTGTTATTGTGTGTGTACATCCTTGCTTGTTAATTGCACGATTACGTAACGACTATAAGGCTTACATACTTAGAACATATATCGATACTGCTAATGAGATTTTAATGCAAAATTTCGTTTACTTGAAAATACATTCTCGATTTAAAGTACTTTCTGAGAGATACCAGAAGACACGGTGGTTAGTTTATTTGACAGCTACAAGATTATATCACAACGCTACTAATGACTGACACAATTTACATTGTTGCTTTTGCGGTGTATCTGTTTTATATCTGCACAGTTTTCCTGTATTATTCTGGAAAGTAAAACCTGTTTTAGTAGTAACTTTTGTGGTACAGCTACAATGAGATAGGTATTTTTCGTTACACAACAACACGTTACAGTACAGTACCTTCTTCATCACGGCAATAAGCGTAATAACTACGATATCTATACGCAAAGCATTTCACTTGTGTTTGTGATGAGGTGCGTACATTGACTTCTGCAGAACTTTGCTTACGGAGGACGATAACTACGACACTCCCACAGAATTATCTTACAGCAAGACGCACATTTAGCGCTACATGACACGCATTTGAGTGGTTAATTTTGTACTTAAAACATTTATTTTTAAAGATTTTTGAATTACAAAGATACAAAGCTTTTCCGTGATACATTTCATTCCATTGCTGTAATCTGTAACACCTCAGGGTATAATTACTTTAATCCTCAGGGGGGTACACGCTTACTTTGTGTACCATGGAGCCGGCCGAAGTGGCCGTGCGGTTAAAGGCGCTGCAGTCTGGAACCGCAAGACCGCTACGTCGTAGGTTCGAATCCTGCCTCGGGCATGGATGTTTGTGATGTCCTTAGGTTAGTTAGGTTTAACTAGTTCAACGTTCTAGGGGACTAATGACCTCAGCAGTTGAGTCCCATAGTGCTCAGAGCCATTTGAACCATTTGTGTACCATGTGTTTGGCAAGCACAAGGAGCCCTAGCTAATATGGTATTTGCTTATACAACTTTACACATCGGTACCATATTTCTCTAACACATAATTACACGGCTATCTAATCATTTAACTGAGAGAGACAAACATTATTTCACTACATCAGTGACACATTTTTGCGCAGTTACACAGTTGGATAACTTCACACTTATGTAATTGTATTTTGTCTGTACTTTGTGAACTGTTCACAATTTTTTCGGAACCATTGTGATACTATGAGAGCTTTGAATGATGTATTTGGTATGGGATCATGATTTTTAAAGTACCTTTGAGGCAGATGACACTATTGAAATGAGCAGAGAATTCTGCTACTCGGTCGATAACGCTCTTGCTTATAGAAATAGGAAAGTGGACGAGCGGAGACAGTTCTCACAGAAGATCTAGCTGTTCTGAGCATCTATTTTAGAAAGTGGCGACTTACACCCAGGACAAGTAAAACAGAAGTATGTACATTCCATCACACAAACAAACAAGCTAACACAAAGCTCAGAGTGAAACTTAACGGAAACACTCTTTGCCATAGCAAGTACCCTAAGTCCCTTGCTTGACTGCTCCCTTTTCACATAGAAAACATATTGAAAATACAGCTGCCAATATAAATATTCCCAACAGTATTATTGAAAAATTGTGTGAAATCCCATAGGGAGCTTCAGCAGACATCTTCCACAGATCATCCATTGCGCCGGTCTTCTCAGCAGCCGAATATTGTGCTCCACGGTGGCTAAACAGCTGCGACACCAACTTCATCGATGTCCAATTGAACCACATTATGCGTTAATAACTGGGACAATCCGACCAACACCGATTTATTGGTTTCCTCTGCTGAGCAACATCTATCCACCCGCAATCCGCAGAAGCAAGACCTTCCTTAGGGACTACTGCAAGCTACAGAGGAACGTGAAGTTACCCATAAAGGAAGACATACGAAATTTACGACGACAGAGTCTCCGTTCAAGAAACCCACCACTATGGCAAGCAGAACAGCTAGATGCCAGTAATACCGGGATGAGAGACTTGTGGGACCAGAGCTGCCAACGTATCCAAAATCCTGAAGAGCGTCAGTGGTTCCGAAATTATAACTGTGATGCTGCTGGCAAAGAACTCGACATGAAACAATGGGTCGAACTGAACAGAGCTCGATCTGGGCAATGACGGAGCGCAGACTTTCTTCACAAATGGGGTGCTACAGAGGGTCCAGTTCGTTACTGTGGGGCTACGAACCAGACAATCAAGCATATTAGAGATGAATGCCCCTTGTGTTCCCACTAACAGAGTTGGAGCGACCTCATGAAAGCTGGTGATACGGTTCTTATACGGATTAGGACCTAGATATTTTGTTAGATTTATGTATGGTTTTGTATTTTCATGTTCCTGTTATATGTAGTATTACAAATGTTATATATCTGTAATTTTAAACTGCATTTGAGCCATACGAATAAATAAATTTCCTGTATCAGGACTATTTGTTGTGTTGAAGTATAGTGTTATATTCTTACTGTGAAGTTTCGTCACGGTTGATCTAGTATAATATAGGCTTCCGATGACTACAATTGCGCTTGTTTTCCTCTAATCGCATGTCGCTAAAGGTGAGCAAATTCTTTCATTTACCAACATCTACTACGCGTGTGTCAAGAGAAGTCACAATAGCTTTTAGGCATATCGTCTACAGCCTGAACCACAAACAGTGTCCACTTAAAGCACACTATAATAGCGAGATCGTTTAACTTCACCGTTAGTACTCTACTACTCGTGTAGCGCATGCGGACAGAGCATTTTCATCTCACCGGTACTATGTAAGGTGGAGGGCACGTTACATGCTCATTTTACAGCTGTGATTTTCACAGAAGTCTTGTGATGGAGGATGTAGTTGTTTCTTGAACCATATTTAAACGTAGGTCTCCAGTTTTTCGAGAATAAGGCGCTCTGCAAAGCATAATATTTCTCATCTCGCATTTTGATTTCTTGGAAATTTTACTAACGGACTTATGCTAATTAAACTGACGAATCGTTAAACTTTGTTTTGTTTTCACTGTAACAATCTTCGTATAGGTTTCACTCTAACAAACAGTACAGTTAAGAGACCCAGGATTATGTAACTGACCAACCTCATGGGTTACTTTTATTTCTTTATAATTCTGGAAAATGCTTGACGAGTTTCCTAATTTTCAACGATAACCTTTAAAAGAAGATTTTATGTACAATAGTAATTATAGTACAACTCAAGATCAAAGCAGCTGGTCTATTGCGCAAACATTGATTTTACAGATGGTGAACAGGAAGGAGGAATAAATCCTGATAATTGAAAAAAATGGAATAATAGTGCTTCTCTTTTAAAAGAAAAATCGAAAGAGATGTGATAATTTAGGGGTATCAAATTATTGTCTCATATTCTGAAAAATGTAGCAGAATATTTGAGAAAAGGCCAAGGAAAATAACAGAACCCCAACTACATGAAGAGTAGCACAGACTCCCAGAACACCAAGCAGCTACAGCTCTCACACTTGTGCTCAGAATTCTGTTACAAAAGCATTGGAAGTAGGGGAGAGACTTAAGAATTGTGTTTTTAGATCTCGAAAAGTCGCTTGATTGTATCACAACGAAGACTAAAGGAAAGTCTAAGAAGGAAAAATGTATACAGAAGACAAATTCAGAAAGTTAAAATGCTTTAAAAATTCAGTTTTTGTTACATTTAGATAGAAAATGGTAATTCTGACTTGTTCCAAGCTACTAAACGAGACAAAAATGCAGTGTCCTTTCCCCCATACTTTTTAACACATTCACGAATGAAGTCACGAAAGAAAAGAAGTAGGAAAACAATATGACATCAATGCTATTTCATTCGCAGGTGATGTAGTAATTTGACGAAATTCAGAGAAATAATACCGTTAGAACCTGACCACACGGAATGACCATCTGAACGCATAGGGATTAATAAATAAATCAAATCAAATCGACTGTAATGTCGGTTAACAGGCAGAACAACAAAGAAAGAGTAAACCTGTAAGATACACAGCTGGAAACAGTTGATCAGTAAAAATTAACTTTTGGCTTCATTTCAAGCGATAACAGGATGCATCAAGGAAATAATAACTAAACACAAAAATCAACAGCCATAATGTTAAAAATCTGCTGTGGATCGAAGTTCCCTTAAGATCAAGCCAGATTCTTCTTCATTCTGATTTTATCCACATTGTAACATGAACCTCAAAAACCTGCACAACAACCAAACACGCCCACGACAAACTTCTAAACACACGAATGAAGTTCTTTAGAGATGTGGTTCAGAAGGCAACAAAGGATAGGGTAAGAAAATACAAAATAGAGGAAAGCAATGGAATGTACACGTCCTTGAAGGAAAACGTGACAATGGCCATTTATGATGGTTTAAGCATGTCATACCAATAGGTGAGAGAAGAATAGAAAAACAGAGACCACAGATGTGATTGAAAGAAGACCAGTAGGACATCAGATGAAGAGATGGCTGGACCAAGTAATGTAAGATATATGAACAATGACGGTTGGGTGGGATACAGTTCTAAGAGAAGAATGATTGATGGATAGACATAAATGAGGATTCCTGGTAAAACACACCCCAGGAAGTCGGAGTGGAAAAACCGATGACACATAACTAATCCGCAGATTCATGCTGGAATGGTGGTCAAAAATGGTTCAAATGGCTCTAAGCACTATGGGACTTAACATCTGAGGTCATCAGTCTCCTAGACTTAGGACTACTTAAACCTAACTAACCTAAGGACATCACACACATCCATGCCCGAGGCAGGATTCGAACCTGCAACCGTAACAGCAGCGCTGTTCGAAACTGAAGCGAATGGTGGTCAAATCTCCCGTTAAAACAGTTTATGTTTAAAACTGAAAGTGATGCCTAAGGTAGTGTTAAAATGCAATTCCAGAATTCAATATAAGTTTTCACTGAGATGAGAACACCTGGCTTAATGTACGTAATGTAAGGGAAAAGTAAAATATTTTTACATATATATATACTAACCGAAACACTCGCCATTGTTAATGAAACACTAATGCAAGCTCACTCATCGCCCTCAACCCATTAAACAAATCCCGTAAAGAGACACACCTCACAGCCAGCCAAGCTGTCAGATTTAAATTTCTCGCACTTTCCTGGAGGGTATAAGGCATGTTTTCGCATGAGAATAATCTTCTTGAAATTATACGGGATATGTTACCTTCATTCTGGTGTACAGCTTAATCTAGGAGCTATTGAGGTGTTGGGTTTTTTGCCTTACCTTAGTAAAATGTGAAATGTCAGCATTGTCCAATGTAACATCGTATTTTGTGACACTTCTCGTCTGGGCGCAGTATATTTGTGATTTTAATAACTTGAAGCACAGTACTTATGCTCGAGGCTAAAGTCTGTAATTTCAAATATGTTATTGAAATGGGTTCCTTGCTCCACACGTTAAGGCCAGATGCACAGTCACTCGTTTTACGAAGCATATCATGTTTATGGGACATGCATCAGAAAACATGTGACAGCATGGTCTATCTGATACGTTCCAAAAGCCCTGCATAAGACCGAGACTGTTCTGGGTCTTTATATCGGGTTCTGTTGGTGATGGAAAACTAGGCTCAAGTGTTTCGTATAGCCCCTGTCTATGAACCCTTGTATTAGCTATTAGCGACACAAGGATCGTCCTGTTGTACACTCAGTCATGGGATACCCAACAATATCGTGTCGGACGGTCTTTTGCCGAGCGCAGTCCAGCACCTCGAAGTAGCATGGACTCAATAAATCGTGGGAAGTCTCCTGCAGAAATGTACAGCCACGCTGCCTCGATAGCTGCCCATCATTATGAAAGTGTTGCCGGTGCAGGATTTTGTGCACGGCCAGAGCGCTCGATTATTTCCCATAAATGTTCGCTGGGATACATGTCGGTCCATTTCAGTTGCCAAATCATTCACTCGAGTTGTCCAGAATGTTCTCCAGACAAGTCGCGAACAACTGTGGGCCGGTGACCTGGCGTATTGTCATTCGTAAAAATTCCATCTTTGTTTGCAAACATGAGATCCACGAATGGCTGCAAATGATCTCCAGGTAGCCAAACATATCTATTCCCAGTCAACGATCGGATCAACATATCTTCGGTTATTTCACGCGTCGTTGCTTATCTGTTAGTACTGACAAATCAACGCAAATGCCGCTGCTCTCGGTGGTTAAGTGAAGGTCGCGGCGGCCACTGCGTTGTCCGTGGTGGCAGGTAATGCCAAAATGTGGTATTCTCACCACACTCTTGACGCTGTTGATATCTGAATACAGAATTCCCCAATTATTTCCGAAATGGAATGTTCCATGCGTCTAGGTCCAGCTATCGTTCCACGTTCAAAGTGTGTTACTGTCTTGCGTCCATAATTACGTCGGAAACCTCTTCTCATGGATCATCTGAGTATAAATGACAGCTCCGCCAATGCACGGCCTTTTTCTACGTTGTGTACGCGACACTCCCACCATCTGTATATGTGCATTTTTTTTTTGGTCATCAGTCTACTGACTGGTTTGATGCGGCCCACCACGAATTCCTTTCCTGTGCTAACCTCTTCATCTCAGAGTAGCACTTGCAACCTACATCCTCAGTTATTTGCTTGACGTATTCCAGTCTCTGTCTTCCTCTACAGTTTTTGCTCTCTACAGCTCCCTCTAGTACCATGGAAGTCATTCCCTCATGTCTTAGCTGATGTCCTATCATCCTGTCCCTTCTCCTTATCAGTGTTTTCCACATATTCCTTTCCTCTCCGATTCTGCGTAGAACCTCCTCATTCCTTACCTTATCAGTCCACCTAATTTTCAACATTCTTCTATAGCACCACATCTCAAATGCTTCGAATCTCTTCTGTTCCGGTTTTCCCACCGTCCATGTTTCACTACCATACAATGCTGTACTCCAGACGTACATCCTCAGAAATTTCTTCCCAATATTAAGGCCGGTATTTGATATTAGTAAACTTCTCTTGGCCACAAATGCTTTTTTGCCATAGCGAGTCTGCTTTTGATGTCCTCCTTGCTCCGTCCGTCATTGGTTATTTTACTGCCTAGGTAGCAGAATTCCTTAACTTCATTGACTTCGTGACCATCAATCCTGATGTTAAGTTTCTCGGTGTTCTCATTTCTACTACTTCTCATTACCTTCGTCTTTCTCCGATTTACTCTCAAACCATACTGTGCACTCATTAGACTGTTCATTCCGTTCAGCAGATCATTTAATTCTTCTTCACTTTCACTCAGGATAGCAGTGTCATCAGCGAATCGTATCATTGATATCCTTTCACCTTGTATTTTAATTCCACTCCTGAACCTTTCTTTTATTTCCATCATTGCTTCCTCGATGTACAGATTGAAGAGTAGGGGCGAAAGGCTACAGCCTTGTCATACACCCTTCTTAATACGAGCACTTCGTTCTTGATCGTCCACTCTTGTTATTCCCTCTTGGTTGTTGTACATATTGTATATGACCCGTCTCTCCCTATAGCTTACCCCTACATTTTTCAGAGTCTCGAACAGGTTGCACCATTTTATGTCGTCGAACCCTTTTTCCAGGTCGACAAATCCTATGAAAGTGTCTTGATTTTTCTTTAGCCTTGGTTCCATTATTAGCCGTAACGTCAGAATTGCCTCTCTCGTCCCTTTACTTTTCCTAAAGCCAAATTGATCGTCACCTAGCGCATTCTCAATTTTCTTTTCCATTCTTCTGTATATTATTCTTGCAAGCAGCTTCGATGCATGAGCTGTTAAGCTGATTGTGCGATAATTCTCGCACTTGTCAGCTCTTGCCGTCTTCGGAATTGTGTGGATGATGCTTTTCCGAAAGTCAGATGGTATATCACCAGACTCATATATTCTACACACCAACGTGAATAGTCGTTTTGTTGCCACTTCCCCCAATGATTTTAGAAATTCTGATGGAATGTTATCTATCCCTTCTGCCTTATTTGACCGTAAGTCCTCCAAAACTCTTTTAAATTCCGATTCTAATACTGGATCCCCTATCTCTCCTAAATCGACTCCTGTTTCTTCTTCTATCACATCAGACGAATCTTCACCCTCATAGAGACTTTCAATGTATTCTTTCCACCTCTCTGCTCTCTCCTCTGCATTTAACAGTGGAATTCCCGTTGCACTCTTAATGTTACCACCGTTGCATTTAATGTCACTAAAGGTTGCTTTGACTTTCCTGTATGCTGAGTCTGTCCTTCCGACAATCATATCTTTTTCGATGTCTTCACATTTTTCCTGCAGCCATTTCGTCTTAGCTTCCCTGCACTTCCTATTTATTTCATTCCCCAGCGACTTGTATTTCTGTATTCCTGATTTTCCCGGAACATGTTTGTACTTCCTCCTTTCATCAATCAACTGAAGTATTTCTTCTGTTACCCATGGTTTCTTCGCAGCTACCTTCTTTGTACCTATGTTTTCCTTCCCAACTTCTGTGATGGCCCTTATTAGAGATGTCCATTCCTCTTCAACTGTACATATATGTGCATATCGCTGTCCTATTAGTTTTGTCACGTGTAAATATTCTATAGGACAAGGTCCAAGTTTCAGTGTTACAGCTTAGGCAAATCGAGCAAATATTTTTTTTCTTTTTTCTTTTGCACATTACGTGTGGTCTGTGGTGACCTTAATGAGCTTACGGACACACCATTTTGTTCAAGGGCCATTTCTGAGGAAATCCCTAAAAACAGAGGGGCAGATTTCAAGACGGCTACGCACAGAAAATGGCTGAAATTCTTGTTACAGATTCCTAAGATCCCAATCTCGAACAACCTCGAAAATTGGCAGCGCGGTGTAGCCGCGCGGTATGAGGTGACTTGACACCCCCGTCGGAGGTTCAAGTCCTCCCTCGGACGTCTTTAGCATAAGCTAGCTTATGTTATCTTAAGTAGTGTGTAAGCCTAGGGGCTGATGACCTCAGCAGTTTGGTCCCACAGGATCTTACCACAAATTTCTAATTTCTTCGAAAATTTTTATTACACCTCTACTCGTTTCCAATGTACAGAGATTCAAGTGTACCCTACTTGCACACGTGAAATACGCACGTCATAACCACTGTCAGGGGAATATGTTTATAACGTGAGTTAGCACGGAGATATATGGTGTAAAACAAGTCTGTTATTATTAGAAGAGTTCAGGAACCCCATATTGTAGTACTGAAGCAGGTGCAGAATGTTTCTGTACGCAGAATCGAACCTGAGGCGAAAATTAGTTTTGCATTACTTCAATTTTACATAACTAAACTATCAAAATTTTTGTGTTCCATACTGTTCTTTCCATATAAATGAAAAGAACCATGGGGAAAAATGCTCCTATCGCTCCGCAAAAAAGGCTGATACGCTCGCGTTTTAATTGACTGACTCAAAAATTATATACTAATTACCTCATTCTACTTTCCTCAGGGCCTTCAAAATTTTTGCAAAATATTTTGCCATGCGAAAGTATATGCATGTTTTGCTGCCGAAAGAGAAAGGAGACAGTGGCAGTGGAAAAGAGACGGAAAAGTAATAAATACTTGAGGACAATAGACAGTGTTTGAGATATAGGAACAGCGAAGGAGACTAAGAGGAAAAGAGGGGCAAAGTGACAGTGGAACATCGTTGACAGTCACAGAACAGTGCTAGGAAAAGAGGGATGGAGACAGTGGCAGTGGGAGAGGAATAAGGAGAAGGAGAAAGTGGATTTGATGGAGAACCAGTGACAATGAGAGGCGGTGTCTGTGACAACGACTATGAGGAAGACAGTATAGTGACAGTGAGAAGAAAGAGCAGTAGTGGAAAGGGACACAGAGGCAGTAAAAGCAGGACAGAACGAAGGAAACTGTGCCTGCGAGACAAGAGACAGTGACATTTGGAGAAGACAGTGTACCGGGCTGAATGAGTAAGTGAGATCGGGCACAGGGGAGTGGATGGGTGCGAGGGGTTCACAGCGGTGGACTATTTGTTGTGAGCGAGTTACAGTTGGGGATCTTTTGCGGGTTGGATGAGAGTTGCATGTTAAAAAGAACGCGAACATGTTCTCATTTTTGTGAGAATTTTAAAAGCTGCTGAGGAAGCAGTATAAAATTTCACTCTACAACGGAGTGTATGTGCTGATTTAAAACTTACTGGCAGATTAAAACTATATGCATGGTCTGGAACGTGGGATTTACGCATTTTGCGGATAAGTGCTCTATCAATTAACTTTTGCTGGTATGACACACGACCTGCCGTAACAGGTGTACTTCCGCCAGTACTTCATCTCCCACCTTGTAAGGTTCACAGAAATTCTCCTGATACATCACTGGATTAACGTTCTTTGAAGAAATTCCTCACGACAGACATATTTGCTCAAAAATCATCCTTCAAAAGAAATGTATATAGAAAAAATTGCTGAAAAAGGTGAAAAGGCATTGGACGGTGGGATATGTGTGTCTGGAGCAGCAGTGCACCCAACAATATTAGACGAGCTCAGCGTATCGTATTACATCATTCTGAGCTTAGTTTTTTTCCCTAGATTGTGATGCTTCAATGTGACCCTCTCCTTACTGTCATTAAGCTAATTGAGCAACAGCGATAATTCAATTTGTTGTCTTAATTGTCAAGGAGAGTTAAAAACCGAAGGAAGACAACAGATTTAACGATTACTGCTGTTAAAACCAACAACTTTTTAGAGGTAGAGACCTCGTGCCTACCTATTACTGTGTCATAATGTAGGGAAATGTGACGCAGAGATAAACAACAATTAAAAGAATATTTCGTATGTTAGAGGAGGATGAGAATATGAGGTTAAAGTCTTGTGATGCTGCGACATGTTACATCTTAAAGTAATACTGGCCTGGTCGACAGTGTGGCCTTTGAGGAACCCACAGAATTAGAAATTCAAGGTAGGACTGCAACGCCGGAAAAGGTCTTATACTTGAAGTATGCGCCCCAGGTGGAAGTACAATTAAATTAAATTTCCAGTGATACGGAAAATATGTTTTGGAACATTTTAAGATGTGATGCGCCACCCGTTGCGAAACTCTACGCATGGGGTAGGCCCGGAGAATAGCTCGGACTACGGTCCATTAATTGTTGTCAGAGAACGATTCGTTTTAGAGTGGTGTGAGGCCATCAAACAATTAAACAGAGACTCTGCGTTGAGCCTGAATCCAATTAACGCGAGAGCCATTGTACAACACCTATAAATTAATTTGAATGGCTCGGGAGGAAGAAGAATTGGGTGCTTGTTCGAGTACAGTAGTCAAGCGAAACGCGAGATTCTGTACAACCATCCATTTACAGGCCAAATGTTGCGTGCGGGATTTATGGAGGTACACGCTTTTGCTACTGAAAACATATTTTCATGTAACAACAAAAATATTTTAACGTGTTGCGCAACAAAACCAAGGCAACAGGTTAAATAGTTGACTATGATAGCATTTTTCTTTTAACTATTGCATAAAACAGTAACACTACCAACAGTTTTCGTGTGACTAAGAATGTTTAGAGCAGTATAACTGATATGAATAAAGGAAAGACAATGCTGAAGCAGACTATTAGACTTCATGAATGGAAACGGGAATGCGTAGGTTGGAATACAGTGTTCTTACACAATCTCTTACCGAACCTTGGACGCGAACTTTAAATGAATCACATCAACCATAGAAACGTTCATCCTATGTCAGTACACATACAGTGACGAGCCATCGTTGGATCGCAGTATATCAGCTATTTCGCGCATCATAGATTCGATACCTCCTTGGTCGGTTTCTGGACGTCTGTGACACCAGATGTCGACGGAGAAATCACAGAACTCCCAAAACTTACGGGCCGATGGATTGTGGACTTAGAATGTGTGCCCAGCATATGTATTGCATCGGGTTCACATCAGACGATTTTGATGCACATCAATGTAAATTCCGTATAACACTTCACGAACAACTGTAGCTCGATTCTAGCCTCGTGTTATGGACGATTATTATTACCCACCTCAAAGATTCCATCGTTTCCGGGGACGAAATCAAGAATGAAGGGATGCAGGTGATCTGTAATAATACTCACGTGGTCCACAACTAACAGGCTGCCCTACATTACTACCACAAGTTCCACGTAAGCAAGGGGAATGCTCCTCGTAGTATTATACTGGCCGCATTGGTCCAAACCCTGACGGGTGCCCGTTGGGAGCAGACTTTCGCGTGAATGACAGTATATCTGAACAACCATCTACCCTGTGGAACAAGAAACGTAATTCATCCAACCATTCAACACCTATCGCCTGATTCACGGTCCAGTCTCCATGGTCCTTTGCCCAGTGCTATCGTAACTAGCGATCTCGTTGCGTCAATATGGGAGGACAAGTGATTCATCCGCTCTGGAGGCCCACTTTAGCCGGCCGGAGTGGCCGAGCGGTTCCAGGGGCTTCAGTCTAGAACAGCGCGACCGCTACAGTCTGGAACTGCGCGACCGCTATGGTCGCAGGTTCGAATCCTGCCTCGATCATGGCTGTGTGTGATGTCTTTAGGTTAGTTAGGTTTAAGCAGTTCTACGTTCTAGGGGACTGATGACCTCAGAAGTTAAGTCCCATAGTGCTCAGAGCCATTTGAACCATTTGACCTGTTTCTTGAATGTTTCTGTGCAATACTGGACTCTGGTGGCCAAAATTCTTAACTACATCATAGTTCTTTCTGTTTAGTCCTGTCCACTACTGTCCTCTAGCAGATGAAAATTAGAACTATGTATTCGACTGAACCTGCTTCAGACCACCTGTCACTGAGCACACATGAGTCATCCTCCCGAAACGCAGGCTCTAGACAGGAGCGACTTAAAGCACCACGTCTCAAGCGCATACTGATTCTCATCATTCCCTGCAGCCAACCGTGCAGTTGAAACGTCCTAAAGCAAACTGTTTAACGGCTATAACGATTTTATTTCAAATAGTTTTTTTATTATCACCTGTGTATGTTGCTTGCTGGGGTCAACCAATGGGCGTTTTCTTACGTGGCTGATGTAATGCCACGCCACCACGCACGCTGTGCAGGACGGTGTCGCAGTTATTTACCGTTTCTCACACATAACCCTGTCGCAACGTATTGCCCAACGTTGCGTGATCGTAGGTATCACTCACTGAATATCCTTTACTGACGTAACCATTAATACGTATGCGGCCATAGATAAATGCGGCCAAGCACTAGACCAGATCGGTAAGGCGCGCCACGAAAACGACATTCAGTGGTGGCACAACACGATGTCCTCTCCAGCTCCTTGGTTCTGCACGCTTCCCGTAGCGAGTCCTTGGCCAACCACACCAACACAAACTAGTGTGGTCCGTGCTGAGTCAAGTTCCCTGCGCCACCTCCCAACTTCTCAGCCACTGCCTTAGCGACCGTTAGTGCTTGCGCAAATGGGTGTGGTCTACTTGGCGCGGTACAGCAAACAATTTGCAGGGCACCGCCCCAGGAACACCCGGAGATATGTAGCTGCTCTTCCACACTGCCTTAAGTGCCCTCAGACTAGACTCCGAGAGCGAGAGAACCACTGTCACAGCCGGCCGAGCGGGAGAGAGGAGTAGTGTGCCGCGAAATTCGGTTTCACGGCGCTGATGGCGGGCACGGACGTAGGGGGGTTGCCACGTGTTCTCTGCTCAGTACAGTCAACCCTATCTGGCGGTGGTTAGATGTGGCAGACTAGTACACTGGTCGTCAAAATGAGGCCCGTAGGTCGCATGTAGCCCCAAACAAGTATTTTATAAGATGCAACTAACAGCGGTATCCGAAAGCGTCAACAAACGTTAAGAGCATCTTAAGAGTGGAGTTTTCCTGATCAATAACAAAGAAAAACACAGAGAAAGTAATTTCATAAGCTGTGCTGAATTTAAACGAAGTTGCTGAATTCGGGCTTGAGTTAAGTAAAGTTGACCGCTTAAACCAAGGGCAATGGGGTAAGTAGAGCGGCTACTGCTGCATTAAAGGATGACTATCCACTGGCGTATATTACTCGTACCTATCATCTGTTATAACATAAATTTATAGCAGAAGTGACAGGGATTCGTGCATTGTAGGGAAGATCGTCTTCAAATACGCCACGTATTTGTAATAAAATGCATCAAATTAAATTCAGGTTGGTGTTTTGCAACGCAATGAGAAGACCAAAAATGACATTGAAAACAATGGGTAAACATTTACACAATATACTTAAATAAAGTGTGTTCGGAAATTCCCGTTACACACTTGTAGAACTTTTGGAGGGTGGTGAGTACATACCATTTTGAATAGATACCCGTGTACGGAACAGTACCATTACCGTTCTAAGACGGTCCCATTTCAGATGCGCAACGCGTCCACGTCTGCTGGGGTAAGGGGAAATTTCTCGGAGTTGCTTGTTCCTGAACCCAATAGGGTAGAAAGGATGACGTATAGTACATCAGACGGCCACCTGATGTCACTTAACGTCTACCTTACTCCTGTAGAGACAAAGGAAGACCTGCTGGCACGAGTTCTGGCTGCTGAAATAAAAACTGAAGAGACGACAGGTGGGATGGAGAGAGTGCCCCAGAATAGCTTCGGAGATACAATGTTTGCAACAACGTTGGTGGTCACCACATCGAGCACCTGCTGTAATGCATTGATACTGCTTTGTAAATACAGTATACTGGGTTCTTTCTTGTTCTGGAATAATACACTGAAGACTCAAAGAAACTGGTACACCTCCCTAATATCCTGTAGAGGCCCAGCGGGCACGCAGAAGTGCCTCAACACGACGTGACATCGACTCGACTAATGTCTGAAGTAGTGCTGGAGGGAACTGACGCCATGAATCCTGCAGGGCTGCCCATAAATCCGTAGAAGTTCGAGGGGGAGGAGATCTCTTGGGAGGAGATCTCTTGGGAGGAGACCTCTTCTGAACAGCACGTTGCAAGGTGTCCCAACTAAGCTCAATAATGTTCATATCTGTGGAGTACGGTGGCAAGCGAAAGTCTTTAAACTCAGAAGAGTGTTCCTGGAGCCACTCTGTAGCAATATAGAACGTGTGAAGTGTCGGACTGCCCTGCTGGAATTGCCCAAGTCCGTCAGAATGCCCAATGGACATGAATGGATGCAGGTGATCAGACTCGTATCTATACGTATCAGGGGTCCCATATCACTCCAACTGCACACTCCCCACACCATTACAGAGCTTCCAAAAATGGTTCAAATGGCTTGAGCACTATGCGACTTAACTTCTGAGGTCATCAGTCCCCTAGAATTTAGAACTACTTAAACCTAACTAACCTAAGAACAGCACACACATCCATACCTGAGGCAGGATTGGAACCTGCGACCGCAGCGGTCGCGCGGCTCCAGACTGTGGCGCCTAGAACCGCTCGGTCACCCCGGCCGACTACAGGGCCTCTATCAGCTTGAATAGTCCTTGCTGACATGCAGGGCCTATGGATTCATGAAGTTGTCTCCATACTCGTGTACGTCCATGCTCTCGATACAATTTTAAATGAGACTCGTCCGACCAGGCAATATGTTTCCAGTCATCAACAGTCCAATTTCGGTTTTGGCGGGCCCAGGCGAGGCGTAAAGCTTTGTGTCATGCAGTCATCAAGGATACACGGGTGGGCATTCGGCTCCGGAAGCCCACATTGATAATGTTTCGTAGAATAGTCCGCACGCTAACATTTGTTGATGGCCCAGCGTAGAAATCTGTAGGAATTTGCGGAAGGGTTGCACTTCTGTCACTATGAACGATTCTCTTCAGTCATCGTTGTTCCAGTTCTTGCAGGATCTTTTACCGGCCGCAGCGATGTCGGAGATTTGATGTTTTACCGTTTTCCTGGTATTCACAGTACACTCGTGAAACGGTCGTACGAGAAAATCCCCACTTCATCGCTACCTCGGAGAAGCTTGGTCCCACTGCTCGTGCGCCGACTATAACACTGCGTTCAAACTCAATTAAATTTTGATAATCTACCATTGTAGCATCAGTAACCGATCTAACAACTGCGACAGACCTCAGCGCCGTATTCTCCCTGTTTATATGTCTCTGTATTTGAAAATGCCTGCCTATACCAGTTTCCTTGCAGCTTAACTGTGTAATCATGTAATGTTTAAGAATGAAGAAATTTACTTAAGTGATAAATGGAAGTTTCGTTTTGTTTCCTTTGAGTTAAACATTTCAACGAAAACTGTTGTTGAATGGGAACAGTACGTTTTCGGATACGGGTTCCTACTCAAAATATTATGTAGTTAGTCACCTCTACACATCCTACAAGTAATCTATGTAACGGGAATTTCCAAACATCCTGTATCAGTACAATTACTTATTAACACACTGACTACCATTCCCGTAATGGACGGGACGCGAAGATTTTTGGCAGACTGCCAATCCCGACGTATGACGGGGTAAAATTACTCCCGATTTTAAATGGGAAATAACGTATACTGACTGGCTTGTCCTGTCTTCGTTAGTCTGAAGGTACCTGTAGTTTCTGAAACAGCAGGTTTGTTGAATGAAGTCAAACTGCTGTACTCGAGTACGTAAAGAACGGAAAGACGCGACCTCACATTGTTTTGTGATGGAAGAAATTTTACGTGAATTGGCGCAAAGTTTTGTTCATGGTAGCAGTGAGAATGATGGTGTGGGCGGTTCAAATGGTGATCCTGATAATGTGAAAGAAAAATTGTGTCAGACTTCAAGTGAGTATTTCTCGTTCTCATTTCGTAAAACGTTAGCTGAAACTTGGCGTTCTTTTCTAATGTTTCTATATTGTCTGAAACGTAAAACACTTTACATTTGTTATATGCCAACAAGAAAGTCTTAATGAAAAGACAGTACACTCCAAAGCTGTGAGTACAAAATAGCCATACGCTAAGAGCCTTGTAACAAAGTTTATCACATAAAACACTATATTACGTGAATGAAATGGGTAAATTTGTATATGTAATCCAGATGCAATAAATTCAGAATTACACTGCTGCTCTAAATAAAAAGTACTGAAACCAATAAAAGTTATCGGCATTGTAAGAAACGGCAAGGTTTACGAGATCGGCACTCAATTAATCATCTGACACACAGGCCACACAACAATATGTCAGGTAGCTACAGTGTCACATCTCTGTGGTCGACACGAAATGTCCCGAAAGTGCCGACTCGTAATGATTAGTATTTGTGGATCGGCGGCCAACTTACCGCCCTCACACTGTTACTAGTCTATTGGGGGCTCATACCATACTGATTTATTGAGTTATCAATTAATAGTGTGATCGGTGCATATGAGGCCCGAGTTACCGCCCAAAATACGTCGGTAGGGGTTCTTGATAAAAACGTTTGACGACCACTGTACTAGAACCTTCATGACAGGTATGAGTGCCCTCATGTTTCCACACAATACAACGTCAGACCACTGCCTCACAAATCCTGATATTCCAAGATTCTACCATCCGGCCAAATGAAGGCCCCCAGTGAGGTCACTTTTAATCTCTGTCAGATGGTGAAAAGGTGTCTCACATGAGTACGCAAGTAACTTCCAGGTGAGGAAATATTTCCAAAGACGACTAACTCTAATGCACTCTGGAGGTCATTCCGTCACGGCGAATCGTAGTTCTGATCATTTATACACGCTCTGATGTCATATACATATGAAAAGTTACATTGACAATAGACCAAGTCTTCTCGGTGCTTCACTTTTCTGGGCAGGCATAGTAATTTTTTTAAAAAAAAGTAAAGGAAATTTTGTCAGCATACAACTAGTGCAGGAATGGCTAGAGGACAAATATAAGGATGTAGAAGAATATATCACTAGGTGTAAGATAGATGCCTCCTACAGGAAAGATAAACAGACCTTCGGAGAAAACCACCTGTATGAGTATCAAGAGCTCAGAGGGAAAACCAGCCCTAAGCAAAGAAGGGAAAGCAGAAAGGTGGAAAGTATATATTAATGGTCTTTGCAAGGGAGATGTACTTGAGGGAAACGTTATGGAAATGGAAGAGAACTTAGATGAAGATGAGATGGGAGATACGTTACTGCGTGAAGAATTGGACAGTGCACTGAAAGTCTTACGTCGAATCAATGCCCCAGGAGTATACAACATTCCGTTAGAACTACTGATAGCCTTGGGAGAGCAGCCATGACTAACCTCTCCCATCTGGTGAACAAGATATATGAGACAGCCGAAATACCCTCATACTTCAAGAAGAATACAGTAATTACCATTCTAAAGAAATCAGGTGCTAACTGGTGTGAAAATTACGGAGCTACCAGTTTAATAGGTCACGGTTGCAATTTACTAACACGAAATCTATACAGAAGAATGGAAAAACTCATATAAACGGCCCTCGGGGAACATCAGTTTGAATTCTGTAGAAATATAGGGACACGGGAGGCAATACTGACTTGTCATAGAAGAGAGGTTAAGGAAAGACAAATCAACATTTATAGCATTTGTAGACCTAGAGAAAGCGTTTTACAAAGTTGACTGGAATACACGCTCTAAAATTCTAAAGGTGGCAGTGGTAAAATATAGTGACCGAAAAGCTATTTATAATTTGTACATAAACCAGATGGCAGTTATAAGAGCAGAGGGGCACGAAACGGGAGCAGTGATTGGGAACAGAATGAGACAGTGTTGTAGCCTATCCCCTATGCTATTCATTCTGTATGTTGAATAGATAACATTCCATCAGAATTTCTAAAATCATTGGGGGAAGTGGCAACAAAACGACTATTCACGTTGGTGTGTAGAATATATGAGTTTGGCGATATACCATCTGACTTTTGGAAAAGCATCATCCACACAATTCCGAAGACGGCAAGAGCTGACAAGTGCGAGAATTATCGCACAATCAGCTTAACAGCTCATGTATCGAAGCTGCTTACAAGAATAATATACAGAAGAATGGAAAAGAAAATTGAGAATGCGCTAGGTGACGATCAGTTTGACTTTAGGAAAACTAAAAGGGATGAGAGATGCAATTCTGACCTTACGGCTAATAATGGAAGCAAGGCTAAAGAAAAATCAAGACACTTTCATAGGATTTGTCGACCTGGAAAAAGGGTTCGACAATATAAAATGGTGCAAGCTGTTCGAGATTCTGAAAAATGTAGGGGTAAGCTATGGGGAGAGACGGGTCATATACAATACGTACAACAACCAAGATGGAATAATAAGAGTGGACGATCAAGAACGAAGTGCTCGTATTAAGAAGGGTGTAAGACAAGGCTGTAGCCTTTCGCCCCTACTCTTCAATCTGTACATCGAGGAAGCAATGATGGAAATAAAAGAAAGGTTCAGGAGTGGAATTAAAATACAAGGTGAAAGGATATCAATAATACGATTCGCTGATGACATTGCTATCCTGAGTGAAAATTAAGAAGAATTAAATGATCTGCTGAACGGAATGAACAGCCTATGAGTACACAGTATGGTTTGAGAGTAAATCGGAGAAGACGAAGGTAATGAGAAGTAGTAGAAATGAGAACAGCGAGAAACTTAACATCAGGATTGATGGTCACAAAGTCAATGAAATTAAGGAATTCTGCTACCTAGGCAGTAAAATAACCAATGACGGACGGAGCAAGGAGGACATCAAAAGCAGACTCGCTATGGCAAAAAAGCATTTCTGGCCAAGAGAAGTCTACTAATATCAAATACCGTCCTTAATTTGAGGAAGAAACTTCTGAGGATGTACGTCTGGAGTACAGCATTGTATGGTAGTGAAACATGGACTGTGGGAAAACCGGAACAGAAGAGAATCGAAGCATTTGAGATGTGGTGCAGTAGAGGAATGTTGAAAATTAGGTGGACTGATAAGGTAAGGAATGAGGAGGTTCTACGCAGAATCGGAGAGGAAAGGAATATGTGGAAAACACTGATAAGGAGAAGGGACAGGATGATAGGACATCAGCTAAGACATGAGGGAATGACTTCCATGGTACTATAGGGAGCTGTAGAGGGCAAAAACTGTAGAGGAAGACAGAGATTGGAATGCGTCAAGCAAATAATTGAGGACGTAGGTTGCAAGTGCTACTCTGAGATGAAGAGGTTAGCACAGGAAAGGAATTCGTGGCGGGCCGCATCAAACCAGTCAGTAGACTAATGACAAAAAAAAAAAAAATGTTGAGCAAGCAGTAAAGGAAACAAAACAAGAATTTGGACAAGGAAATAAAATCCGGGAGGAGAAATAAAAATCTCGAGGTTTCCCGATGACACTGTAGTTCTGTCAGAGACAGAAGAGGAATTGGAAAAGCAGTTGAACTGAATGTACAGTGTCTTGGAAGGAAGGTATAAAATGAACATCAACAAAATCAAATCAAGAATAACGGAATTCAGTCGAATTAAATTAGGTGACGCTGTCGGAATTAGATTAGGAAATGAAACAATGTAGTTGATGAGTTTTGCTATTTGGGGAGCAAAATAACTGATGTTGGTTGAAATGGAGAGGATATAAAATGTGGGCTGGTGATGACAAGGAAAGCATTTCTGAACAAGAGAAATTTGTTTACATCAAGCTTAGATTTAAGTGTCAAGAAGTGTGGAGTGCTGCCATTTATTGAAGTGAAACATGGTCGATAAGCAGTTTAGACAAGAAGAGAATAGGTTTTGAAGTATGGTACTACAGAAGAATGATGGAGATTGGATGGGTAGATCACGTAACTGATAGGGAGGTGCTGAATAGAACTGGGGAGAACAGAAATTTGAGGCGCAACCTGATTAGAAGAAGGGAGCGGTTGATAGAACACGTTCTGAGGTATCAAGGGATCACCATTTTAGTACTGAAGGGAAGCGTGGAGAGTAGAAATGGTGCAGGGATACCAAGAGATGAATACACTAAGCAGATTCCGAAGGATATAGGTTGCAGTAGTTACTCGGAGATGAAGGGGCTTGTGCACGATAAAGTAGCATGGAGAGATGTATCAAACCAGTCTTCGGGCTGAAGACCAAAATAAGAACGCAACTAGTGTGTAGCAAGTGTCTATTACGAGCCTACAGTCACCAGAATATGGACGATTACATTCTGATTGATAATATTCTGAAATTTCCAAAACCTTATGGTTATAGCTCCTCATTTGTTTATTGACCCCTGACACTGTTCACAATCGTTCCTTCAGTTACATTTTCATTTCTTACTTACACACACACACACACACACACACACACACACACACACACACACACACACTAAGGAGCTTTGTTATTGTCTTCGCTAATACGCCTGCTGTTGTTTGTTCAGATAAATATATTGACTGATGTCACCTGCCATCCCAGTTAATGGCTCTGAGCGCTATGGGACTTAACATCTGAGGTCATCAGTCCCCTAGAACTTAGAACTACTTAAACCTCACTAACCTAAGGACACCACACACGTCCAGGCCCGAGGGAGGATTTGAACCTGCGACCGTAACAGTCTCGCGGTTCCGGACTGAAGCGCCTAGAACCGCACGGCCACCGCGGCCGGCCCACCCCAGTTAATATTTCATTATTTGTTTTCATATGTCGTAAACCTAAGATGTATAAAAATAGCTACTTTGGGTTGCCGGAAGTCGTAGACAAAGTTAGACGTCGCTAGACAAAGTTAGTCACTTCTTTAAGCCCAGTTTACGAAAACCTCGTAAAATTTACGATTGAAATTGCTATCTTTTCGCGGGTTCCCGCCAATTGGGCACATACGCGACATGTGGTCTAGAGTACATTCATGTCAATAATTGTTGTTACTAATGGTTGAATCATTTATTGCCTGGACTCTGCGGTTTGCTGACACCGGTGTACTTGTAAATATTACGAATGTTTAGTCATGGTGTGCCTGTTTTCTAATGATCGGCACATTTGTATTACCGTTTACGATATACCTCAGTGTGAGATCTTTGGTGAAATATCACGCAGTCACAGAAGAGAGTTTGCTTATATCACATTGATCGTCTTCAGCGCAAATATCGACATTTGCTACTGAATTTAGATCAATATGGATGGTGCTCAGCTTGAATTTGATTTAGACACTGACATACGGGGTGCTTTACTTGAAGAAGCTGGTAAAGACACATACAATGAACAATTTAGTGAAGAGGGAGATTGCCTTGAAGAAAATACTGTGTGTGCAGCTGACACTGATCTTTGCCCAGACTTTGAAGCGGCAAATGGGGATACAGGGCGTCGGAAAAAGAATTCTTGAATGACCATGAGATTCACTACGAGCTAGCCTCGCTTAGATTGTAATAACAGTGTCTAATAGCAAAAGACGATTTACTAATTTTCTGTGTAAATGCACTTGGAATAATAGTCATCACAATAATTTGTAACTAGAGCATAATATAACTTATCACTTCTCTTCCAATAACATTTTGAGCAGTAAAATTGTAATTACAGGGCAATGACGCCCATACAATAACTTGCTGGGATGAGGAAAGGGGGGTGGAGGTAGACCTGGAAATTTGGAGTATTTTCAGTATTTTGTAAAAGTGCCGCCCCCGTTCTCCCCGGGCACGGGTGCCCTGGTTATAGCGATTTCATATATATTATTTCTCAAGTCAGCATCCCTTTACCTCAACAATTTTAACATAAAAGCGACTTCTAACTATAGACAAGAGAATCATGGTTGACCAGGTTCATACCTATATTTTACGAAGCTAATTTATTAACCACGAATAACAGACTGACAGACTGCCTTTTCTTAGTAGCTCACTACAAATACCATTATATATCTCTTAAAGTACTTATTAACTAGATAATTTGTGTACAGCTTTGTCATAGGTAATACCCATGTCCACTGCGGTCGTCCATTGTCTCTGTCCTTCGCACAAGTTGACACATCTAAACTAATATACTCTTCAAAACGACAAACACATTTGTCATTGTCGCTTTGAATTGATATACCTATTGCTACAACGGTCTAACGTGCTTACGTAAAGTACGAAGAGGAACTAAAATCTAAGATTGCAGTTAGTGGCCTTAGAGGACAGGTAAGAATCGAACACTACATTTCGCAGTTACCACAGCTGCAACACCCTACAGTCGTATGAAGGGACTGACGACCAGTTGTATCCTGTAGAATTCTTGCATTCATGAAGGATTAATGACACATTAATTTATACTAAAGACAAACACTACTGTCATGTTCATAGGAAACCTTAACGCTAAACAAAGCTTACTCAACGGAGCACACATGCTTGTAACAAAAAATGAATTTACAATTAATGTTCAGTTGATTGGGGCCAGGAAAACTGTTGTAATACCACGGGAACACCGTGTCATCCAAACGAATGTTTTTACCTGGAAAGAAGGCAGTTGTCTGTTACATGTAAAATTGCGCTTGCGATTACTACGTACAAGTACCAGGGACAAACGCGACAGAGTGCAGGATTGTATTACCGTTTTTATCCACGGTCAGTTGCATGTAGTCTTTTCAGGAGTAACAAAATCAGCTAACATTTTCGTATCCCTTAAATGAAATGATAAACGAAAAGTACACGAAAATTTCATTCTTACTTCGAATATCATCGCCACCGAGGTCCTGTAATGTTCTGCAAAGAATTTTGTTCAAAATTTTGTGCATGCAAATGTATACAGAGTGTTACAAAAAGGTACGGCCAAACTTTCAGGAAACATTCCTTACACACAAATAAAGAAAAGATGTTATGTGGACTTGTGTCCGGAAACGCTTCATTTCCATGTTAGAGCTCATTTTAGTTTCGTCAGTATGTACTGTAAATTTTCACAATCAACATATGTGGGTTGGCGAGAATCTGCACGCAATTGTGCAATCACGTCATCACCACAGATTTCTTGTGAACGTTTGGGCAGGCATTGTTGGTGATGTCTTGATTGGGTCCCATGTTCTTCCACCTACGCTCAATGGAGCACGTTATCATGATTTCATACGGGATACTCTACCTGTGCTGCTAGAACATGCGCCTTTACAAGTACGACACAACATGTGGTTCATGCACGATGGAGCTCCTGCACATTTCAGTCGAAATGTTCGTACGCTTCTCAACAACAGATTCGGTGACCGATGGATTGGTAGAGGCGGACCAATTCCATGGCCTCCACGCTCTCCTGACCTCAACCCTCTTGACTTTTATTTATGGGGGCATTTGAAAGCTCTTGTCTACGCAACCCCGGTACCAAATGTAGAGACTCTTCGTGCTCGTATTGTGGACGGCTGTGATACAATACACCATTCTCCAGGGCTGCATCAGCGCATCAGGGATTCCATGCGACGGAGAGTGGATGCATGTATCCTCGCTAACGGAGGACATTTTGAACATTTCCTGTAAAAAAAGTGTTTGAAGTCACGCTGGTACGTTCTGTTTCTGTGTGTTTCCATTCCATGATTAATGTGATTTGAAGAGAAGTAATGAAATGAGCTCTAACATGGAAAGTAAGCGTTTCCGGACACATGTCCACATAACATATTTTCTTCCTTTGTGTGTGAGGAATGTTTCCTGAAAGTTTGGCCGTACCTTTTTGTAACACCCTGTATACAAGGTTGTGTGGTAAACATTTGATTATTTCACGTCGTTCAATTCATTCCCACAACTATCTTTATCCCAACGATTGCACTTATTCCAAATACTGTCATTATTTAAAACTAATAAGGTGCAAAGTTTCGCATAGGTCCCTGGTACGATATAAAACATGGCACGTTATACTTATTTTGTATGTATCATACCACTGGGGAATTAGTAGTTAACTAGTGCATAACCTACAAATTAGACCTTCCTTCGAATAAAATTTGGCTTAGTCAAATTTACGATGGTTTAGTAGCAATCTAACATTTTCCAGAATTTAGTAGTGTAGCATTAAAAGAGCACACTATTCGCTCTGGAGTGCTAAGGTTCCAAACGCTGTTGTCCAAAACGTGCACGAGAAATGCTGTACCACAAGAACAGTGGTCTTTTAAAGTTCCTAAATGACAGAGACGAAAGGCGTTCGTCACACTTTATAAGTGACAACCGGTTTCAAAGCTGACAGAAAGTGCTGCTGCTTATCAGCAGCTCCATCTCAATCCGTTTCCGAGTGAACATTACGAATCTAACAGCTATCAAAGGAAATCTCCCATAATGCTATTGTCTACAGCAGCATATAACGCTGCATGTTTTCAGACAGCCAAACAAACCAAGCTCTGGGCAGTAGCTGACTGGAAGCGCGTAGTGTGGACCGATGAATGGTGAATTTTCACCGATGGCCCAGTCAAGCGTTTAACGTTAATGTAGAACCCCATTGTCTTATTAGAAATTTCGTTGTGTTATTAACTGTACTCGCTCTTAAGTGAAGTCGACTGTATCGAAAAGCTATCATTTTCAAATGTGATATTAAAGAGGGTATTTAACACACATCACTTTGTAACTCGGTGACGTTGTCAAGAACGTGATCCACTTAGTGAGGCCACATTGTCTGTCCAGTTCAGTCCCCGCCATAACGGAAGACAGTGAGTAATACAACTAAACCTTAAATTCTGATGACAGATTCCAGCTCCCAACAAAACTCCGAGTAAATTGATACGAAACGGGGACCGTCGGTTCATTAATTAACAACTGGTCAATCTTAATTACTCTATTAATACCACTAACGACGTTTTTCAGGTCCGCAGGCACTACCGATAAGGTAGTGTCTATATAGAGGATCAACGGTTCTAGGGGCAGAATAATTTTGGAATTCCACGATCATTTAATATAGAAAACGCCAAAATGGAGAAATCTAGCTTGGTTTCCTGGCCGTTATTTCGTTTCGTCGACGAGAGGATGCGGTGATCTTGACCCCCACATGGTGTCCCGCATTCTCGGAATCAGCGCTGCTTCCGGTCACCCAACTCGAAACCAAGGCAAGGCTGCTTCAGTCGCCCACAACAGCTACACATCTTTTTTTCTTTTTTCCTTAGGTGGGCTGCTAGGACCTTTCGGTATACCACGGATGTGCTCTGTAGCTCGTCAGCCGAGTCTTTGAATAGCCCGGACAGCAGCTCTCCACTTCATTCTGTTGCAGTGACTGAAAGTTTCGACATCGCGAGTTCCATCGTGCAGCAGTTAACCGCCATTTTGTGGCAAGTGTTGTCTTCCATTACCTTGGAAGCAGCCTAGTGTGAACAACCTTTTGATGTTTAGAATACTAAGCAGGCTCCGCTATGATGGTTGCCTCACTACCGTCGTTATTTTTGCACCGGCGCTGCGTGTCGACATGTGACGTGGTAAACTGTACTGTCCGACCCCTATTACTGTGAGTGCGTTCTTGACCCTTGGCTTGTAGTGAATTTTGTTCATGTCACTTATCCTACAGCAGTTCCGTTGTTCGACCAGCAACTGCTTCATAATGAGTGACACGTTAGGAAACTTATGACAGGACTGCCTCTCATATACATGTCCATCTCTGAATAGGTACGATGCTAGATGATGCTGAACCATTGCTGTGTAGTTTCCCTGCTGCCCCTTAATCAGTTCTTTACTAGGCGACGAAACATCTGCCGTAAGAAACGAAGTCCGAAGCCTGAGATATGAAATCACTAGCTAAGTGTTCTGCTAGTTGCTCCAGATATTTCAGGTTCTTAAGCGAAGACATGACAGAGAACGCACCCATAGTCATAGCTAATCTATCAACCAACATACACGCTTGCTGCGTATCACGCAATTAGTTCGGAATACAAATTTCTAACTTAAGTCAGGATATATTGTTAACGACATATTAATTTGTTAGGTTGTGGTTTTTTCCCATGTTGGCGAAGAGTAACTGGACGGCCAGTGTGGCCGAGCGGTTCAGTCTGCTTTCCGCAGCGCTGCGGCGAGGACGTCTTGTTTACGTCCCGTCCGCGCGGTCGCGAGTGCCCGTAGTTGTTTACTACTGCGTTGTCGCTAGTTTAGAGTCCATCACTACCGACGCGACATGGCACATTCATACAGACAAACCACCATCAAGATCAGTTTTCAACCCGATCATGCACGACCGCGAGCTTTTGAAGTGGAACGTTTTCTACGTGACGACGTTAAAATTGAACCGCGAAACATAATTGGTATCCATCTCTCTATCACGAGCAGTGTTGTCTATGTCAAGTTAGTAAGTGACGAGGTGTGTAACAGAATCGTGCGCGCACATACGAACGATCTTAAATTCAAACATTCTGATGGCCATATTGGGGCAGTCTCTATTGATCACGCGGGGCTTGGCATCCGTACGATACGCGTCTTCGAACTCCCTTTCGAAGTACCACCGGACGTAGTCACCGTGGCTTTCCAGCCCTACGGCAGAGTGATCAGCCAATAAGGCCGAAAAATGGACCACCTTTACGACGTACCCCGTTCTTAACGGGGTACGACAGATCAAAATTGAACTGACCAAACATGTTCCGTCATATCTTGTCATCGGCGGATGTAGGGCGATCATTATGTATGACGGTCAGCCACGCACTTGCTCTGGTTGTGGCCAAGAAGGGCACGTCCGGTCGGATTGTCTCCGACGACGGCTTACTCAAATCCCGACAGGTGAATCTATGACTCCTTCTACGGTGACGACCCTTCCTCTCAATTACGCCGAAGTTACACGGGCAGCAACCATTTCCGTTGCTGACCACATTAGTCCGATAGCGAGACCATGATGGATTCTGCAGTACAGGATCCGGCCTCTACAACGGCGCCCCCACCTGAAGATAATCACCGACCGACCTTGCAAGACGGCGTGGATGCCAGGATGGACATTGACCCACGGATTGTGCCGACAGCGGCTTTTCTTCCAGACACCGGAGCAGCTGAATAAATCCACCCACATTCAGATACTGAAACACACGTCCGTAAACAGCGTTCCCCGCGAAAACACAAGAGACGGCGGCGTGCTCCATCGGACGAGTGTTTGCAGCGATCGTCTGACATGGACTGTGGACACTCCGACGACGGTACCGACGGTACAGAGGCCGCTGTAAGATCAAACTCAACAATCCGCAGTGGTGACGGCTTCAGCCCCTCCGACCCCACAGAACAGCAGGATCACATGGAGACAGCAGCTGCCGATTCCCAGCCAGTAGAGCCGATGAAGTCAGCGCCGAGTGCAGCAGCAGCCACAAACAGCCACGAACAGCCGATGGTATTTCATGGCGAATGGGCGGACTACTGTGAGGAAAACTCCTTGCCCATCGTGTCGGACGACACGCGGGGAAATTTACCCCACCAGTGTTGATCCTTTTCCGCCATCAGCTACAGTGACGAGACAGCCTTACAAGGGTATTGATGGCCAACACGGGTGCTATGGATAGACCTCAAACTTATCGCGTTGCAACTATCAACATCAACACTATACGGACGCGCGCTAAGTTATCCTTGCTTCAGGATATGTTGAACTCTGCTTCCATCGATATAGCCCTTCTCCAGGAAGTGTATGTCGACGACTTCCCAGGCATGTACCGTTACGATGCTTGCGTCTCTCCAGCTTCCCCTACAGGCAGCCGTGTCGCTGTACTTCTTCGGGAAGGGATTGTGGCGGACGATATCCTGTTTCTGCCTGGGGCAAGAGGAATGGCACTCACAGTACTGCGTGTCCGCCTTATCAATATCTACGCACCTTCCGGGACGGACAAATGTCGCGAACGTTCACGATTCTTTGCGGAAGACGTCGCCTCGCTCTTCCAAGGCCGCCACGACCATCTGGTGTTTGGAGGTGACTGCAATTGCGCACTGGCTCCCAGAGACCAACTCCCACGACATAATCCGTGCCCAGAACTCGAGACGCTAATTCGGGACCTGCAGATGGTAGACACTTGGGAACATCTTCACGGCCACCGACCGGGATTCACACACTTCACGAGTCACTCTTCCAGTCGTATCGATCGGATTTATGTCTCAAGCTCTCTCGCCGCTGGAACACAGCATGCGGAACTGTGGCCTCCAGCCTTCCCGGACCACTCAGCTTACATTTGTACCATCACCCTGCGGCGGCAACAAGTGTGGAAAAGCCGCAGCCCGTAGATATTAAACATCGCTCACCTGTCGTACCCGGATTGCCGCCAAGCTGTTGAGGATACGTGGCATTCGTGTGAAAATCGCCTCCGTGCATATCCCACAACGATCCGCTGCTGATTGGACTGCGCCAAACCGGCACTGAGGCGAACGTGGATAACTACGGTCGCGACCACGCTACTTGGCGTAGACATACACTCGACTTTTACTTCAGGGTACTGCGCGACTGCGATGCTATGGCGCCGTCTCCGAAGCGACAAACGGAGTTCCACCGTGCTAAGGCTCAGATCATCGCTCATATGCGACGCCACATAGAGGGGGTAGTCATCCGCTCCAGGACGCAGGATCGAATACCGAAGCGAACGCCCGTCAACGTTCCACGTTCTTCGTGAACGTAAACGACGCCAACGAGCGCTGATACACTTCATCGACACGGAGGACGGTCGTCGCCTCACCACGCAACAAGACATAAACACAGCGTTCTACAATCATTATTCCCAACTCTATTCCGCTCAGACCCCTGATCCGACAACACTGGGGGACGTCTCTCAGACGATTTACCGCACCGCCACCCCGGCAGTGGAAGCGGCCTTGATGGAAGAAATTACAGAAGAAGAAGTGATCGACGCCATTAGAAAAGTAGCTGTTGTAACGACAACTGTACGTATAATAATTTTTTTCTTTATGAATTTAGATAAATTAATGTAAGCAATGTTTTGAACTTCTTTTTCGGTTCGTTTCGTTATGTTAAAGAAACTGTGAGTAACTTTTGAAATGAATATTATTATTTATGTTAGATTTCAAAAGGAAGTGTATTTAATGTTAAAACTATTGTAAGATGTGAAAATTGTAATTTATACACTTGGTCCATACGTAGGTAATGCATTAGGATATGTGTAGTAGAAAACCTGTGGTGAATACCCTACCTGTAGGGGAGCGGGAAAAGGTGGAGGCAGGCGAGGCGGGAAAACGCACACTGGCGCGGTTCGGCACAACGGGCACAGTATTACAGTCGGAGGCGAGCAACAGTCGGAAGTACACGTACTGTACCGAGGAGGTTACCCAGGAAAAGTGGATTCCATTGAGCCTCGGATGAACCGATTCCGACGACTACTTGGCATGGCTATATTCTGAGGCACAAAGTTGGAAAGATAACGACGCTAAGAAGAAGGAAAGTGCCGCTGCAGTGAGAGCCTTAGCCGTGCTTGCATGTGTGCCGTGCTTCTCGCTATCTCGCTGCCCGCCATCCGCCGCACCGACCTGCACAGGTCAAACATTTATTTCATCTTTAGAAGTGTATCTGTGTGGACCAGTGTCGAAAATGTTTCTAACTGTTCAATAATAACGTGACTTTTACCAGAATTGCTTCAGCCATGACTTATCCTGATCAGTGACCTAGACAGGATCCTTACCTCGTATGGTGCAACCCGAGTATCCTGAACTGAAAGTTTAATGTTAGTGTTAACGAAAATTATCAGCAGATTAATCTATGCTATAAAGAAGTTTAAAGTCCTGTGTGTTATTGCAAATGTTGGTAAAGAACAAAAGCATGACTAAATTGGAAGAGAGTTTTTTGAATTGAGTTAGCGATGTTATTTAATTAATTTGAGACAGAAATAATGACAGTTAAATTATTCAGAAGTAAGACAAAAGAGTAGTTATCCATAGATTGATAATTTTGAGTGTTAATTTGCCTTCAGTACTTAATAGTTTCAGTTTAACGACCATAACAGTTTCAGGGTCCCCCCCCCCCCTTCTTTTGTCCATTCTTTCAAACCTTGAAATGTGTTGATCAGATTTGACCAGTAAAGCTAAGTCTATATTAATCCTAAGTGTATTAATGTTTGTCCATCATTAATAGTGCTATTGTGTGCGTACTTTCAAGATTGTCGATGCTAGGGCAATCTATGCCCGATTTGAGTCTGCTCAACATACAAAATGCAGTTCGTAGTAATCATTACTGTGTGGTGTTGTGTAAATTTAGCTCGTCCAAATTAGTACAAAAAGAGAAAACTTTAGTTCAGTGGATTTTTTTTTTTTTGTTCCAAACTTTGCTACGTGTAGTTACTACGTGTAGTTATGCTTGTACATGCACCTACTTGTACAAGGAAAAACTCACTCATTGCCTAAGTAGGCTGGCAACCGAATTATTAATTATAGGTAGCATCTACTGTGTGTACTTCTTGTCCATGTGAACGAGTAGTTATACTTTACATTTGCTTGATGCATCACTGTAGTTATTGACTGAGTATAAGTCCGATCTTGCTTCTATTAGGTACACGCGGTCAACTTATGTACTAAAATCCTTGTTTATAAGGTGAAGCCCGTGAACTTATTACAGTACAGGCTTTATAGAGCTAACGTACGTCCGAGCAGGGCGGTAGCGTTACACAAGTCTCCGGGTCCTGATGGCCTCCCCTTGGAATTTACCGGACTTTTCAATATTTATTAGCCTCCCGATGGACGGACATCTGTCGCGAACTACTATCCCCGGAAGGGGATGATTATTCCTATTCACAAACCGTCCAGTGGCTCACGACTGCAGGACTACCGCCCGTTGACGCTATTGAACTGCGACTTTAAGATCTTTTCTCGACTGTTGGCGGCGCGGATACGCCAGACGTTACGAAATGTTATCTCACCCGATCAAACGTCATTAGGAGGCGACAATAATATTCAAACAGCACTCAGTGAATATCGTGACTTGATCTCACTGGCGAGGGCATGTCGTCTGAAGGGTGGACTGGCGGCAATCGATTTTAGTCAAGCTTTCGACTGAGTGGACTACGACTATTTGGAGGCGGTCCTCCAACATATGCGGTACCCACAGCCATTCGTCACTGTCGTCATGCGACTACGCCGTGGCGCGACGTCCAAGGTGATCGTCAACGCCCGACCTACGCAGCCCCTCACCATTTCTCGATCGATACGCCAAGGCTGCCCTCTGTCCACTTTACTTTACGCTGTGGCCATGGAACCACTCCTCTGCGGCCTGCGCCAACGACTAACAGGTATGACGTTACAAGGCCACACTTTCCGATGTAAAGCGTACGCTGACGACCTGGTGATTGTCATCCGCAACGATGACGACACCGCTAGTGCACTGAATTGGATAGGAAATATAGCGCGGCCACCGGTAGTCGTATCAACGTCGCAAAATCGGTGGCGATGAACATCGGGGTCGGATTGTCTGAGAAGTGTCACCTCCTTACAGCTCAGAGATAGTTTGATATGCCTCGGCATTGATTTTACAGACGATATACGACGGACCGCTGCTCACAACTTTCGACGACTTTTACGAAATGTTCGGACGGGAATTGCCACCAACCGCCTACGAGCCCTGAACATCGTCCAAAGGACCCAGTGTGTCAACACACATTTAGCGTCACGCATTCCGCACATCGCCCAGATATTACCTACACCGGTGATGTTAGCTCGCCGTATACTTGCGGCTTTTGGGTCCTTCGTGAGTTCAGGAATGCTTTTCAAGATCAAATATGAGACTCTCACCCTTCTCCCGGATCGAGGAGGGCTTGGCCTTTATCACGTTCATGACAGAGCGATCGCCCTGTTTGTGAGCACATTAGTCAAACTATGGCACCGCCGTCCGGACAGTCTGACGAGTTTGTTAATAGAAGAACTAGCACCGCCCTCCCTGTTTCCACCTGTGCCGATACACCACGTCCCCTCCTCGCTCTTCTACATCGGTGTCTTTTACCTCGAACTAAGTTACGTTCGACTTGCCTTACCCGCGACTCAACTGGCGACGGCAAAGACGGTTTATCGGATCCTGCAACGTGGACGACCCGATAACGTCGTGGAGAGGAAGCACCCGAACGTCAACTGGCGAGTAGTGTGGAGGACAATTCACCACGTAACACTGGACACTGACGTCACGGCAATGTGGTATATCACTGTCAACGGTAAGCAGGTGACCAGATCAAGGCTACATGCGATCCACATGGTAGACTCACCCACGTGCACGAGCTGTGGCGTTCAAGACAACGATGAACACCGTCTTAGCTGTGGCGAGTCTGCAGCAGTGTGGCACTTAGTGAGCCAAATGTCAGCATATTTCCTTCGAGCAACGGCGAATCATATCGACCCCAAGACTATTTTATTCCCGGATGAGACGTATTACCCACGCACTAAAACTAATGCAATGACGTGGCTTCGTGGACATGCAGTGCATTATTTGTTTCAAGACGGCACTAAGGACACTTTAGACTTTTGGAACTATTTGCAGGAAAGACACTGGAAGATCCTCCGTAACCCAAAGTATCGACAGTATTTTCCCAATTATTTGTGGAGTGCGTTCCACGACCCTCCACGTAGCTGGAACATCACGGGTAAGAGAAGCTAAAATTACAAGACGATGATAGAACACTACACGGTACAACGTGGGATCTACCTTGGTCTTTACGAGAAGTCATACCTGGATGATACAGCAGATGGAGAGTTTCGTCGTGAACCCTCACACTCTGTAGCAGTATTTGCCCCATTTCCTCTCTTTGTCCCCGGTGCGAAAAGGTCTTCGCAATTTTTGTTTCCCATCCGGTGCAAGATGTAGCACTGGTTAATGGTGGTATGGATTCCACCCTTCAATTTTGTTTCATGGTTTCCTTAGAAAAATAAAAAAGCGGTTCTAGGCGCTTCATTCTGGAACCGCGCGACCGCTACGGTCGCAGGTTCGAATCCTGCCTCGGGCATGGCTGTGTGTGATGTCCTTAGGTTAGTTAGGTTTAAGTAGTTCTAAGTTCTAGGGGACTGATGACCTCAGATGTTAAGTCCCATAGTGCTCAGAGCCATTTGAACCATTTTTTAAGAGTAACAACAATATTTTTCTTATTATAGTGGACTCTAGAATCCGTTCGTAGTGAACGGATATTGACTGTTTTTCTTCTGTCAGAAAAAACTGAGTGTACAGGGCATCGACATATAGACGAAACTACATATTGACAAATGTTACATCTGTTACGTGATATATGGGACAGTGCGACACAAGTACGAAGTGGCTTGGAACAAACGCCGTCTCTGATTTCCGGAATATTTGTGTCCTGTCAGTTTCGTAGTCTCTCTTTTACGACAGTTGCGCAGCGTGCAAAACACGTTTCGTGTCGATGTCTCGTGTTCGTTGAAATGTAAATTTCCAGGCACTAAATTTAACGCCAAATCCCGAATGCACGACCCATCGGAACGCCATCACATTTGTATACGAGACGCAACACCGTTAGTCACGAACCAAAGCCACCACTGGCGGACCATCAATCCCATGGACGGTGACGGATAGCACAAATTCGACACACGGGCCACTTAGATTCTCAGCTCCTCTCAGACAGCCAACGGAATCAGCGGTGAAGGACGCAATTCTCTACACAGTGAGAAATTCTCCCTATCAAGTATTTTATTATAACTGCTCCTCTTTACTCTCACTTACGCAGCGTAACTATGAACAGAACGTACATTTTACAGCAGGACGGTTCACAAGACACTAATTTAGTTCCTATAGTGGGAACCACGGATCTTCCTGGTGTGTAGAATCGTTGAGAATGGTGATGTACCAGCAGACTTTCTGAAAAAAAAAATCATCTGCACAATTTTGAAGACAGTAAGAGCTGACAAGTGACAGAACTATCGCACAATCAGTTTAACAGCTCATGCTCTCAAGCTGCTGACAATAATAATACCAGGGTGGTTTGAAAAGTTCTCAGAATCACCACGAGAGGTCAGCACTAGCGCAACGAGTTGTTCACATAATACGAGAGTGAGTCAAATGAAAACCTTAAATTGGTAATAACAAATCGAAATTTCGAGCCATTATCCTGTAAGCTGGTAAGCGTGCTGGAAACAGCGTGCACAATGGCCTGTAGGTGGCAGCATAGTGCAGAAGCACGCATACCGTCGCAGTATCAGTACAAAGATGGCCGCCCCCACTTGTGACTTTCTCCAGGGAAGAACAGCGTTCTGTTATTCGGTTTTCGCGCAGTGAAGGTGTGAAATCTATTGAAATTCATCGACGAATGAAGGTTCAGTACGGTGACGCATGTTTGTCGCAGCAGCAAGTCTACGAATGGAGTAGGAAGTACGGAAACGGTGTGACTTCAGTGGAAGGTGCGCCTCCTCCAGGTCAGGCAAAACGAGTTGTGACTCCATAGACCATTGCAGCAGTTGAAGCCATAGTGAATGAAAACCGCCGAGTGACATTGAATGACATTGCAGCATGTCTACAGATTAGTCATTGGTCAGCATACCACATTGTGCATGATGTGCTCCAGTGTCACAAAGTGTCTGCAAGATGTGTGCCACGGCAGCTGACTCCTGAAATGAGAGAACGGCGTGTGGATGCTTGTGAAGAACTTCGGCGCTTTGAACGAGAAGGTGATGGCTTCCTTGCAAGAATCGTTACTGGGGTCGAAACCTAGGTTCACGTCCACCAACTGGAAACGAAGGGAGCGAGCAAGGTATGGCACCATTCCTCATCACCAAAACCAAAGAAGATTCGAACAGAACCACCAACAGGAAAGGCTATGCTGACTATCTTTTGGGACGAAAAAGGCGTCATTGCCCGTACAACGGTTGCAACAATCACAGACCTGCATTCTGAGTCTCTTCCTCATCCACCTTACTCACCAGACCTTGCCTCAAGTGATATCCATATGTTTGAACCACTCAAAGACGCAATGGGAGGAAAGAAGTTCCGTTCCGATGTAGAGGTACGCCACGTGGTGCATGAGTGGTTGCGCGGACTACCAAAAGAATTTTTTTCTAAGTGAATTTATGCACTTTGTAAGCGCTGGAGGACTTGCATTGAGCGTAGGGGAGATTATGTTGAAAAGTGATACAGCTTTGTACCACTTCTGCACAATAAAAAATATTGAAAAAATATTTAAGGCTTTTATTTGACTCACCCTCGTGATTTGCGAGGATGGAAAAGATTCGAGATTCGACCAGTGATTACGTACTTCGTAAAGAGAGATATGAAAACATATTCATGGTGATTTTCAGAATACACAGGGGGCTCTACTCCTTCATATTCGGTGGGAAAGGTCATAACATCAGTGTCCTGGGCTGTGAAGGGGATTCTGTTTGTAGACTATCTCCCCACTGTGCCAACAATTACTAGAGAATACTATGCTAACCTCCTGGACAAATTGCAACAAAAGGTACACGAAAAAAGGCCAGCTTTAGCAAGGAAGAAAGTCATCTTCCATCAAGACCATTGCGCGCCCGCATACATGTGCCATCACCATGGCAAAATTACACGAATAAACGAATACACTGTTGCCACTCCTGCCTTATTCATCTGGTATGACTCTGTCAGACTTCCATCTCTGACAGACTGAACATCTTTCTTGATGATCAAAGATTCACTTCAAACGTAGAACTGATAATCGGAGTTGAAAACTATTTTGCAGGCACTGGAACATCGTTGGACCAAGCGAATTAATCTACAAGGATACTACACACAACAACAAAAGTTTTGCATCACCTCGGTTACGAGAGTTCCGGAACCTGTACAGAAAATTGTAATACAGATCGACATAAACATCGTTTCCACCCTTTTTATTGCTCGTGAAAACCATACATTGCATGTTGTAGCATCATACAGCGAGACCTTGAGAGGTAGTGGCGCAGATTACTGTACACACCGGTACCTCTAATAGTACGAGCACGTTCTCTTGCGTTGATGCATGCCTGTATTCGTCGAGGCATACTTTTCACAAGTTCAGCAACGCACTGTTGGTCCAGATTGTCCCATCCCTCAACGATGATTCGGCGTAGATCCCTCAGAGTGGATGGTGGGTCACGTCGTCCATAAACAGCCCTTTTCAATCTATCCCAGGTATGTACGATAGGGTTCATGTCTCCAGAACAGGCTGGCCACTCTAGTCGAGCGATGTCGTTATCCTGAAAGAAGTCTTCCACAAGATGTGCACGATGGGGGTGTGAATTGTCGTCCATGAAGACGAATGCCTCGCGAATATGCTCCCGATATGGTTGCACTATCAGTGGGAGGATGACATTCACGTATCGTGCAGCCGTTACGGTGCCTTCCATGATCACCAGCGGCGTACGTCGGCCCCACATAATGGCACCCGAAAACAGCAGGAACCTCCACCTTGCTGCACTCACTGGACAGTGTGTCTAAGCCGTTCAGTCTGACCGGTTTGCCTTCAAACACGTCTCCGAAGATTGGTTGAAGACATATGCGACACTTATCGCTGAAGAGAATGTGATGCCGATCCCAAGCGGTCCATTCGGCGTGTTGTTGGGCCCTTCTGACCGCACTGCACGGTGTCGTGTCTGCAAAGGTGGACCTCGCCATGGACGTTGGGAGTGACGTTGCGCATCTTGCAGCCTGTTGCGCACATTTTGAGTTGTAACACGACGTCCCGTGGCTGCACGAAAGCACTTTTCAACATGACGGCGTTGCTGTCAGGGTTCCTCCGAGCCATAATCTGTAGGTAGCGGTCTTCCTCTGCAGTAGTAGCCCTTGGGCGGCCTAAGCGAGTCATGACAACGACAGTTACTGTCTCTGTATCTCCTCCATGTCCGAACAAGGTTCAAATGGTTCAAATGGCTCTGAGCACTATGGAACGTAACATCTATGGTCATCAGTCCCCGAGAACTTAGAACTACTTAAACCTAACTAGCCTAAGGACAGCACACAACACCCAGCCATCACGAGGCAGAGAAAATCCCTGACCCCGCCGGGAATCGAACCCGGGAACCCGGGCGTGGGAAGCGAGAACGCTACCGCACGACCACGAGATGCGGGCATGTCCGAACAACATCGATCTGTTTCACTCCGAGACGCTTGGACACTTCCCATGTTGAGACCCCTTCGTGGCACAAAGTAACAATGATCGATCGAAACGCGGTATTGGCCGTCTCGTCATGGTTGAAAAACAGGCTACATGTCCCGTGTACCTCCTTCCTGGTGGAATGACTGGAACTGTTCGGGTGTCGGACCCCCTCCGTCTATTAGGCGCTACTCATGTTTACATCTTTGGGTGGGTTTAGTGACATCTCTGAACAGTCAAACGGACTGTGTCTATGATACAACATCCTCAGTCAACGTCTATCTTCAGGAGTTCTGGGAACCGGGGTGATGCAGAACTTTTTTTGAGGTGTGCACATTGAAAAATAAAAGAAGTGACGTAAGTACGTTTTTTTCTATTCCCCTCCGAGAACTTCTCAAACCACCATAGTGTACAGAACAATGGAAAAGGAAACTGGGGATCTCTTTAGATAACGATCAATGTGGCCTTAGGTAAGGGTGCAGGCATATTTCAGTTGCTAATGGAAGCAACACTGAAAATAAATCAAGAACCCTTCAATTGTCGGCCCGTAAAAAGCGCTCGCCAGTGTCAAGCGGTGCAAGATGAAGAAATTCTGAATAAAAATAGGGGTAAGGTATAGGGAAAGGTGGGAAATACACATAATGCACAAGAACCAAGAAGTAAGAATAATGCTGGAACACAAAGAACAAAGCTCTCGGATTAAAAAGGGTGTAAGCCCGAAAGGTAGTCCATTGCCCATACTGTTGAATCTATAGATCGAAGAAGCAATGGCGGAATTAAAAGAAAGGTTCTAAAGTGGGATTAAAGTTCAAAAGATATCAATTACAAGATTCGCTGACGACATTGTTCTCCTCAGCGACACTGAAGAAGAACTACGGGATCTGTCTAATAGATTGTGCATTCTAATTAGTACAGAATATGGATTGAGATTAAATCGAGAAAGATCGGAGGAAAGATAAGCAGCAGAAATGAGAACACCGAGAAACGTAACATCAGAATTGGGAATCACAAACTAGACAAACTTAATTAATGCCAGTACCTAGGCAACAAAATAAGAAAGCAGGACTTAATAATAGACTAGCAATGGCAAAATGGGCAATCCTGGTCAAGAGAATTGTGTTAGTGCTAGACACAGACCTTAGTGTGAGGAAGAAATTTATGAGGATATATGTTTGGAGGATAGCCTTGTGTGGTTGTAAAACTGACTGTGAGAAAACCTGAACAGAATTGAATCAAAGCATTTGAGATGTGGTGCTGTACATGAATGCTGAAAATCAGGCGGAGTGATAAGGTAAGGAATGAGGAGGTTCTCCACGCATCGGAGAGGAAAGGAATATTTGGAAAAACTGACAAGAAGAAGCTACATGATGGTAGGACATCTGTTAAGATATCATTGAATAACTTCCACTCTTCTAGAGCGAGCTGTAGAGAGTAACATCTGTAGAGGAAGGCAGAGACAGTGGAACAAACAGCAAATAATGGAGCGCATAGCTTAGTTCTTCTTCAGTGTCGCTGAGGAGAACAATGTCGTCAGCGAATCTTGTAATTGATATCTTTTGAACTTTAATCCCACTTTAGAACCTTTCTTTTAATTCCGCCATTGCTTCTTCGATCTTTGAGGTGAACAGCTTGGCACATTGACTCAGCAGAGTAACTCGCGGCCGGCAGCATCAAACCAGTGAGAAGACGGTTGACACATAGAAAAAAAAGTTTTCGCATTCTGGAACAAAAGAGTTGGAACAACGTCAGAGGTCAGCTGTACCAAATAGTCATTGAAAGCAGGCGAAGTGCACACACTTGCAGTTCTTAAGTAATATACGAGTATCATTGCCTTGTTACTACGAAATGATTATGCAAGTAAAGATGTAGTTTAGAATGAATTATAAACGTCCGAAGGAAATTTTCACTCTGCAGCGGAGTGTGCGATGGTATGGGACATCCTGGCAAATTAAAACTGTGTGTCGGACCGAGACTCGAACTAGGGCAAGTGCTCCACCAACTGAACTACCCAGGCATGACTCACGCCCCGTCCTCACAGCTGCCATTATTGAAGTTGTCAGGGCGGCGGGTCAGTCGTGCATAGGTCCCGTGTTCCAGTCTCTGTCCGGTACACTGTTTTAATCTGCCCGGAAGTTTCAACTGTATACCTAATTAGTTCTTACATAAGGTTTACTAAAGACCTTTTTCTTCCATTCAGCCTTGTAATATCCCTTCTTATTACAGAAATAACGGTGTCAGATACCGTGCAGCGTGTAGTGTCTAAAGGCGTTACCACTTGCATAAGAAAAGCGAACATTATCATAGCTTTATCGCTGATTTTTATTATCTGTGTTGTTGAATGTAATGTTAAAGACTCTGATTTGGTTTTTGCGCTGGTAAAGAAGAAGGGAAATTATAATTGTGAATGCGATTATAACTCGATAGTAAAAGTTGTATTCGGGGAAGAAATAAACATGTCTCCATCTCTGATAAATAATTACGTGAGATCCGAAAGTAAATATTGCTGTTCCTAATCATTCTAATTACTACAGGAAGTTTCAGCTACTCTACGACGACGTAGAGTTGGAGAGACGCGGGGGAGATTGTAGAACGAACCTGCAAATAAACACGGCCACTTTCAATGGATTCAAGAGTACACAACGGGAAATCTACCACAGTTCTTTACCAACACAGTTCTTTACCAACCAACCTTACCACACGACAAAACACACACGAGGCGAGTTTAGTTTCAATGGACATTTAAGTTTACATTTCAAGACCAGGAATATATATAATCTTATCTATAAAACCACAAAATACTATAGAAATAACAATGTAGCCTCATGGAAGATTTTAAGTTAATAATGTGGAAGAAATAGCCGAAAACGTTTTTGGCGTAAGAAAATACAGGATGTTGCTTTTGTAAGAGATTTATTACTATACCATCTGAACTCAACAGTAATTATTTTTCATCAGAGACATAGTCTGAACAATAAAGCAACCACCACTGGCAACCACAATTATAGATAGCAAAATCTTTTCTTGTTCTATAAAAGAAGAGGTCGTAATAACCGCTAACTCCTCTGTCAGTCTTAATTTTGTTTCCGCTCTTCTTGGGGAATGAGTTATTTACGTTGAGGAGGTGTGTATGTTGTAATTTTTAATATACACTCATGCCCATAAATTAAGTATAATTGCAGAATGTGATGCCACACAACGTGCCACTACACAGATCTGACGCTAATAGCATAGTCACGTAGGGAACACACAAGACACAGATCTGTGAGTCCACGGTGTTGGTGATAAGTTGAGGAAACCGTGCCAAAACACATGTGCTACAAAATGCCACTGTTTCCAGCGCATGTACCCCGACATCAGTATGGGGTATGATCACCATGCACACGTACACAGGCCGCACAACGGTTGGCATATTCAGGTTCAGGTGATCGAGGAGCTGCTGGGGTATAGCCTCCCTTTCTTGCACCAGTGCCTGTCGGAGCTCCTGAAGTGTCCTAGAGGTTTGAACACGTGCAGCTATACGTCGACGGAGAGCATCCCAGACGTGCTCGATGCGGTTTAGGTCTGGAGAACAGGCAGGCCACTCCATTCGCTTGATATATTCCAAGGTACTCCTCCACGACGGCAGCTCGGTGGGGCCGTGCGTTATCATCCATAAGGAGGAATATGGGACCCACTGCACCCCTGAAAATGCGGACATACTGGTGCAAAATGACGTCCAGATACACCTGACCTGTTACAGTTCCTCTGTCAAAGACATGCTGGGGTGTACGTGCACCAATCGTAATCCATCAGACAACGACTTCCATACACGTCCCTTTCAAGGACATTAAGGGGTTGGTATCTGGTTCCTGGTTCACGCCAGATGAAAACCCGGCGAGAAAAACTATTCAGACTATACATGGACTCGTCCGTGATTATAGCCTGGGACCACTGTTCCAATGGCCTTCTACTGTGTTCTTGACACCAGGCTTTACGGGCTCTCCCGTTACCAGGGGTCAGTGGAATGCACCTTGCACGTCTCCCTGCGAATAAACCACGTCTGTTCAGTCGTTTGTAGACTGTGTGTCTGGAGACAACTGTTTCAGTGGCTGCGGTAAGACCCCGACTAAGGCTACCTGCAGTACTCCGTGGCCGTCTGCGGGCAGCGATGGTGAGATATCGGTCTTCTTGTGCTGTTTTACACTGTGGGCGTACCGTACTGTAGCGCCGGGACATGTTTCCTGTCTGCTGGAATCGTTGCCATAATCTTGAGATCGCACTTTGTGGCACACGGAGGGCCCGTGCTATGACCTGCTGTATTTGACTAGCCTCCAGTCATCAATATGTATTCTTTGAGCCATTTTAAACACACAGTCGCTGGCGGCTGTGGTCGAGCGGTTCTAGGCGCTTCAGTTCGGAACCACGCGGCTGCTACGGTCGCCAGTTCGAATCCTGCCTGGAGTATGAGTGTGTGTGATGTCCTTAGGTTAGTTAGGGGACTGATGACCTCAGATGTTAAGTCCCATGTTCCTTAGACCCATTTGAACCATTTTCAACACGCAGTCGCCATTAGCACATCTGAAAACGTCTGCACACCTACTCGCTGCACCGTACTCTGACATGCACCAACACACCTCTGCATATGTGGACTGCTGCCAGCGCGACCATGCGACGACCGCAGGTCAAATGCACCGCATGCTCATATCCCGAGGTGATTTAAACCCCCAAACCGACCACCACAGCGTTGTTTCACCATGTTTCAGCAATATCCTTAATTAATGAGCATGAGTATCTGTACGAAATGTTAGTCTTGTTACTGTTGAAAGCAACCTTCCGATCCCTCATGTCAATATTTTGAACATTTAAACAATTTCTAGCAATTTATAGTTGCCGCGCTGCCAAGAAACTGAGCTTCACCGATGTGCAACAATCAGCCACCACTACGCAGGAGTTTCAAATATTAAAAAATATTTCATGTTTTTTTTCTACAACAGTAGCCACAAAGCGGTTTAAAGTATTTCATTTAATAATTGCTTGCTTAGCAAAGACTTTATTTTATCACAATGTCAGTACTTAGTATTTTAGATCCAAGTTTCGGCCCGGACTACGAACGAAAGAACCTTACAGTATACAAATATTTTAGGGGCCTTGTGTGATAAAACTAAACCCCCCAACTAAAAGTAAATGCAAAGCCGGTATTTTAATCTCTTTCCATTTTCCTATTTCATTTGCCTGCCTTCGGAAGTGTGACTTGCATTACGTAATAAATAGGCAGGTTTGTTGTTGGAATATCCATTAACGGACCCCTAAGCAAGAATAAAACGAAGTATGAGGATGTTTCCTGACTTGGTAGACCGTAAGTTTCTGATATAAAACTGTTCGTCTCGACTTCCCCTGTACCACTGTGGTACGCTGTGAACAGCTACTTACAGTGTCCCCAGTGATTTAATACGAAAATACTTAAAAAACAGTATTTATAAAGAAGAGACATTTAATAACAGAATAATATATATTTTTATCATGTACCCGTAAAATAATAATATCTCTGTGTAAGTTTCGAGTGCAAAGAAATATAACAAAATGATCTAAAGAGACAACAAGATACGTTCTTTTGTTAATTTTTTAGTCGTCTTCACTTCTTCTCTTGTCTTGGTTGCGTGTAGACGGACATCTTGCGAGTGCTGGCAAATGTAAGCATATTTGTACTAATTAAGCAAATTATACATTGATTTAATATTATTGTTCACTTTTAATTTGTAAGAGGTGATCCCGATTTCATGTCCGTCTTCCTTAGAATTAATCTGCATTCGAGTAGTTCAACAATCGCAGCGGCCGATGCAGCCAACGATGCCATTACGGGCGATATTAACTTATAAAAAATTTAGCGGAAGCGAAAAACTCGTCCGCTATTAACATAATATACATTTTTCTCCACAGCCGCCCGACGGAGCAGAGTATACGTAGCCTTAAGGTTCTTAATTTCAGTACCACAGCCGAGAACCAGAGCCAGGACTCTGACTACAATGCAATAGTTAACGGAGGAAGAAAAAATACTCTCGCGCGTGTGTGGGCCGCAATTGCAATTAATAACTAAAGGTTTTTTGCTTTAAAGTGAACTGACTAGCCGAAGAAACTAATATGAAAAGTTTATCCCATTGTTCAACTTATATGCTCATGTCTTAAGATTCAGTGAGTCTAACGTTCATTAACGTAAAAAATAATTTCCACTCAAGTTTAATATTGTTAAAAAAAAGGAGAACTTCACAAAAGCATTTAATTGTAAATCAAAATAAAATGAAATATCATTTTTATTAAGGCCCACCACGTAAGCCAGCAACAATCAAAATAATAATAACATATTAAATTACGACGGCCGACGGCCGCGAGATACTGTTTTCCATCATATACCCGAGAAGCAGAAACTGCTCTATTTGCTGACAACGCAAGTATTATAATCAAGTCTAGTACAGTAAATTAAACTCTTGGAAATGTAAATAATCTTTTATTGACGAAAAGTAAGAACTGTTTTTCTACAAATGGTCTGTCACTGAATTTAGCTAAAACAGAATAAATGCCACTCAGTTCTGCAAAGGGGAAGGCTTCGCCATTAGAAATAATGGATGTGGCTAAATCAATAAATGAAAAAATACTCTACATTTGTTGGTGCATATGTAGTTAAGAACCCGAACTGGAAATCAGATGTTACAGAAGGTCTCAAAATTCTTAGGTGTGCAGCTTTCGCGTTATGGATAATAGCAGATTCTGGAGATCAATATGCTAAAGAAATATCTTACTTTTCCTACTTTCTTTCACTAGTACTTTATGGCACCATATTCTCGTGTAACATGTCATTGAGGAGAAAAGTGTTTGTTGCACAGAAGCGTGTATAAAGTGCTAAGTGTGGTGTTAACTCTATAACCTCATGTACACAGCCCTTAAAGCTATTTACATACTGTCAACAGCCTCTCACAATATTTATTCAGAAATGAAATTTAATTTCAACAACCAATTACGTTACGTGGGCAACAACAATATTCATATTTATAATAGTAACAGGATATATGATTTGATACCTTCATCATTCAGCCTGAATGCGGCACAGATATTGCTGAGTGAATCAGTCGTAAAAATCTTTGCCCACCTATCCACTGATATAAATAATTTAATGGGTACTGAAATTAACTTCAAACACAAACTGAAATCATATTCGTTTCAAAACTCTTCCTACTCGATAGAAGAATTTCTGAATGTATGGTAGCATGAATTTTTGGTGCGCGTGTGTGAATAAGACAGGGCAGATGGAGACATAGAACGTAGTAAAATGTAAATCACTATGTACATTTAAAATCAAATCTTAAGAAATCTTGTGCACTCATGTTCAGAAAAAAAACATGACACCTTGAACTACTACAGACAGGACATTCATATTTACGGTACATATGCATTAGTATGTTCTGCAGAAATAATTACCGGCCGGGGTGGCCGAGCGGTTCTAGGCGCTACAGTCTGGAACCCCGTGACCGCTACGGTCGCGGGTTCGAATCCAGCCTCGGGAATGGATGTTTCTGATGTCCTTTGGTTAGTTAGGTTTAAGTAGTTCTAAGTTCTAGGGGACTGATGACCCCAGGATGTAAAGTCCCATAGTGCTCAGAGCCATTTGAACCTTTTTTTTTTTTTTTTTTTTTTTTTTTTTGCAGAAATAATTAGCATTTGAACCATGTCGGCCCATGTCGAGGTCAACATCCAGATCGCGGCGCAAAACTACCTCCGATAAAATATACCTGCGGTTCTCGCCGTCATTATAAATAGAAGGTAATGGATCAGTGAGACATCAGCAGACGTGCAGGATGTCTAGCAGACGTGTATGCGAACCGTACCTTCAAATCATTGAGTTTGAAAGAGTGTGCATTATTGGCACGAGAAAATGTGATAGATCCACCCTGTTTGCTCCTGTGGGGCAAAGTGTTTCAGCAATGCAAAGGGTGTTTGCAAAACGGTTCACGGAAGGCGGTAGAACACAACGAGATGTGTCAGGCCGCACCACCCAGACCAACCCACGAGAAGATCGACACCTCATCCGAATGGAACTTCAGGACAGATCTGTTCCCCTTTATTCTGGCTCAACAGGGGAACAGTGTAACATATCGTACACTGTCAGGAGTGACAGTCCGTCGCCGTTTATCACGCCATGGGTTACGTGCACGTCGACTTGTTCTCAGCCTACCTTTGACGAATGTTCAGAAACATTCCAGACGGCAATGGTGTATGGAACGACATCACTGGGAAAAGGATTGACGTTAGACAGTGTTTTGGGAAAAATCCAGGTACTGTTTGTTTGAAAATGATGGCTGCCTTTTGGTTCACTGCAGAGATTGGGAGTCGCATCACAGTGGTTTTATTCGCACAAGACATATGGCGCACACTCATGGCCCTATGACGTAGGGTGCTACGTGTACAGTGACCAGTGTGACTTATGTGAATATCCTGAGACCTGTAGGCATACCATTTCCGCTCAACACCACAGGTGCCATTTTTCAGCAACACAACGCACGACCACGTGTTGCGCCACGAACACGTACCTTCTTGGTGTCACAGGATTCAGCCTTTTGCCCTGGCCAACAAGATCACCAGACTTGTCAGGAAGCGGAAACGTGTGGGATATGATGAAACGATGCATCCAGCGGTGTGACCCAATGCCAATCACCATAGGTGAACACTGGAAAAATGTGAATACAGCACGGATGGCCATAACACAGGACGCCATTCGCGCCGTATACACGGCTGATGCCAATACGCATGGAACAAGTTTATCAGGGCCCATGGCGGCCGCTGCGACGACTAGGTAACAGGACACATACTGGACAGGGGAGAATGAAATGCTAATCATTTCTGTACAACATATTAACGTACATGTCCTATGAATACGAACGTCCCATCGGTAGTCGTTCAAGGTTTTCTCTTTTTATATGAAGGTAGTAAGAGAGTTCTCACAGCCTCTGTCACCTCAATTCTCCAACTTCCTACCTACACGTGGTGCCCCTGTTAAGCCCAGCAACTCAGCGGAAGGTTGGGTAACCAACCCCAGCGGGAAACTGAGTCGGTGAGCAGATAGGAGTTGGAGGACAGTGGAAGGCAACGGGAAACCACCACTGAGCTATCCCAAGAAAACCCCATGGCTTCGCTCAGCTCAAAATGTTCCGGAGTTTAAAGTTCCCCGATCGGATCTCCGGGGGGACCAGGTTGAGAGGAGCTTCACGAAGAGTAAGATGGTGCAAAGAGAAGCACTGCATAGGAACATGAAATGTAAGATCCATGTATCAAGGAAAACTAGACGTAGCGAAAAGAGAAATGGAGGAAATTAATATCGACATATTGGGAATAAGTGAAATGAGGTGGACTGGCATGGGAGAATTTGTTTCGGATGGCCATATGGTGTATTATTCTGGGCACGATAACAACAGAAGTAATGGAGTAGCCTTCATAGTTAGTCATAAAGTGAGAAAAGCTGTGATGGGATGCAAATATAAAAATGATAGAATGATGTCCATCAGACTTCAAGGTCATCCCCTCAACATCACAGTAATTCAAGTTTATGCACCAACAACCGATGCTGAAAAGGAAATTATTGACCAGTTCTATGGAGATTTACAAGAATTACTACTGTCAACACCAAAAAAGGATATCGTCTTCATAGTTGGAGATTGGAATGCAAAAGTGGGAAATGAAGCTGTAGAAGGTATAACAGGGAAATATGGTCTTGGTACAACAAATGAAGCTGGACAGAGACTCCTAGAATTCTGCCAAGAAAATTCATTGATAATTACTAATACACTGTTTCAACTACCAAAACGACGCCTATATACCTGGACTTCGCCAGATGGCCAACACCGGAACCAAATTGATTACATACTTTGTAATCAGAGGTGGAAGAGCGCGGTTCAGTCAGCTACAAAAAGACCTGGGGCTGACTGCGGATCAGATCATGAGCTCCTGATTGCAAAATTTCGGCTGGAACTTCAGAATGTAGCAACAAGTATCCCAACTTGCAGATACGACCTTAACTCTATACCCTCCGACTAAGCTGTAGAGGTAAAAAACAGATTTAATGTATTACAGCTGGAGGACAAAAGCCCGCAAGAGATGTGGACAGAAGTAGCTAATACTGTCAAGGAGGCCGCAGAGAAACACATTCCCAAGAAAAGGAACAGTAAGAAGGCTAGATGGCTATCAGTTGAGGCACTGCAAGTTGCAGAAGAACGAAGGAAAGCAAAAATCAAGGGAGATAGATCAGCTATGTTTGAATTAAATAAAGATTTTCAGAAATTAGCTAGAAGAAATAAAAATATGTTCTTTAATGAACAGTGCAAGGAAGTTGAAGATAGTAACGTAATGGGGATGACAAGAGATCTTTATAAGAAAATTAGAGAAATTAAAGGAAAATTCCGGGCAAAAATTGGAATGATAAAAGATAGAAACGGGAAAGATCTGAGTGAAGCAGAGGATGTTAAGGAAAGATGGGCAGAATATGTAGAAGACCTATACAAGAAAGAACAGCATCATGTCAGGGCTCCTACTGCTGATGTTAATGTTAATTTAGAACTAGAGCCAGATATTTTGGAGAGCGAAATCCAGTGGGCCCTCGAAAATATGGCTGATAACAAAACTAGTGGACATGATGAAATACCAGCAGAATTGTTTAAAGTCACTGGAGAGGATGCAGTGAAAGTGCTGCACTCAATATGTCAAAAAATATGGATCACGCAGCAGTGGCCAGAAGACTGGAAAAGATCAGTATTCATCCCCATTCCAAAGAAGAAAAGTTCTAAAGAATGCTCAGATTACCGAACAATCATACTTATTTCACATGCTAGCAAAGTTTTGTTGAAAATCTTACAAAATACACTTCGCCAATATCTAGATCGAGAGCTGCCAGAAGAACAAGCTGGATTTAGGAAAGGAAGAGGAACTAGAGATCAAATTGCTAACATTCGGTGGATTATGGAAAAAGCGAGAGAATTCCAGAAAGATGTGTACCTCTGCTTTATTGACTACGCCAAAGCCTTTGACTGCGTCGATCACAACAAATTATGGAACGTACTGAAAAACATGGGTGTACCAGATCACCTCATTCATCTGATACGGACTTTATACCTTGACCAAGAAGCCACAGTGAGAACTGTGTATGGAACAACGAAATGGATAAAGATTCAGAAAGGGGTCCGGCAAGGCTGCATACTGTCACCGTACTTATTCAATCTGTATGCAGAACATGTCATGAGGAATGCGAGGCTAGATGAAGGAGAAACAGGAATTAAAATAGCTGGAATAAATGTAAACAACCTCAGGTACGCGGATGATACGATCCTGTTGGCAGAAAGTGAAGAAGAATTGAGAACACTCTTACTAAAGGTGAAAGACGAAAGTGAAAAGGCTGGTCTTATGCTGAATGTGAAGAAAACGAAAATTATGGCAACTACACCTACCAATTCATGGGATATAGCAGGAGAAACCATGGAGGTAGTGACCACATTCAGTTATCTCGGTTCCCAGATCTCTGCTGACGGTGGCTGCAGCCATGAAATCCGGAGACGCCTGTTGCTCGGTAGACAGGCGATGTCAAACCTTGACAAGGTTATAAGGTCCAGAGATATAACACTAGCAACAAAGATCCGTATTGTGAGGGCTATGGTCTTTCCAGTTGTGATGTATGGATGTGAGACCTGGACCATTAGAAAGGCTGAACGGCGAAGAATTGACTCCTTCGAATTGTGGTGTTGGAGGAAACTTCTTAGAGTTCCATGGACGGCAAAGAGAACCAACAGATCAATATTGGAGCAAATTAAACCAGATTTCTCTCTGGAAGGTCTAATCTTAAAACAAAAGCCGACCTACTTTGGACACACAATGCGAAGGCATGCCTCGCTGGAAAAAACATTAATGCTGGGGAAGATTGAAGGAACTAGAAGAAGAGGACGTCAGAGGATGAGATGGGTGTTCCAACATGGAAGGTCTACGGGAGAAAGTGCAAGACAGGAAAAAGTGGTGTGATTTGGTTCATGGGGTCACGAAGAGTCGGAACCGACTAAACGATTAGAGAGAGAGAGAGAGAGAGTAACTGTTCGGGAATGAACAATTACCATTGATGACAGTGCAGCTTCTCTAGAATAAATGATAATTAATTGAAACTCTCAGCTGCCGACAAGTGTTGTTACTACATCTCGATGGGGACAGGTGAAAGTGTGTGCCCCGGGATCTCCTGCTTACATGGCAGACGCTCTATCCATTTGAGCCACCGAGGGCACAGATGAATAGCGCGACGGCAGGGACTTTAATTATCATTATTCTAGAGAAGCTGCACGGTTATCAATGATATCTGTTCTTTCGAGAACAGTTACTATCTTCACATGCATAGTTAAAGGCTATCCAGCCATTGACCATCGTCTCTGCGAATGCGCACAGGTTGCCCGATCACTTACGGGAATCGTCACCTTAGTGCGCGCGAGTAATGGGTGAATGGGCAAATACCTATTAGGTACACTGCGTATGCAGATTGTGGACAGTTGGGAATGTGGGTCACATGCTAGGGATAAGTCCCTGCAGTCGCACTGTCCTCTGTGTGCTCGGTGGCTCAGATGGATAGAACGTCTGCCATGTAAGCAGGAGATCCAGGGTTCGAGTCTCGATCGGTGCACGCATTTTCAGCTGTCCCCATCGAGGTACAATAATAACACCTGTCGGCAACTGAGGGGTTCAATTAATTACCACTTTTTCTCATTTTTCTGAATATGAGTGTGAATTGTCAGTATGTTAATGCTGCACGCTATGAAGACGTACTGTAACTATAAATCTGGCTAGTTCATTTCACAACGCGAGGAGGCAATCATGATCCTCGTAACAAGCAAACAACTCACTAATTAGCTAACTAACGAATCTCTGTCTGTTCTTCCACACTCTTTGATTGAGACCTTCACAGAACGTAGGTGATTCCTTATTTCGACAATATTCAGCCGTCATTGCCGCCATGTCATGCTTGTCAAGGCTTAAAGTGACGTTTCTAGAATAAACATTGCACATGTTTCAGATTCATCTAATAGTGCTAACTGTGCTGTGCTGTTTCTTCTCTTTAATGAACCTACTACTCGAGGCTAGTCTTTAAGAACTTATCCTCCTGCAAGTTCTGCCATTACTAAACAGGGAAATGGTAAAGACTGCTATCGATATTTATTTGAGGGAATGTGAGTGATTCAAACTACCCATTGTCAAAAGGACTATATTTTCCACTGTAAATATCGCACTGTAAAGGGTTATCTTTGTGTGTGATTTGTGAGTGGCTAATGGTTTACACGGCAGCAGCACACAGAGCAGTGATAACTTTATTGCTGCCTTTGTTCACGTGCTATGTTGCTTGGCGCATCCGCTCGGTTGCAGACACACTGCGTGGGTCGACGAACAGCGGGTGAAAAACCTCTGGCTGAGCGAGACACAGTTAAGCCTCTTTCACTCCTGAAAGAATGGATGCGAACAAAAGCGAATGTACAATCGCAGACAATTCGCCAGTGCTTTCTCTACCATTAGTTTGGGTCTGTGAACAAGCGTCTACACTAGAGGGGACGGAAGAGAGCACGAGGTAACAAACATACCCTATGAACTCTGAATTTTCTATTTAGTGCGAATAACCGGCAAACACGATACGGCACTATATAGACAGAGCTTCGATGCAAAACTTTGATATTCGCGGAGGATTATTTTGCATGGCGAGCGCACTGGTGCATTGTTTTTGACAAAGAAAGGAAAATGGCGGTGCAAAGGAAGAATTTAGGTGGCTCAGTTTGTAGGTAAACTCAATTGTAGTTCCACCTTTTCTTAGCATTACTCCAGAACATTGCACATATCTCGAGTAGCGTATTTCACTGTGTTATCGTTGCAGATGAGGAGGAAATTTCAAAACAGAACACAGAACAAACGACCATCACAGCCTAGAAAATGCTGGGATCTGCAATCATATTGTTAGCAATCGGAAATATTTCTGTTAGTGATTGTCTTCCATTTTAATAGCTGATGTATTGCAGGTAACATTGATGTCTGCAGTAATATGTACGAAGCAGTTCAAGAGTTACAGAATAAAACACACAAATCTAAAGACTGTAGATGTAACTAAATACTTAGGGATTAGTGTTACGAATAACGAATTGGAACGATCACATAGATAACTTTGTGGGAAAAGAAAATCAAATATATTAGTTTATTGGCAGGACACTTAGAAAATGCAACAGGTATACTAAAGAGACATCATATTGTCGGAGAACATCAAAAATTTCAAAGAAGGGCAACTCGTATTATCTTGAAATAGGGGAGAGAGTGCCATAGGTAGGGTGGTAGTCATTACAGTAAAAACCTTTGTTGTTGCTGTGGGATCTCATCATGAAATTACAATCACTAACTTAGTCCTCAGAGCATGAAAATATTTGGTTCGCGCCCAACTACAAGGGGAGGAGTGACTATCATAATAAAATAAGAGCAATCAGGGCCTAAACGGAAGGATTTTAATGTTTGTTTCGCTCTCACGCTGTTAGGGAGTGGAAGAGAAGAAAAACAGCTCCAAGATAATGCGATGAACCCTGTGCCAGGAACTTAATTGTGAATTGCAGAGTAATAAAGTACATGTAGATTTTATTACATTGCGTGCAACGAAGATATTTCCAGTAAAATATGATTAATCAGATGTCAAATAAACGTACGATGTGTCTTATGGGTTACTCGATGAAAGCTGCTACGGTACACAGAGTTAATCATCAATAATCACTAACATAATAGCGAAACATTAGCCATCTAGCTGCAGATACCATGAAAGTAAACATCTAGAATAAGGTCTTTATTATGTATTTAATTTTGGTCAGAGTAATGGACAAAGGCCAACGGCTTTGCGGCGGCAGTGGTAACAACGCTTCCCGTCAATCACCGAAGTTGAGCGTTTTCGGGCCCTTTCCAGCACTTGGATGGTTGACCGTGTGGGTGTGCCGAGCGCTGTTGGCAAGCGGGATGCACTCAGCTCTTGTGAGGCAAATTGAGGAGCTACTGACTGCGAAGTAGAGGCTCCGGTCACGAAAACTGACAACGGCGGGAGGGCGATATGTTGACTGACAAGCCCGTCCGTAATCGCGTCCGGTGACGACTAAAGCCGCGCGGAGTGGCCGCGCGCTTTGAGGTGCTCAGTCACGGATGGCGCGGCCCCGTGGGCATGGGTGTGTGTGTGTTGCTCTTAGCAAAAATTAAAGGGGGTATTGTATGTCCTACGCCGCCAATATTAAATTATCGAATTTTGTGAACCATTATCTTTGAAACTTTTTAAGATACCATCTTACAACTTTCCATAATTATTGAATGCACCTTTCTAGATACACTGAACTGGAATTATTACTAAAATTGTATTGTGGGGCATGTTATCTTCCTTTTTTCTTTCAAACACTCAATTTTTTGACAGAATTTTGTAAATAAAAGAACATAAAAACAAAACAACTCAGGATATTTTAATTATTCTAGTTCCATGTGTGTTGAATCTCACACTTGGCATGCTGTGAAAATTTCATGTCTCTGTCACCAGTACGTTTTTTTTTTGGTCATTTATTGCGCCCTCAGATAATCCCCTCCGCTGTCGTACTGCAGCCGCGCCGAATGGCCGCGCGGTTTGAGCGCCCTGTCACGGGTTGCGTGGCCCTTCCTGCAGGAAGTTCAAGTCCTCCCTCCGGCGTGTGGGCGTATGTGTGTGTGTGTGTGTGTGTGTGTGTGTGTGTGTGTGTGTGTGCGTTTTGTTCTTAGCAAAATTTAGTTTGCGTTAGTTTAAAGTAGTGTGTAAATATTGACCGATGACCTCAGCACTTTGGTCCCTTAGGAATTCACACACATTTGAACATTTTTGTCATACCGTACGCATCGGCAACAATTAAATTAAACTACGCAAACTTTTAGTTACACGTCCATTGTTTCAGTTTAGGTTTCTATTTACTTGTACACAGCTGAACGTGTTTACGCCATGTAGTTTGTAACGCGTTGTGCGCCATGCCACCGTAAAAAATAAACGTCGTTTGGTGGATAGCTGACTATTCTGGAACATTTACATATGACGGAATTGTTTTGTATTAACATGAAGATGGCATCTGTTCTTTCGGACATGTCCGAAAGAACTGATGCCATCTTCATATCGTTAAGGCTAACCGGCTGATGAACTTCTTCAGTGCGGATGCACACGAATTGCCTGAAATCTTACGGGACTCAGTAGATTGTCTGCCGCATGTAATGGGTAGTATGGCTGGGGCACTACGAATGTAGTGTGTGGACTGTAAGTGGAGAATGTGGGTCTCACGGGGAGCGTGCCGGTGATAAGTCCCTGCAGTCATAGTATTCTCTGTGCCCTCGGTGGCTCAGATGGATAGAGAGTCTGCCATGTAAGCAGGAGATCGCGGATTTGAGTCGCGATCGGGGAACACATTTTCAATAGTGCCCATTGATGTATATCAACGTCTGTCAGCAGCTAATGGTATTGATTTAATTGTAATTTCATTGTTTTGTATTGTCGAGTTAGCGATAAAAACGTTTCATGCAACAACAAAAAGTTTCAAATAGACCAACATGTCAAGACAAGTCTTCATATCGCAGGAATGCAGAAGAAAGCACCACGACAACAACTTCTGGCAACACCAATTTGCAGTAGCAGGGATTCGTCTAAAGGTAAGAGAAAAAAGTCGGTTTAACGTGAATCTATGTGAAGCATTCACTGCAAGTAATATTCCTCGTCACAAACTTACAAACCCTATCGTCAAAGGATTCCTGCTCAAATATTGCCTAAATCAAAATATAAGAGATGAATCAAGATTGCGTAAATATTACATACCGACAATTTACGTAATTGTTCTCGACGAAATACGCAATGAACTCGAGGTCAGCATTGTTTGGATTTCAGTTGACGAAACTGCAGATACTTACGGCCGTTACATTGGTTCAAATGGCTCTGAGCACTATGGGACATAACATTTGAGGCCACTAGTCTCCTAGAACTCAGAACTACTTCACCCTAACTAACCTAAGGACATCACACATATCCATGCCCGAGGCAGGGTGGGGCTCTGAGCACTATGCGACTTAACTTCTAAGGTCATCAGTCGCCTAGAAATCAGAACTAATTAAACTAACTAACCTAAGGACATCACACACATCCATGCCCGAGGCAGGAATCTAACCTGCGACCGTAGCGGTCGCGCGGTTCCAGAAGCGATGGGCCACTGCGGACGGCATCGTTACATTGCTAATTTGATTGTTACTTTTTTAAAAGAAGAGCCATCTTCTTCCTATTTAGCGACCTGCTAACAACTTGAAAAAATAAATCATTCTACGATCTCCAGATTTGTGAATGAGGGTATTAGAAAGATATTTCCATGATCGTCTGCATATGAAAGGGTGATTGTGTTTACCTATACTATCAAAGCAGGAAAAGCCCTCCGAGTATTTTATCCCAATTTGATTCATGTGACGTGCTTTGCTCATGAAGTACATCGCCATACTGAAGAAGTACTTTCCACGCTTGTAAATGTAAATAAATTCATTTCATCCACAAATAAAGTTTTTGTAGCGGCTCCTGCTCGAATCAAGACCTACAAAGAAATACTACCAAATGTGCCTTGCCTCCTGAAGAAGTGGTAACCCGCTGGGATAAGTGGGTCGAAGCTGTGTTGCCTTACAATGAACATTTCGAGGCCATTAGAGGGATGGTAATCGAGGCTTTGGCAGTTTGTCAGTTCAAGGAAGCTTTTAATGATTCCGGTATTAAAAAAGACAGTGCTGTGATTATCACTCACTTTTCCCATATACCTGCAAGTATTAAAAATCTTCAAACTCAAGGTTTGGCGTTGAATGAATCCAGTTAATGAATTAAATTATTCTAGTGTGCTCCTCATTGCCAGAGGTATTCCCAAGAAAACTTAAAGAAAAGTTTGAAAATATTTCAAACAGTAACCCAGGCTTTGAACTCTTGTACCAGACTGATAATCTTATTAATGAGATGGGTGAACTTGTACCAGAAACAATAAACGCCAACATAGCACACAAATTCAAATACTGCTCAGTTACGTCAGTTGATTATAAAAATGTTTTGAGTGATCCAAGACACTATCTTACAACCGATTATTTGGAACAGTACTTGGTCGTTTATGTTTACAATAGCAGAAAAATATAAAATAAATTGTAAATGGTGCTTTAGCCAATTGTGTTGTACTGTATTGTATTGAACTTGGGACCTAGAAACGACGGAGAGGTTTCGTCCCCGCCATAGCCCTTAGTGGTACACAATCCCACAACAGGCTACAGCAGTCCACTGACCACACCGCCGCCCCTCACCGAACCCAGGGTTATTGTGCGGTTCGGCCCCCAGTGGACACCCCAAACGAGTGTAACCTCAATGTTTGCGTGGTAGAGTCATTATGGTGTACGTGTACGCGAAGACAGTTGCGCCGACATACTGTAACTGAGGCGGAATAAGAGGAACCAGCCCGCATTCTCCGAGGCAGATGGGAAACCGCCTGAAGAATCATCCTCGACATTAATCCGCAGGGGCGGATTCGTTCCGGGGAGCGGTACGCCTTCCCGCTCAAGATCAGTGCGTTAGACCGCACGGCTAGCCGGGCGGGCCTTTGTTCAAATAGTATTAATTAAAAGATAATGCTTTTCAAAAATTTCATCATTGTATCTTGTTTTTTAAATAAAATATTTCGGAATTTTTGAGTTCGGCCCTCTGCGTGCGATATACTTCGAAGTTGGTCCTGTACATCTCGACTGTTTAGCTGCGACTCATTCGCATCGCATCCGCTTGTTACCATCAACAAAAGCAAAGAAGAAAAAATTCTTGAAACACGGTATGCGTGCCCATTTTGCAAATTTTTAGAAAATAATCCAAGAAAGGCCCCTTTCCTAATCGCTACCAGAAAGTATTTAGAAAATGTCAGGGTTCCAGACATACCGATTATTCGCGTGGCCGTCGCTCTTTCTCGTAAATGATATGCCCAGGTTCTACTTTGAGATATGATGCACCCTGTGACTACCATTCCATATTTCGACGCATTTCATGCATTATTAAGCATTATCTTGCATCTTTGCATGCATATTTTAAAGATTTTATGATTAATGTAATCCGGTCTCTATTTATAAAATTTTCGTCAAAGTTCGATCGTTCCTAGTTAAAATTGTCGCGAAGGCCATGAGTAGAAACTGGGATAGACGACGCCCGATAGGGCTCGATTAAAAATTAATTCACGTAGGAGATTTTTGAGTTAATTAACGGAGTGGTGTGACCACGGAGAGTTCAGTAACCCGCTGGAGCGGTATTAAGCCGGCCCAGGCCGAGTGCGTGAATCAGGCGTCGGCGTCGGCGGCGGCGGCGGCGGCGGCGGCGGCGCTGCGGCGCTCCCTGTCCACACGGCCGCCTCTTTGTGGCGGCATAATGGCAGCCGGCACAATGTCCGGGGACAATTATCCGCGGCTAATTCTGCGCCGTAATTGGCGCCCGGCGTCCTGGCGAGCGACAATGGTCGCCACTGTGCTTCTCGCCCCCGGGCACCAACAATGACGCGCCGCCTGCGGAAACCCGGCCGCTGGCAGGCTTGCGCCCCGCCCAGTCACACGTACCGAGCCCACAGCTTCGAGGACAATACGAGGTGCGAAAGTTCAGCGCGGGACAGGTCTAGGAATTCCGATTCGAAAGCAGAGTTATGCTGGAGTCGCGTCAGCGTACGTGCTCTGAATTCAGCTTCCGCAATACGCATCGAAGATTGAATAACAGGAGTTGTCTTTGGCCGACATAAAATGCTTACACCGTTAAAGAAGAGGAGGATAATGATAATAAGTGTTTACATCTTATCCAAGTCAGTTCTATTTCACTCGTTGTTTAATTCAATCGTTGAGTGGATTATTGAAACCATGCAGTGCGCCAGTTAGGCTTCCAGAAATAAGGTTAATGTACAAATGACTGCTTTAGTTCATCTTAGGGCGAGTCTAAACGTTATTTCATCCTGTACATTGTACAGTATTTTGAAACTTCCGTGTTACATGAACTCATGATTCTGCTTTGTGAAATAATATGTGATTCTAAACGAGCCCTACAGTAGAGTTGCTAAAGACACTGGGTTTTCCTAGATTAAAAAATTCTTCTTCTGGTTGATATCGGTAGGTCACAAATTCTTCTCATGTGCCAACGTTTTCATCTTGCCAGTAGAGTAGCACTTGCAACCCACGTCCTCAATTATTTGTCGGACGCATTCCAATCGCTGTCTTCCTCTACTGTTTTCAGGCACCACAGCTTCCTCTAGTACCATGGAGGTTATTCCATGATGTCTCAACAGATGCCCTACCATCCTGTCCCTTATTGTCAATGATAAACACATATCCATTTCCTCGCCGATTCCCCGCAGAGCCCCCTCCTTCCTTACCTTATCAGTCCACCTAATTTCCAAGATTCTTGTGTAGCACCACATCTCAAATGCTTTGATTCTCTTTTGTTCCGGCGGTTTGCCCACAATCCTTATTTCACTTGCATAAAACGCTGTGCCCCAAACGTACATACTAAGAAATTTCTGCCGCTCGGTTTAGATGCGTGGTCTTTGGCACCTTACCACCTTCCCCCGCCGGAGGTTCGAGTCCTCCCTTGGGCATGGGTGTTTGTGTTGTTCTTAGCGTTAAGTTAGTTTAAGTCAGATTACGTAGTGTGTAAGCATAGGGACCGACGATGTCAGCAGTTTGGTCCCATAGGAACTTACCAGAAATTTCCTGAGGAATTTCATTTTCAAATTAAGCCTCTTCTTTGACACCAGTAGACTCATCTTCTCCAGGAATGCCCTTTTCCCTATATTCTGTTCATCATAAGAATAAACCTGATGTAAATATTACACCATGTGTTCTTCCGCGTTTGCTTGAATCTCACTGGATTTCGTTTCACGTGGAGCCGAAGTCAAGGTGTGTCCTGTACAGTCATGTACAATTATAAAGTTACGTTCACACTGAGGGATTTATCGCGGAGATTTGTGCCCAGCACAAGTCGGGGAGAAAAGTTTCTCGGCATATCTATCTCGCGAGTTGGTTCAAGGACAAGTGCTCGGCACAAGTAGCCAATGCGAGCGACATGTCGCCAGTCAGTTTCACGGAGCATGACATTCGACGCAGAACTTCTATTTCTTTGCGCTAGAGCTGTGAATATAATAGTGAATACGGACAATAAGCAGAGAAAGGAACGTAGGTGGTTGGTGCGTAACTTTCTCAATAAACAGGGTAGTCATGGAGCTTACACTTCTGTGATGCGTGACCTTAAACTTCAAGACAGACAGGGCATCAAAAATATTGTTCGTATGTCTACGACTGACTTTGAAGTATAACTAAATATGATGGCACAGTACTATACACTGAGGGATACAAATTTTCGAGAGGCTGTAACCCCTGCTGAATAGCTTACCGTTACATTAGGCTATTTAGCTACTGGAGATTCGTACAGCTCTTTAATGTACATGCATAGGACATCCAAATCCAAAATCAGTGAAATAATACCAAAAGCGTGTCAGGGTATTATAAAGGCACTCCAAAGAGTAATTAAGGAAAGAACTTATTTCTATTGGTTACTTAAAACAAAATACCAATGAAGTTAACACACAGATGTAGACGTTTAACTGTTTTCTCTTAAAATAAGAACGTTTTCTGTTTCCGTTTGCTGCCCCTCATGAACGTCTATTGGCATTACGTTTATTTCCGTAATTTCAAATTCTTCTAGTCCTTCGAGTTTTGCCTCGAAAATTAAGTACTGTATTTTCTTCTGAGAATGTTAAAAGCCGTTTTTTATTACGAAATTCTCGTAGTTCACATTCAATATATTTTGAAAATAACGTCAATTTATCTTCTTTTTTCGTGAGTACGCCCTTACTTGTCCTCTTTAAAACTTCAAGTTCCGCATCGGCAGCATTGACTCTGTCTGCCTGTTCCTGTTCCTCTTCTGTAATGATTTCGCTACTTAGTGTGAAGCGTAGCAGCCCATTAAGACTCACTTAAAACAAACATTTTCCAGTCTAATTCAGGACTGCACATGTAAACAAAATACGTAATTTGTCTAAAAAAATTATTGTTTCTAAACTATTACATCCCAGTTACCTTAAAGCATAGAAGCTCTGTAAATGAAGGGAACATTTTCCATGAAGGGAACCTCTAGTAATTAATAAAATATGAAAATGAATTATTGTAATTTCGTATTCGGGAAGTTATACTCGAATAAAATAACGGACACAATCTAATATAGAACTGTATTTGCTGTTCTGGAGCAAACGTAATTTATATACACGTATTTTCAGTTTTTATATGTTAATTTGAATTGTTAATTAATCAAAACATCATTATAAACAATGCCGAAGATTGTTCGGGATTGTTAAGAAAGTATAACTAGTTACATGGTTTTTGAGCACGAAGTGTGTAGCTGCTTCATTTATATTGTTAGCATGTTACCAACTGTTTCCGTTATGTAAAGATGCTTTGATTTTGAAATTGCAGTAAATAACTTCTAGAAATGAAATACAGGATTAAATATTCATTTAACTTTATAGTTAATATATACAGTAACTGAAAGAAGCCAGGACTACGGCTACGACAGATCGTCTGCAACGATGAGTATACGATATAAACTTTTAATTCTTAGATACGTTTTAAGTGGCCTCTTGATTAGCGATTACACTCAGTTCTAGGTCGTGGTCACACTTTGAGTTAGAGACCGTCCATCTAAATTCTAAAAATGTTATAAAAATAGAGCAAAAATATGCATGGTAACTAGTTTTTAGTTACAATATGCAGTAACCGGTGAAAAGGAGCCAGATACGCAAATGCATATGCAACATGCTAATACATATAATCCGGTCTCTATGTATAATAATACTATTACTGAGTTGTAGCAACGAAGCATGTAATGCGTTTGCAGCTGTACTTCTCTAAGTTTTTAATGAGCTAGCATTTTCAACGAAAAGTCAGCTACTCCCTTGTACCTGAAGTAGAGTGCCGTAGAGATATGGAATAGGACTAAGAAGAGGATTTACGCAAGGGTATTGGGTTTCATCCACACCTACCTGGAAGAAATCGTAGGAGACGGCGTAGATGGAATGAGGAAAGCGTGTCAAGGAAGCGAAAGAGGGATGTATATACTGGGCTAAGGACATGGTTATTTTCGTCGAATCCAAGAAGCTGCTTACTGAAATGGTGGAAGACCCAATTCCAGATGTCAAGAATTCGTCATGAAAACTAAAATAACATAGAGAACAAGACCATGAAAATGGCAGTAGAAGCACAGGATGCAAAAATCAGACATACAAGCGGAACACTTTGCACTGAAGTGCTTGAGAAGTACAGGGTGTGTTACATAAAACTAATGCGCCTCACGTCCGAGTTTCCGCTAACAATGGACTACCTAAAAAATACTAGGTAATAAGAAGGTTTAGAAAACGTGTAGTTACCGGTTTATAGAGATGCTGGAAGTGATGGCCATCGGGACCCAGGCATCGACGACTTCGCGTGATGGCGTTACTAACGACATGCTGTAATTCTTCAGGCGTTAAGTTGTTAATTTCTCTGGTAACGTTCTGTTTAATAATTGTCTGTTGTGCGAGGATTTTCAGCATATACTTTGCGTTTTAGTGTGTCCCACAAATAAAAAACACGAAATGTTAAATCCGGAGATTTTGGGGGCCAGAGGCCTCTACTGACAAGTCTTCAGGTTACGCGTTCGTGATGTGGGCCACACTTAGGGTAAGGTGTGTGAGTGGTTGCGCCACCTTGTTGGAATTATTTATATAGATTCTTTGTATCTCTTAATTGTTCATAGGAAGAGTCAAAGATCTCTAGATAACGATCACTGTTTAATGTGAAATTGCCCGACAAAAAATAGTTCAACTGGCTCTGAGCACTATGGGACTTAACAGCTGAGGTCATCAGTCGGCTAGAACTTAGAACTACTTAAACCTAACTAACCTAAGGATATCACACGCATCCATGCCCGACGCAGGATTCGAACCTGCTACCGTAGCAGTTGCGCGGTTCCTGACTGAAGCGTCTAGAACCGCTCGGCCACTCCGGCCGGCAATTGCCGGACAGCGCACGGCAAACATGTATCTTTTCTGAATGGAGAGGTTCTTCATGCAGAATACGTGAGTTGTTCTACCATCAGTATCTGTAGCTGTGGGAGTTTACATAACATGAAAAACGAAACTAGGCCTTATCTGAGCTGAAGTGTCCGCAGCTCGTGGTCGTGCGGTAGCGTTCTCGCTTCCCACGCCCGGGATCGCGGGTTCGATTCCCGGCGAGGTTATGGATTTTCTCTGCCTCGTGATGAATGGGTGTTGTGTGCTGTCCTTAGGTTAGTTAGGTTTAAGTAGTTCTAAGTTCTAGGGGACTGATGACCACAGATGTTAAGTCCCATAGTGCTCAGAGCCATTTTTTGAGATGAAGTAAAATAATGGGTCCAAGTAACGGTTAGTGATTAATGTTAACAATCAGTTACATTCATGAACACTTTTTTCCTGCTCCTCAAATTTCAACTCTTGCAACACACTCACACAAAACGATTTTAATTTCGTATCCTTTAGTACACGATGATACGCTGTAAGAGAGACATCAACCTGCTGTTTTAAACTCCTTACCGATTTGCGTCATGTCCACAGGAATTCTATCTGTAGCGTCAGGAGCCCTCAATGTCGATTGCCGGCTCCTCTGAGTATTCTGAAAGGATTCTACAGCCCTCCATTTCTTCTACAGGTCTTGAATAGATCAACGCTGAAAGACAGGCCGGAGAAGCTGGAGACCTTATTATAGGAGTTTCGTGGAATGTCATTATTTATGAAGATCGATTTACGAGGAAGTTTCTGGCAGACAGAGCTCCAGCCATGCTGTCGCAAACATACGGCATTTTTACATTCAAACATCAAACATTAGGATTAAATATATCATCATCTAGTTTTATCCATTGTTTGGATAGCATACTGGATGATACCTTGAAGCAACATATCACCAACTACGTCGTTGATATATTTAAAATTGAAATCTCATGAGGAGAGCACAATGAGGCATTGAGGACACTTCTTATGAGCCTGGGAAGTTATGGCGTAAGTATCAATCTAGACAGGTCATCTTTTGGGTCGCTGCGTGATAAGTTTTTGGGAGACATGATCTCAGCACAGGGAATCGAATCTGACGCGGAGAAGATTGAAACAGTTCCTAAACCCTTTGCCCAACACCATAAAAAGACTGATAAACTTTCCTGTTGTCATTAATTTTTATAAAGAATTTGTGAAAATTGAAAAATTACCCAGCACACGCCTGTGTTTGTTGACAGGAAAGAACACGACTTGGGTATGAGAGGAGACGGTAGAGCAAGAGTTCCAAGCCTTAAAGTCAGCAGCAATTAATGCGCCGGTTCCGGTTCATCCAGATCTGTCGCAAGATTTCTGCATAATCAGATTCGACAAGGATGGGGCTTGGTGTGGAGGTCTTTTAAGAATATGAAGAGATTAGCAGAACAGCAGCACTCGACAGGGTAGGATGCTATCTAAGATTGAGCGGAATATTCTGTGACAGAACTAGAGGCAAAGTCAGTAGTTTGGACCTTCCAGAAATTTAGCATCTTCAGTTCAGGAGAGAAATAAGAGTCTATACAAACCATAAAGCGCTACAGTTTCTGCTTACGACGAAACTCTTACCAGATGGCTCTTATATCTTCAGGTGTTACGTTTTTCAACAACATACGTACCTTATTCGACGAATATTGTGGCAGACACATAACGGTTTCACGTAGGGTTGACAGATGATATGAATGAGAATTCTGAGGAAAATCAGTTCAGACTGTTTTCTTTTAAAAGGTAGCCGGGGAGAATCTCATGGCCACGTCGCTAAATGACATTGCAAAATGGCAGGGTAAAGACGCAGTAGCCGGCCGGTGTGGCCGAGCGATTCTAGGCGCTTCAGTCTGGAACCTGCGACCGCTACGGTCGCAGGTTGGAATCCTGCCTCGGGCGTGGATGTGTGTGATGTCCTTAGGTTAGTTAGGTTTACGTAGTTCTAAGTTCTAGGGGACTGATGACCTCAGCTGTTTAAGTCCCATAGTGCTCAGAGCCATTTGAACCAAAGACGCAGTATACCAGCCATCGAGAATAGATGGAAGGACAAGGTCTAAGCAAATGTCAGGCAGTACTACTTATTGAGAAAAGGCACATTATTCTATAAAAAGAACAGAGACGAGTCGCCGTAGCTGATCTGTCTTCCAGAAGGTTTTATCGAGCATACGGTACTATACTCTGATTTGAGCTACGCTAACCCTGAACCAGTAAAATGCTTTTTGAAATTGAAGATATTATGTCAGTTTAAGAACTGTAAAGCTGTTGGCTAATTGTAAGTTATGGAGGCACCTATGTTTCCGATTAGTCCAAAGAATTTAAAGCATCTCACGGCCTGTGACCTTCTAGGGCCCATGCCAAGGCCAAAACCAAGTTTTTTGTGCGTTTTTGTTGTTAGAGAATTAACTTCCAAATACGCGACAATCACAACATTACGCATAGCAACGCCAGTGACTACTTCGAAAGCATTCGAGAAGGAATCATTGACGCAGGTGGGTCCTGTGGAAACTGTCATTTCGGATAACGGCCCACAGTTTCGACGTCAACGATGGGTGGAAACGTTACAAAGGCATAGGATAAGACATATTTTCATCTCATCCTGCAGACCTGCATCCAACATTGCAGAACGTTTTATGTATGATTCAGAAAGCCTATTTAGGCTTTATTGCTTGAAACAGCACAGCAGATGGGATGTTTTCTTGGCAAACTTTCAGGTTGTCATGAATGAGTTGCTTCATGGCTCCACAAAGCTTCTGCCCCTCACGGTACTGAAGAATGACAATCGTGAGCTCGGATAAGAGAAGAAGTGGACACCTGCCCAGGGAATGGGAACGACACGAAAATATTACCAAGACAGCTCTAATCCATCTCACGGCACCAGCCTGAGAGGGAAGGTAAAAGCAGTCACGACAGCGAGAATTAAACAAATCCAATTAGGACAGAAGGTGTTCGTACGTTCTGATCGTCTCTTGAACAAATAACAAACGGTGTGCAACAAGTTGTTTTTGGTCTATGAGAGATCGATGCCAGTTCGTAGAACTGTGCACGAGAAAGCTCCGGGACTGGAATCGATGAAAACAGGAAAGTCAGTTGGTGTTCACCAAATCAGAAATGTCAAGCCCTTCATGAAATAAGAAGTGTATTGTGTGCGGAACAAACACATGCAGAATTTAAATGCAAGCATTAGGTTACAAGCCTTGCGTAATGAAGCAAAAGTGACATTTTCTTTTGCTCATGTGGAAAACATTTGGTTGGATAATTCGGAGTCATGGGACAGATTGGTAATTAAGAGGGGTAGTGGTTGTTAACATAGACTTTTGTGCTGTTTGCTTCTGCCATGGTTGCTATGCAGTAGTTAGAATAGTCACTGCGGCTTTAAGAATGGTAGAACTGTAAAAGGTGTCGTGGCGTTGTAACAGGAGCGAAGTGTTAAAGCATGACGTGAGTAACAGGTGTTTACTTGAGGAAGAAAAATGGGGATCAGAGAAGCAAGTAGGTGGCAATAGAAAGGGGAAAGACTGGTTTATCTTCTGTAATGGAAACGAGCGTATGGCATCGTTGGCCGGAAGGCCCCTTCCGGGGAAGTTCGGCTGCCAAGTACAAGTCTTATTTCAGTCGATGCCACATTCGGCGACTTCTGCGCCAGTGATGAAGATGATACGATGATGACGACAACACAACATCCAGTCCCCAAGCGGAGAAAATATCCAACCCTGCCAGGAAGCGAACCCGGGCCCGCTTGCATGGGAGGCGAGCACGTTACCCCACAGCTAAGCAGGCGGACTTCTTTTGTAATAATTGAGTATAACGTAGGGAAGGTTTCTGCTACTCATAGTATTGAGTGCGACTATGCAGTTGATGTTTCATAGGGCTGTTCTGAGAATGGAAGGCAGTAGCGTTGATGTTTGTGGTATTAAGATACATGCCGATGCTGTGTTTGGACACAGACTAATAGAGTGGAAAGCCTAAGAGGGGATGCCAACAAACTTTTGCGCCAGAATATAGGTAGTGATGGAAAGAAGAGTTATGTAGACCGCACCATCGTACGTTTACTCTGAATATTAAAGGAATTCAGGCAGAAGGAAGTTGGGAACATTTTGTTTAATTTGTTTGGGAGCACGTGGATGTTGGAAGATGTGGGATGTCATGGACAGCTAGAAACAGAGGCTGTACGACATAGACTGACGAAAAGTTGATGTCCATCAGCCAACAATTGCGCTATAAACGTGCGTATACCAATTGAAACAAAGGATGACTTACGTCTTAATGAATTTAGTTTCTTTTGTGAATACGACGTCATTGAGGTAAGAGCGAAAAGGGGGAATAAAATGGGAAAGAAGTACCCATTGACAATGTATAAGATGACAGAAGAGGAACCCATCATGGAAAATAAAGGTTTACAAACTAAAGACACAGAGGTACAGAGAAATTGTGTCTATGTTTTAAATTTTGCTTACAATTATTCTCTGTAACGTTTGTTCGACGTCACATTTGAATAATTAAGATATGAGCATTTGTTTGTTTGTTTTTCTGTCTTCTTCGATGTGAGTTTGTTTAAAAGCAAAACCGTCACGCAGTCCGAGAGACGAACCACGGGAGGAGTAATAAGGGGAACATATCACACAAAAAGTCTATCTACAGGTCCTAAGATGGAGTAGATCAATGAATTTTAGTAGAGGAGTATGATTGGATCGAAGTCATTTCATGTGGCATGTTGTTTAAAGATGAGACAAATTGTGTTAGATTAAAACAGGTTGTAAGGTTATGGTTCGGTGGTTTCGTATTCTATTACTGAACACAACTGTGTAAGATGTTATGACATTGTTTATATTGCAATTTTGGCACACAGTTTACAATAAGACAACGTCAAGGCAATTGTCCAAATGACGCATCTCGGCCTCTGAAAGTGAACTAACACTAAATACAACAGTTAAATTGTAAGTCTCAGAAAGTTAAATAATCCTTTACACAACAATATTAAATTTTAACTACAAGTTTCTTTACAAAATTATTCTTACAGTTACATTATGATGTTGGCCAGTACTACGATAAATCATCCGAGTCCGGTTGAAAGTTCGGTACTATTTTTAGGATGAAAATCAAGTCCATGGAGGATGGTTAGTTTTGTGACAAGTTGAGCAAAAGATTACCCAAGGTCGGTCGAGTTTACAGTGGATGCAAGCTGGTGAACCAACAAGTTTACGTCTCTCCAGCGGTATTTACCTTAGCTGCGATGTTGTCTGCATGGCTACTCTCGCTCGCTGAAATTCCTATAAATTCTAATTAAGCCTTTGCTGAATTTACCAGCAGAAAGTCTCCCTATGTGTCTCGATATGCGAGAAAACATGAATTGATCCCTAGTCTCAGACTATGGCGATACACACTCGCAAGGCTGGAGCAGTATGCATATTATAATTCCCTCTCAGTTCTTGCAAGAACAATTAACTAACTGGCTGGTTCGTTTGTCCACAGTTCTAGCTCAACGATGCTACAGCTAATTTCTAGCTGGAAGTCAGCCACTATGAACGCAGCGTTCACACAAATGTCTCCTCTGTGTCATACAGCGCGTTGTGTGTTCCATTCTGCACTTGACGCCAGTTCAGAGAAGAGTCCCCATACATTTCGCTCTCGCCTTTCTCATAGCCAGACTCTCCCCACCTGGCTTCTTTCGTTAACTTCAGTGGTATTTTGTTTTAAGTAACCAATAAAAATAAGTTCTTTCCTTAATTACTCTTTGGAGTGCCTTTATAATACCCTGACACGCTTTTGGTATTATTTCACTGATTTTGGATTTCTAGCTGGAAGTCAGCCACTATGAACGCAGCGTTCACACAAATTTCTCCTCTGTGTCATACAGCGCGTTGTGTGTTCCATTCTGCACTTGACGCCAGTTCAGAGAAGAGTCCCCATACATTTCGCTCTCGTCTTTCTCATAGCCAGACTCTCCCCACCTGGCTTCTTTCGTTCTACATGTCACAGTTTTTTCGACCAATACGAGCATTTCTCTTATATTGTGAAAAATCTCTACCATTCACAAGGGTCCTACCATTAAACTGCTTTGAAATCTCAGCACTTTACTCCTTCCTGCTGCGTTTCCGCCAATCGGGCGTTTTGTGCCTGCTCCAGACGCATAAAAAGTTACATGTGTCTATCACGTGTGTACCACTTGCAGTTCACGTGCTCGAATGCGTCACTGTTTTGTTCGTATCCCTTTGACATTCCGAAACGTAGTTTTCTAAAGCTTCTTTCTGTCCTACTTCTGACAGCCCCGTTATTCGACCTGCAGTATGCGTCACCCGTACAGTCGCTGACCTGCCATGGGACATGCCCCCTTAAGAGCTTTCTATAGTGCCTCCCAGGCTGCGGCCTCTGCATCTGCTCACACTGGCTTCCACACAAAATGTTTCCTCTTGCTGCTTGTTTCACCCTCTGCTCATTGGCATGCATTATATAGGAGTGGTGTGATAGTACCGTTGATCGAGTGCTATCCCTTTTGCATTACATACTTACAGGCAAATCTGCTCATTACCGCTAAATTAAGTTAGGTGTCATATTCACCTTCCCATTACAATGTTTAAAACTCTTATTACTCTTATGTAAGGTGCGAAATTGACCTTCATTTATTCTGCCACCTTACAAGGTGCATGAAGGCATGTACTACTATAGTAGCATGATGGTGATAATGGGTTGAGGCATGTTAAATTATTGAAAACACTAGCATAGTGTACTCAAGTGTATGCGTAAGTTATCGTAAAGGGCTAAACTTCCACTTTTTAATCTATTCTTATTATTAATAGTAGCAAAGTAACATAGAATTTCTTGTATACCTTGGAATGATTAGGCCACTGACCTGAAGGATTTTAATTTTTTATAAAAGAAAAAAATTGAAGGTCATAGAGCCGTTGTATATGTAATAGAATTTCATAAAAATGTTTCCTGAGCACTAATTTCGGTTAAGGTTTTATTAGGCTAATTTCTAATTTACTATGTACGTACATAGTGCCAGAATCTAATGTTCTTTTGCATGTAATGTGCAGACGCCCCAGCAGAAGACGCAGGACTGGCGTGTAGGTCTCACTTATGCTCGTGAGACACGAATGATACCACACTAAGATGACTAGCAGCTACGAAAGTCAATGCAGAGCCTGTAGGGTGAGACCACAGAGGCTGGAAGCAAACACCGCAAGGCAACAGGGACACCACCCTGTCTGGCGTGGAAGAGCGCGTCGTCCCTGCAGATGAGTTTCTTCACGGCCAGACAACAGTAGGAGCTGCGACTCACCCACTGTGGCAAACGCTGACGTTGGGGTCGGAGGTACGACACACGCCGACAGCACAGTCTGGACGTTAACAAAACCGACTCTGCAAAAGGCAGTAGAAGTCAAGCAACGACACGAGCTGGTATCACCTGCAATAGAGCTACACTAATCCGTAATCTGAAATCAATATTCACTTGGTCCTTTGTGCCATACTGTGAACAATCCAATACCACATGCCATAGCTATTTTCCTGCACCGTTTCGTTATGAATATCTCGTATAACTACGCTCTGCACCAGCAAATGTGCCATGCAACAACGCATAGAGCTTCTTGACAAATGGGCCAAAAGCGACGCTGGCCAACACAAGAATCCCAAAGTGGGGTCCAGCAATACAGTCGACGAAGACGTATGTATATGCTAATACAACATCTTACAGAGAACCTGCCTAGTCAGTAATAAGCCTGAGGTTCGACAGAGAACGACAACAACGGTGACGGATTTCTCCCCGCCAGGATTTAAGCACTGTGTCATGCCTTTTCGTACAGCAACCTGAACTTCATGCCCCAAAGAGGAGCTAAAAAGAATAATTGTCTCCACAATAAATCTATTAAACTTGTGTCTCTGAAAGTACGGAAAAGGTGTTGGCCTGTGTGTCGTGTGACGTCTCTTATTCAGTGTATAAAAAGGAGTTTTGGAAATTAAATATCTATTTACTTTTATGGACGTTCTGTCCCATTCATAAACTCTTTTCTGGAATTCATTGTAGAGTTCCTCTTGTATGTCCATGTCATTTACTTGTTTTAGCACTATGCAGTTCGATTGTCTCATGCTTTATCATTGTGTCATGCTTTATCATTTACTTGCAAATCTACCATTAAAAGATTTTGTAATTATTAATATGTTTCAACTGTGGTAAAAGCGGGAATCTCAACTTAGTACTTTTGGATTTCTATGTAAACTACTGTTATATTTGTAAAATCACTTGCGACGTTTACTTTCATAAAAAAATGTTTTGGTGGTGTGATTTATAGTGCATAGTTATTGTGTAACTAATACGTTTCTCATTTCTTCATATTTAACTGCAAGTAAAAGTTAACGGATATGATAGGGGTGTGTGTGTGTGTGTGTGTGTGTGTGTGTGTGTGTGTCGCTGGAACTTCTGTCAAACATTGGTTCCTTTGGAGAGTATCATTAAGAGGGTGCCACCATATCGATAGGGACGAGTGAACAGATACTCTTTCTCGAATTAGATGTGACTGGGTTTTCACAGAAAGGAGCAGGGGCTATCTGGTTTTCTGAATGTTCAAATTCTTGTTGTCGCTATCCGAAAACTGATCTATATATGGCCTGCAATATACGTACATGTGTGCCTTCTGCATATTGGACAGCAAATAAGTTTGAATGAAGTGGTTCCATTAAGTATGAGTGTGATAGTAAACATTATGCACTCGCTGATAGATTGTCAGTGCATCCCTTCCCAATAGTAATAAATCAATTTTGTTTCCACATACCCAACGGGTACGGATGCTCAAATTTTTCTTCAGAGTGTAACACACTGAACTCTCTCACAGACCTCACCAAATTTCGAACTTGAATGGAATGTAGTGGAAGATGGCCAAACTGGCAGTTGCGTAGAATTTCATATTATCGGTATACAATATATTCCTTTATTTTTCTTGAAGATCATCCGATAGTAATTGCCAATACACTAAGTACCGGTTGGCGCTTCATTTTTCGAGAATTACATTTGACTGGGCTGGCTATTTCACAGGTAGGCGATCAAATCAGGCCGAAACGCACGGTTAACTTAATGCAGGTTCTAAAAGCTGACACTGACGGCAGGAATATTCGCCGAAGGTCGTTGTGCGTAACGTACAGGATGAAGCGGTGCCCGTCGCTATTCGACACAATGCGGACAGCTGGTGACGCCACAGCCATTCGGAAGGCGACGGATGAATCGTCGGAAACCTGCACGAGATGACCCACGTTCCTAAACCGTTCTCTGTTGTGAGGGCATTGTGAAGTAGAGTAAAGAAGCGGAAGGCGGGCAACAATGAGCCTTGAGCAGAGAATGCAGAGACGAAGGCGCCAGTCTGCCGATAGGAGAGCAGTATACTGGTAGACACTATGCAGGCTCTGTGAGAGCTACAGGTGTTTATGGATGTATCCTCTAGGCAAAACACAGCGACGAAGTGTGAGGATTCTGTAAGTGTGGGGCTTCTCGTTCAAAAACTACCAAAATACCAGTAGCTGATCCTGTCCCATTTATATTGACCACCCTAAATAACTGTTTGCCAGATACAAAGCACAAAATGTTTCAATCAAATGTTTTTTTAGCCGTCAGGGGCACATCAATCATCATGATTGCCTTCGTTGTAGCTTTATTTTTTACAAAAATATGTACAGCGGTATGATAGTTTTAAACGGCCCCCTATATTTTTTATTCGGTACTTCACTTCCTCTCTTAATGACCTATTCAAAAATGTAACATGGTGTACCACTCACTGAACCACAACGTTATTAATTACGTAGCAGAACGTTGACTTTGAACCAGGGATCAAAAATTCGTCCATTTGCTGGAGTTGTGAGAGAACAAATGAAAATCATGTAAAAGGTAACACCAAATTGACTTTGAGTCTCCTGTTCCATTGCCCAGGAGTAGAACACTCAAAGGTGCTCAAAGTGGTGACACTGATACACTGTTGCACTCGTTGAATGAAAGAATTATTTACTGCTTCCAGTGTTGCCTGCTGAAAAGGATTACAAGCAAGCACGATACGTTCCTGCATGTCCTCTGGAGTTGTGGGAATATCGCTAACGTCTTTAATGCATCCCGAAAGAAAAACGTCCAGAGGATTTAATCAGAAGACTTAGTAGGGCAAGTAACTATTCCTCGTGGTCCGATCATTCTGCCAGGATACCCTCGGTTCAGAACACGACGTGCACGCAAGGCATCATGTGCTGGACATCCATCGTGTTGATACCACACAAGCATTCTGGTTCTTAGTGGCACTTCATCCAGAAGAGGAGGAAGAATTCTTCTGAGGAAGTTGGCATACGCTGTGCCGTTTAGACTACCATTGATTAAATAAAGAGTCAGTAACTGTAGTACCAAGCAGACGTTAAGTCTCCACTGAAGCTGATGTTCCACCTGTCTAAGCGAGCGTGGGTTGTCGCCAGACCAATAATGCATGTTCTTTGTATTTACCTGTCCTTTGTTTGAGAAGGACCATTCATCGGTAAATAGAATATTGGAGAAGAAGTTCGTGTTGGGAAGGATTTGCTGCTGTGCCCACTGACAGAACTGTACATGATTCTGGAAATCATTCCCATGCAGTTCTTGATGTAGGTGTACATGGTAAGGATGAAACCGGTGACGTGTAAGAATATGATGTTCACTGGTTTTAGAAATGCCAATCTGGTGTTCAAGCCGTCGTGTGCTCACATGTGGATTCATAGCAACGGAAGCGAGAACAGTAACATCGGCAGCTTCGTCTGTGCCGAGTGCTACGACAATTGCGTTGTCGTGGGTTCAAACTTCCCGCTTCCTGAAGCTTAACAACAAGACGAGGAAACATCCGTCGGGAAGTGGGTTCTTGTCAGGATATCGCTCTCTGTACAGTTCCGCTTCCTGCGTAGCATTTCGCCTACCTTCAACAACAACTATAAAAGAAACGTAATGTCGATGCAGTTTGTAGGAAGGACAGCGTTTACTGTATGCCTACTCTACACAACAGTATTTAAAAGGACTACACTACTGTATTTAATGTACCAGTACATAAGAAAACAGTATTGCAGTTACTGTTCTGCCAACTTACATTTCCCATAGATGAGTAGCATTTCTACATTTTCTTCGCTGGTGTACCTTCTACTCACACAACTCTACAACTGACGATGGTTGACGGAATGACGGGTGTGCATTCTGCTTACATTTACACTTGTCCTATGTCAACGTCAGCAGGTGGATGTGTTCCACTACCCCTAGAAACTGAACTAAGCGCTGGGAGCGTCAACGTCAATGTGGTGTTTGTAATTAATAACGTTGTGTATCAGTGAATGGTACACTTTGATACATTTTTGGATAGGTCTATAGGAGAGGAAATGAAGAACCGAATACAGGGTGCAGTTTAAAAAAGTCGTACCGCTGTTCATATATTTGTAAAAATAAAAGCTACAACGAAGGCAATCATGCTGAGTGATTTCCCCCTGACGGCTAAAGAACATCTTCTTGAAACATTTTGTAGTTTTCATCTGCACAAACAGTTATTTAGAGTGGTGAAGACACGTGGGACAACCTGTATACATAAAAAGCACATAGGAATCTTAGGAGGACCGTAGGAGCCACTTTCTTAAGCTGTAGACCATGAGCGCAAAAGTGCAGGAATTTCGTTTGTGAGCCTGGTCTGACGTATTAGTTTTGGAAAATTACTGAGAAGTGGGAGGACGCTCCAGAAGAATGGACACTTGTCATTGAATGACTGCTTGTGAGAGGCTCCTACTGGCTCTCGAAGAAGGGGTGAACGTTATGAGAGAAGGGAGGAACCAAAGGCACTTCTTTGGCTGCTGGTCGATGAATCACTTCGAATTCTGCTCGCAGAATTCGGTGTGAGAAGTAATCGCTTCACTCTCAAGCTCGAACTGGAGCGTGATGTAGTTTGCGCTGGGTAGCTTTTTGGGACTCACAGACAGTGGCCGCCGACGGCAACACAGGCGGACAACGCAGTGACGCCGTTAAAAAATGGTAAGATCTGTAACTGGCATGGCGTGTATTGGTCACAAAGTACTCAGCAAACGGAAGTGTTAATGAGTGGGAGGAAGACGCTCTTTACGCAATCATAATTTTATAAACTTAGATTTTGGTAGTCACTGTACTCAGATTGCGATTACAGATTAGTGTGCTAAAACGTAGTAACTTACCTATCGATTCCTTGTCTGGAGACTCCGTCGACCTTAGTTAATTGTAACTGTTTCATGTTACTGTGATAATTTGTCAGTGAATAGGATGTTATTAAACATGTTCGTTTTACGTTTCAGTGCAGTTACTGTGTAAGAATTTATAATAAAGAATAGAACTTACGGTAACTTTGACTTTCATTACGAACGTATCTCTCATGGTCACGAAATTAAATTACAGTGTCACTATTCCGCGATGCTTTTGAAGTCTGTAAGGCTATAATTAAGAGTGAATAAAAAAAATACTTGCGCAAAAATGATAATTTACAGCCTCCATTTGGCATCTACATACCAATACAGGTTAACTACCAACAGGCGAAGATGATGCGACACTGTTCGTGTAATCTGGCGAATCAGCTATTCATACTGCTCTTTCTGTCCACCAGCATGCAGTCATTGACGAAATATGATTTATCGACAGTGTACCTTACCATGATCTTCAGATGACATTCATTGAAAGAGCATCTTTGCTACGTCGCACCTCTGTTATACCCAACGCCACGGGCAGCAGGGAGTCGATGGAGGAATGAAGGTGGCGCAGTACAGCCAACACGTTAATTCCGCAGCTATTTCTTAAAGATAACGAAGAGGGCCACTGTCAAAATATCGCGTTTCGTCAGCGACGGCCTTTTTAGTCAACGACCGAACCCACGTGAACGTATTAGTTTCTCCATTTACAGAAAATAATTTGGAGCAGTTAGTTCATGAATCCACGCGAATAGTAAACGGTTGTGAAAACACACTTGACCTCTTAGCAACAAATAATCCTGAGTTAATAACGAGCAACAAAACGGATACTGGGATTAGTGAACACAGGGTTGTCGTAACGAGATTGAACATTGTAACACAGATGTCCTCCAAAAATAAACGAAAAATATACCTATTCAAAAAGCAGATAAAAATTCACTTGGCACCTTCCTGAGAGACAATCTCCACTCCTTCTTAATTAATAATATAAGTATCGATCAGATGTGGCTTGAAGTGAGAGAAATAGTATCGGCAGCAGTTGAGAGATTTATACCAAATAAATAAACGACAGAGCTGATCTTCCTTGACACACAAAACGGGTCAGAACACTGTTGCAGAAACAACGAAACAAACATGCCATATTTAAACAGACAAAAAACACTCAAGATTGGCAGTCTTTTACAGATGCTCGAAATTTAGCGCGGGCTTTAACACAAGATGCTTATAACAATTTCCACAATGAAACCTTGTCCCGAAACCTCTCAGAAAATCCAAAGAAATACTGGTAATATGTGAAGTATGTTAGCGGCAATAAACAATCAGTGCCTTCTACGGGCGATAGCAATGGAGATACTATCGAAGATAGTGCTGACAAAGCAGAGTTACTAAACACAGCCTTCCGAAATGCCTTTGCAAGAGAAGACGAAGTAAACATTCCAGAATTGGAATCGAGAACAGATGGTTCAAACGGCTCTGAGCACTATGGGACTTACGATCTGAGGTCATCAGTCCCCTAGAACTTAGAACTACTCAAAACCTAACTAGCCTAAGGACATCACACACATCCATGCCCAAGGCAGGATTCGAACCTGCGACCGTAGCGGTCGCGCGGTTCCAGACTGAAGCGCCTAGAACCGCTAGGCCACTTCGGCCGGCGAATCAAGAACAGCTGCCGACATAAGTAACGTAGAAGTAAATATCTTCGGAGTAGTGAAGCAACTTAAATCACTTAATATAAGTAAGTCTTATGGTCCGGACTTTATACCAATTAGGTTCCTTTCAGAGTATGCTGATGCGTTAGCTCCATAGTTAACGATCTTATACAACCGTTCGCTCAACGAAAGATCCGTACCCAAAGACTGGAATGTTGTACAGGTCACTCCAATATTCAAGAAAGGTAGTAAGAGTAATCCACTTAATTACAGCCCCATATCATTAACGTCGATATGCAGCAGGATTTTGAAACAAATATTGTGTTCGAGCTTTATGAATTACCTCTAAGAAAACGGTCTACTGACGCACAGCCAACATGGATTTAGAAAACACCGTTCTTGTTAATCACAACTAGCTCTTTATTCGTGTGAAGTGTTGACTGCTACTGACAAAGGATTTCAGATCGATTTCGTATTTCGGGATTTCCGGAAGGCTTTTGGCACTGTATCCCACAAGCAGCTAGTAGTGAAATTGCGTGCTTATGGAATATCGTCTCAGTTATTTGAGTGGATTTGTGATTTTCTCTCAGAAAGGTCACAGTTCGTAGTAATTGACGGAAAGTCATCGAGTAAAACAGAAGTGATTTCTGGCGTTCCCTTAGGTAGGCCCTTTGCTGTTCCTTGTCCATATAAACGATTTGGGAGACAATGCGAGCTGCCGCCTTAGGTTTTTTGCAGATGATGCTATCGTTTATCGTCTAGTAAACTCATCAGATCAAAGCAAATCGCAAAACGATTTAGAAAAGATACCTGTATGGTGTGAAAGTTGCCATAATGTGTGACGTCATCGACATGAGTTCTAAAAGGAATTCTTTAAACTTCGGCTACACGATGTATCAGTTGTATCTAAAGGCCGGAAATTCAACTAAATACCTAGGAATTGCAATTACGTACAACTTAAATTGGAAAGAACACATAGAAAATGTTGTGGGGATGGCTAACCAGAGTGCGTTTTATTGGCAGGACACTTAGAAAATGTGACAGACCCACTAAGGAGACTGCGTACAGTAGGCTTGTCCGTTCTCTTTTGGAGTACTGCTACGCGATCTGGGATGCTTACCAGATAGAATTAACGGAGTACATCGAGAAAGTTCAAAGAAGATCAACCCGTTTTGTAGTATCGCGAAATAGAGGAGAGAGAGCCACTAACATGATACAAGAGTTGGCGAGGACAGCATTAAAACAAAGGCGTTTTTCATAGCAGCGGAATCCTCTCAGGAAATTTCAATCACCTACTTTCTCCTCCGAATGCGAAAATATTTTATTGACTCCGACCTACATAGCGATAAAAGATCATCGTAATAAAGTAAGACAAATCAGAGCTCACACAGAGAGATATAGGTGTTCGTTTTTTACGCACGCTGTTCGGGTTTAGAACAATGGAGAATTATTGTGAGGATGGTCGATGAGCCCTCTTCCAAGCACTTAAGTCTAATTTGCCGAGTGTCGATGTAGATGAAACATCACGTTTCCGAACCACTGTAAGTAACGTGAGGAAGTACTTCGAGAGAAGACATCTAACAATAAATTTGTCAGTTCACAATTATAGGCGCAATCGTTTGAACAAGAAATGAATAGAATATGTTTTGGACTTAAATGTGACCTCTTATTTGTGGAAGGAAGTATGACTATGTTGTTTAAAAATCAGAATTCGTGAATTTTTCCTTAATGGCACAGATGCGAACTATCTGTTTTCAGCGTACTTAGCTGCGTGAGTGTATTCTATTAAGATACCTAACAGCTTTCTGGAATTTATTACCATGTTAGAAATGTTACGTTGGAACCTACTACTCATAACAATACCTAGCTTTAATCCTGTTACAACTCTCCTCGCACCTCTTAAGCATCTCCTTGGCTTTAGCTGAATCAACGGAATGTCAGAAATAATAACTGTATAATGACACTACGAAAAGAAACTCATTCGTCGGTACAATAAAGTTTAGACTGACTGTTTTGAATTCTGACGTCATGTCGTCCCACGTTATTGTGGCGAAGTAGCGCAGTAGCTACCGGCAGCTAGTTCAAGGCTGTTAATGAACACAACATGAACGTGACCCACGACGTGGTTCGTTATGGGATGTGGCTGCAAAACGTGCGATATTACGTTACAGAGCACATCCTAGGGTGAATAGTTGAACAGAGCTCCGTGGGTCTTCCTGGCGTGTTATATAGCGCGAGCCAATTCATGCAAGATGCCGTTTCATGCCAGAGTCTGGAACGAGCAGGCACCACGACGCAATAAAGCCTTCTGAATCCAAACTGCAGTAGCTGGAGGCATTATACCTTGCGTGATAAAATTTTATGCCGCTACTTCAAGACAATGGCTCATTCTAGATGAAAGACGTGTGTATGTGTGTGTGTGTGTGTGTGTGTGTGTGTGTGTGTTTTCAGAAATGCGTAGACTGTTCTCACCAAAAGCAATAGTTACCATTGACAGTTCTAAGATACGATAAATATAAAACTGTAATGCCCCAGACAAATTTGGAAACTCTGTCTGAGTTGTGAAGTTGAATGAAAGTAGCGAAAGAGAGACAGGCAGACACAGAGAGAGAGCCACACAGACTGAGACAAGCACACAGAGACAGACACGTCCACTTTCGTAAACTCAGCTCAATGGAAGAAAAGAGCCTGCGTAGCTAATACTTTTGTTGGTCCGTACACGCACTGGATTCCACTGACCATGTGTTAGCTTTCGCCTTATGGTATCCAGCTGTGCAAAGTAGATGTTTCCTCGGTCTTATAATCCTACATTAGTCTACCTACATTTATCAACACCTCAAAATTATTAGCGCGCAGACAAACGACACTTATCTGTGCCTTAATGGATCAAGCTTCATTCACTGATTTCCAGAAAAACTACGGGCAATCAGCATATTTCCAATATTAAACCCTTTATTGAATGAACATACTTTCTGATTTATCACACTGTAATGCTATTTCCAGATATTTATATGAACACTTATTGATGGTGATCATATTTTTTCTTAGAAACTGCCGGGCAAGGTAAGGTTGCACGTCGATTTTCTTGTCGTTATACCTCAGACCGTGCACATTTTTCCAGATAAACTTACATATTATGTGACCATTTATGCACTTATATCTATACGACCACTCACTGATGATGATCATACACTCCTGGAAATGGAAAAAAGAACACATTGACACCGGTGTGTCAGACCCACCATACTTGCTCCGGACACTGCGAAAGGGCTGTACAAGCAATGATCACACGCACGGCACAGCGGACACACCAGGAACCGCGGTGTTGGCTGTCGAATGGCGCTAGCTGCGCAGCATTTGTGCACCGCCGCCGTCAGTGTCAGCCAGTTTGCCGTGGCATACGGAGCTCCATCGCAGTCTTTAACAGTGGTAGCATGCCGCGACAGCGTGGACGTGAACCGTATGTGCAGTTGACGGACTTTGAGCGGGGGCGTATAGTGGGCATGCGGGAGGCCGGGTGGACGTACTGCCGAATTGCTCAACACGTGGGGCGTGAGGTCTCCACAGTACATCGATGTTGTCGCCAGTGGTCGGCGGAAGGTGCACGTGCCCGTCGACCTGGGACCGGACCGCAGCGACGCACGGATGCACGCCAAGACCGTAGGATCCTACGCAGTGCCGTAGGGGACCGCACCGCCACTTCCCAGCAAATTAGGGACACTGTTGCTCCTGGGGTGTCGGCGAGGACCATTCGCAACCGTCTCCATGAAGCTGGGCTACGGTCCCGCACACCGTTAGGCCGTCTTCCGCTCACGCCCCAACATCGTGCAGCCCGCCTCCAGTGGTGTCGCGACAGGCGTGAATGGAGGGACGAATGGAGACGTGTCGTCTTCAGCGATGATAGTCGCTTCTGCCTTGGTGCCAATGATGGTCGTATGCGTGTTTGGCGCCGTGCAGGTGAGCGCCACAATCAGGACTGCATACGACCGAGGCACACAGGGCCAACACCCGGCATCATGGTGTGGGGAGCGATCTCCTACACTGGCCGTACACCACTGGTGATCGTCGAGGGGACACTGAATAGTGCACGGTACATCCAAACCGTCATCGAACCCATCGTTCTACCATTCCTAGACCGGCAAGGGAACGTGCTGTTCCAACAGGACAATGCACGTCCGCATGTATCCCGTGCCACCCAACGTGCTCTAGAAGGTGTAAGTCAACTACCCTGGCCAGCAAGATCTCCGGATCTGGCCCCCATTGAGCATGTTTGGGACTGGATGAAGCGTCGTCTCACGCAGTCTGCACGTCCAGCACGAACGCTGGTCCAACTGAGGCGCCAGGTGGAAATGGCATGGCAAGCCGTTCCACAGGACTACATCCAGCATCTCTACGATCGTCTCCATGGGAGAATAGCAGCCTGCATTGCTGCGAAAGGTGGATATACACTGTACTAGTGCCGACATTGTACATGCTCTGTTGCCTGTGTCTATGCGCCTGTGGTTCTGTCAGTGTGATCATGTGATGTATCTGACCCCAGGAATGTGTCAATAAAGTTTCCCCTTCCTGGGACAATGAATTCACGGTGTTCTTATTTCAATTTCCAGGAGTGTATTTTTTTCTTGGAAAGTGCCCGGCATGGTAAGGTTAGCAGATCGCTTTTCTTGTCGTTATATATCACACCGTACGCATTTTCCATTTTTTTTATGTATAAATGATGGTTTTCCTACCGAAAGTCGAATTTTCTCTGTATGCAGTATGAAATCTTTAAGGTATAATAAACACCAGTTGACCTTCACATTTTGTCTTTTGATATCCCAATATCCTCACTATTCTACATTTTTTGCTACATTCTCATATTGTGTGTACATTTTTGTACTTGAAAATTGTCTATGGTTTTGACCTAATACGTTTTCTGTCATGCTATGCTGTATGCCTAGTCATATCACTAGAAACAAGTTTTCATTTCAAACTTTCTGGCAGATTAATACTGTGTGCCCGATCAAGACTCGAACTCGGGACCTTTGCCTTCTGCGGGCAAGTGCTCTACCATCTGAGCTACCGAAGCACGACACACGCCCGGTACTCACAGCTTAACTTCTGCCAGTTTCTCGTCTCCTACCTTCCAAACTTTACAGAAGCTCTCCTGCGAACCTTGCAGAACTAGCACTCCTGAAAGAAAGGATATAGCGGAGACATGGCATAGCCACAGCCTGGGGGATGTTTCCAGAATGAGATTTTCACTCTGCAGCGGAGTGTGCGCTGATATGAAACTTTCTGGCAGATTAAAACTGTGTGCCCGACCAAGACTCGAACTTGGGACCGTTGCCTATCGCGGGCAAGTGCTCTACCATCTGAGCTACCGAAGCACGACTCACGTCTTGGTCGGGCACACAGTTTTAATCTGCCAGAAAGTTTCGTATCAGCGCACACTCCGCTGCAGAGTGAAAATCTCATTCTGGAAACATCCCCCAGGCTGTGGCTAAGCCATGTCTCCGCTGTATACTTTCTTTCAGGAGTGCTAGTTCTGCAAGGTTCGCAGGAGAGCTTCAGCAAAAATTCATATCAGCGCACACTCCGCTGCAGAGTGAAAATCTCATTCTGGCAAGTTTTCATTTAATGGGTATATGAATTAAATGCAAGATATTAATCCATATTCATCACTTGCAGAAAGCAATATCGTGTAAAAGAAATAAATTAAACAACCACAGTGGTTTACTATGAAATGGAAATTTTACCATCAGAATGAAAGAAAGAAGATTCAATACTTTGTCATGAAAAGTAAATGGATCGGAATTACAAGCATTAACAAGAATATACTATACACCCTGTATGATAGCAGTCTTGACTAATTATTTTTTCTTTCAGAATACGAGGCGATTGTGGCAGGCTCTCAGACAAAACGACACATGTTAATTTTAGTGATGAAATATGCTAGAAGTAAGATACTCTTTAATATATGACATAATGAATGGTAATGAGTAGTTGTATGAAGAAAATGGTAATATGAATAATGAATAATGAAGTGTCTATTTTTTGCAGACTATAATAAATGATGATGAATAGTTATATGATAAATATGATAATATGAATAATGAAGTTTTTCTTTGCACATGATGATAATGATGAAGTTATATATTTTATATATTAGTTAAAAGATGCTATGTAGTTATTTAAGTATTTGTTGCAGTTCTTTTTGGCAGTATGTCATATGTCGCATTGTATAAAGACTGAATGTTTTAGGAAAGACAGCTACAGTACATACGTATTAAGTACATATTTCATTACCTGTTTATTCGAGGTTTACTTCTTTTCAGCATAATATGAATACATTTCTTTTTTCAGCTCAATAATCCACTTTGTATTTTTCCAGGAGAAGCTTTTCATGATATTAACGTCATTTCTGAAATATGTCCTTACGTTATATACTACAGGCACTTAGTTATCAAACCTGTTCTAGTACTTGCATTTATTTTTTACCCAGTTGCCTCTATCATTCATGAATGTGATCACATATACTCTACTTGTTGGATAACCTTGCTACAGCTGAATCATGACAAATGACGTTGATAAATGGTTCAAATGGGTCTGAGCACTATAGGACTTAACATCTATGGTCATCAGTCCCCTAGAACTTAGAACTACTTAAACCTAGCTAACCTAAGGACATCACACAACACCCAGTCACGAGGCAGAGAAAATGACGGCAATAATCCTTATTTCCAGCAATAAATCAAAAGCAAATCATTTCATGCCCCACCAAGTAACAGTTGATCCCAACGAATTGCATTGCTAGCAAAAAAAAAGAAATTATTATTAGTCCCAAGTATACAACTAAATAATGCTACCACTTTAAAATATATTTCTAGTCCTAAATATAATGGAAATTTTTGTGATGTATTAATTCCATTATGTTTATGTATTATTAGACTAAACATCTTGAGTACTAGTTCCAGTGTTTTACATTTTAAATATGTCTTATGTCACTTGCACAATGTCAAATACAGTCACTAGCAGCTTGTTGCTACACGCAATAACTACTGTTTTGAATGATGACTTCTGAATAATGCTCAATAAATGCTTTGTAACTAGCCAACGAGTGTCAATAATTACTGCAATGAGATGACTTATGAATAATGTTTTGCAATACTCCATAAATGATATGCCAATTATTACTGTAATGAGATTACTTATGAATAATGTTCTGTAATACTCCATACATACTACATAAATGCTTTGTAACTAACCAACGAGTGCCAATAAATACTGCAATGAAATGACTTGTGACTAATGTTCTAGAATACTCCATGCTTTGTAACTGGCCAATGAGTGCGAATAATTATTCAGATCGGATGATACATTAGTGTAGTTCTGAAAGATGACTAGCATAAGACTTTATGTATCCTTCACCTTCTGACCTAATTACCACCAATTACTGTGATATCCGTATGTCCTGTCCATCCTCATGATCATGTAGCACTATATTTGGCTTTTGCACTAATTCTACGTTGATGTAGGAGTATGGATTCTACAAGAATGTGGTGTTGACATCAAGCTGTCCACCTCTCTGATAGAAGGAGATGTCATTATGGTCCTTCTATTTGGTGTACCTAATGTACTACCAAAATGATAACATGCAATATTAATACTACATTTCAGTATCTTGGCTACACTGATAAATACTTCAGGGAAGAAAACTTCAGATTGTCTCACTTGGTGTTGTGCTTCTGTAGAAAGATATGGACTTTTAGTGTAACTGTGTGCCCCCGACTGTGCTACAACCATGATTATATCCTTCCCATTTCTTTCCTGGTTGTTGTAAAAATGCTAAAGATTTTTACAGTGCGTGTGCACTTCATTTCATTTGTTAATATGATCAGTTACCCTAAACATGTGAAGGACTTTTAAAGTGCATATGCACTTTATTTCATTTCTTAATGTGTTCAGTTCTCGTAAAAATGCTAAAGACTTTTACAGTGCGCATGCACGTTATTTCATTTCTCAATGTGTTTAAATTCCTGTAAAATGCTAAAGACTTATACAGTGCGTGTGCACTTCATTTCATTTCTTAATATGTTCAGTTCTTGTAAAAACGCTAAAGACTTAAACATTGCGTATGCACTTTATTTCATCTTTTAATGTGAACAGTTCATGTAAAGATGTTAAAGACTTATACAGTGAGTGTGCACTTCATTTCGCTTGTTAATATGATCAATTCTCGTAAAAATGCTAAAGACTTTTACAGTGCGTGTGCACTTTATTTCATTCCTCAATGTGTTTAAATTCTTGTAAAATGATACAGACGTATACAGTGCGTGTGCACTCTATTTTATTTCTTAACATGCTGTGTACTCATGCATGTGCACTTTAATTCATTCCTTAATGTGTTCTGTACTTACATTATTTATCAATAGCGATATATATATATATATATATATATATATATATATGTATATATATATATATATACTCTGTGACTGTTGACCTAGTAAGCTAAATACGTTATAGAAAGATTTGTTGCTCATGACAAGTCCAATTGACTCACCATCACTGCAAAATTTTTACCCCCAGTGGAGGGTTATGTAAGAAGACTAAGGAATTTATTGCTTGTGCACTCAAGCAGATGTAACTTAGATGGATTGCTTGCGCCCTGCCTGCATTATGTAAGCTACAATAGACTCGCAGACCAGAGGGCCATGTCGGCAGCAGTAGTAGTAGCAGACCGCAGTCGGGCGGTTGGGTCAGGTCGCTCTGAGAGAGCAGCTGTCTAGTTGTGTAGCTCATAGAGAGCGCTTGTGTCTAGTATGGAGTTGCGGGGGCCGGACCTGGAGGGCGATGGCGGTGCCTGAGAGATGCAGGATAAGGTAAGATCAAAAATTATTGTTTATAGCAGCGCGCATATGTAATTTGTAACAACTTATTTTGTACTATTGTTGTATCAAGTCCCATGTAAATGTTTTTTTAAAAACATATTTTAATAATAATCTTTGTTATAAAAATAACTTTTGACAATTATTCATCAGAATTGAAGATTTTACTAATTTCTCCGATCCATGGTCAACACGCTTATTGTAAAGAAAAATCAGTTGCTTCTTTTTATACATAACAAATCTAGTGGCCAGCATTGCACTGGGCTGTGCCAGAAAAATTTATTATAGGAGCAGATATATACGCGCTATCCGGCGACTTCATTGGGGTAAGAATTTTCAGTTTGTTCAGAATGATCTTTCAAGGCCATGACGCAGCACTGCTGACGTCCAAAATTTAGCAGTTTAAATTCACAGTCACTTGATTACTGAAATGTTATATACGAGTCATATTTTTATTGGGAGGTTGTTCAAATGGTTCAAATGGCTCTGAGCACTATGGGACTCAACTGCTGAGGTCATTAGTCCCCTAGAACTTAGAACTAGTTAAACCTAACTAAGGAGATTAGTCACATTTTTATTGCGAGGTTACGGTAAATAAACTGTTGGGAGTACAACATTACCAAAAATGTTCCACATAGCCACTGATCTTGTAAAGGTGAACTTCAGCATGTCTCCGCTCTGATGTCTATTGTTGTTGTGGTCTTCAGTCCAGAGACTGGTTTGATGCACCTCTCCATGCTACTCTATCCTGTGCAAGCTTCTTCATCTCCCAGTACTTACTGCAACCTACATCCTTCTGAATCTGCTTAGTGTATTCATCTCTTGGTCTCCCTCTACGATTTTTACCCTCCACGCTGCCCCCCGATGCTAAATTTGAGATCCCTTCATGCCTCAGAACATGCCCTACCAACTGGTCCCTTCTTCTTGTCAAGTTGTGCCACAAACTCCTCTTCTCCCCTATTCTATTCAAGACCTCCTCATTAGTTATGTGATCTACCCATCTAATCTTCAGCATTCTTCTGTAGCACCACATTTCGAAAGCTTCTATTCTCTTCTTGTCCAAACTATTTATCGTCCATGTTTCACATTCACACATGGCTACACTCCATACAAATACTTTCAGAAACGACTTCCTGATATTTAAATCTCTACTCGATGTTAACAAATTCCTCTTCTTCAGAAACACTTTCCTTGCCATTGCCAGTCTACTTCTTATATCCTCTCTACTTAGACCATCATCAATTATTTTGCTCCCAAAATAGCAAAACTCCTTTACTACTTTAAGTGTCTCACTTTCTAATCTAATTCCCTCAGCATCACCTAATTCGACTACATTCCATTATCCTTGTTTTGATTTTGTTGATGTTCATTTTATACCCTCCTTTCAAGACACTGTCCATTCCGTTCAACTGCTCTTCCAAGTCCTTTGCTGTCTCTGACAGAATTACAATGTCATCGGCGAACCTCAAAGCTTTTATTTCTTCTCCATGGATTTTAACACCTACTCCGAATTTTTCTTTTGTTTCCTTTACTACTTGCTCAATATACAGATTGAATAACATCGGGGAGAGGCTACAGCCCTCTCTCACTCCCTTCCCCACCACTGCTTCCCTTTCATGCCACTCGACTCTTGTAACTGCCATCTGGTTTCTGTACTAATTGTAAATAGCCTTTTGCTCCCTGTATTTTATCCTCGCCACCTTTAGAATTTGAAAGAGAGTATTCCAGTCAACATTGTCAAAAGCTTTCTCTAAGTCTACAAATGCTAGAAACGTAGGTTTGCCTTTCCTTAATCTTTCTTCTAAGATAAGGTGTAGGGTTAGTATTGCCTCACGTGTTCCAACATTTCTACAGAATGTGAACTGATCTTCCCCGAGGTCGGCACCTACCAGTTTTCCCATTCGTCTGTAAAGAATTCACTTTAGTATTTTGCAGCTGTGACTTATTAAACTGATAGTTCGGTATTACACATTCAAAAATGTCAGACGTGTACCGAAAGCACTGACAGTCCTCCAAAATGCTGGAATATATCAAAGCTTTTAAATATGCCCATACAAAAATATCATGTGGCTTTATGTCGGGGGAATTTGGGAGGCCGTGGTATTGGCAAACATGCTCTTAGATATAGAAAATGATGACTCACTCAAATTAGAGCAGTTTATCCTTTGTACGCCTCACTTACGGTATTTCGAAGCAAACATAGACTTAGAGATTAACAGTGTTCGTTTGTGTATCAGAAAATGGTTGGAAATTTCAAACTCAGTATTACTCTTGTCCAGGGATGCCCAAATGTAAACCATACACATTAACAGTGTTGTAACATTGGCGTGATGACATCTGAGCATATATCCTGGACCTACGTTAATTAGTATTATTTCATATTTGGCTCTACAATATTAGCTCTCCTTTCTTATACCTTCAATAACCAAGGATCCTGTATTTGCAAATGTTCGCTATCACATAATTCAACACTTCTTTTTAAGTCAGACAAAATCGTATGTGACAAAAAACGCAATCGGTTAGGAGTACACAGTGGGACTCTTCAGAATCTGCAGTTCATAGATTGTCAAACGCGAACAACGAGAGAGGAGAGACTAATTGAGTTATGTAATAAATTTCAGCTAGTAACAGAGAATACGCTGTTCAAGGGGTGGAGATATAGTTGGAAAACACCGGGTTATGCGGGAAGATATCAGTTAGATTACATTATGGCCAGACAGAGATTCCGAAATCAGATACTGAATCGTAAGGCGTACGTAAGAGCAGATATAGACGCCGATCACAATGCTGTAGTGATGAAGAGTAGCCTGAAGTTTGCGAGATAACATCCCCAAAGATGTTCGGGATCACATGGGGTTCCTCTTCGTCAAAATGTATTGGCTCAAACTCGTCTATGGGTTGAACCGCATGTGGCGCATTACACACCCTAAATTAGACACTTGTGACCCTTCGGTTAAATTGTCTGCCTGATGGCAAGTTTGCGAAATTGTTATGAAGTTAAAGTGACATGTAATAAAATTAATAATAATATCGGAAACTAAATTAACAGCCCATAAATGACGTAGGCTCTACTCAACGCTGGTGACTACTCAGAAGGACAGTAACAGGTGCAAAGATGTAACTCTTTTGTATCGGTTGTGAATAAATAGTTGCCACTACTTCATTTCCAACCCTCGTATAATACCATACGACATAAGCGAATGAAAATAATCAAATTAGACTTATTTTCACTCACTTCAGATACCGTTCAAATAATAAAAACGGCAGCATTAAGTCCTTGAACAAGGTTGGCTTTCCACGAAAGTTTACTATCTATCTGAAGAAAAATGGCTCTGAGCACTATGCGACTTAACTTCTGAGGTCAGCAGTCGCCTAGAAATCAGAACTAATTAAACCTAACTAACTTAAGGACATCACACTCATCCATGCCCGAGGCAGGATTCGCACCTGCGACCGTAGCGGTCGCTCGGATCCAGACTGTAGCGCCTAGAACCGCACGGCCACGGAAGCCGGATATGTATCTGAACACCTAGAAATTTTAACTGTTCAGTTTCACCAATCATATACCCCTTAAGTGAAATTAAAATGTTGGGTTTTGTTGAACTGTGGGTTAGAAACTGTAAAAACTGAGTCTTACTGTTATTTAGCATTAGTTTATTTTCTTCAAGCCATGAACTTAGGTCATGAACTGCACTACTTGAAACCGAGCCAATGTTGCACACAACATCCTTTACTACCAAGCTAGTGTCATCAGCTAACGGAAATGTTTCAGAGTTACACGTAATACTAGAGGGCATGTCATTTATATAAATAAGGAACGGAAGTGGTCCCATCACTGATCCCTGGGGCACCTCCCACTTTACAGTACCCCACTCAGATCGTGAAGAGGGGCAGCAGCCTTTTAAGTAGTTGCAAGGGCTACAGTCTGGATGATTGACTGATCTGGACTTGTAACATTAACCAAAATGGCCTTGCTGTTCTGGTACTGTGAAAGGCTGAAACCAAGGGGAAACTACAGCCATAATTTTTCCCGAAGGCATGCAGCTTTACTGTATGATTAAATGATGATGGCGTCCTCTTGGGTACAATATTCCGGAGGTAAAATAGTCCCCCATTCGGATCTCCGGGTGGGGACTACTCAAGAGGACGTTGTTATCAGGAGAAAAAAACTGGCGTTCTACGGATCGTAGTGTGGAATGTCAGATCCCTTAATCGGGCAGGTAGGTTAGAAAATTTGAAAAGGAAAATGGATTGGTTAAAGTTAGATATAGTGGGAATTAGTGAAGTTGGGTGGCAGGAGGAACATGACTTCTTGTCAGGTGAGTACAGGGTTATAAATACAAAATCAAATAGGGGTAATGCAGGAGTATGTTTAATAATGAATAAAAAAATAGGTGTATGGGTAAGCTACTACAAACAGCATAGTGAATGCATTATTGTGGCCAAGATAGATACGAAGCCCACACCTACTACAGTAGTACAAGTTTATATGCCAACTAGCTCTGCAGATGACGCAGAAATTGATGAGATGTATGATGAGATAAAAGAAATTATTCAGGTAGTGAAGGGAGACGAAAATTTAGTAGTCATGGGTGACTGGAATTCGAGAGAAGGAAAAGGGAGAGAAGGAAACATAGTGGGTGAATATGGATTGGGGGACAGTAATGAAACAGGAAGCCGTCTGGTAGAATTTTGCACAGAGCATAACTTAAGCATAGCTAATACTTGGTTTAAGAATCATAAAAGAAGGCTGTATACATGGAAGAACCCCAGAGATACTAAAAGGTATCAGATAGATTATATAATGGTAAGACAGAGATTTAGGAACCAGGTTTTAAATTGTAAGACATTTCCAGGGGCAAATGTGGACTCTGACCACAATCTATTGGTTGTGAACTGTAGATTAAAAATGAAGAAACTGCAAAAAGGTGGGAATTTAAGGAGATGGGACCTGGATAAACTGAAAGAACCAGAGGTTGTACAGAGTTTCAGGGAGAGCATAAGGGAACAATTGACAGGAATGGGAGAAAGAAATACAGTAGAAGAAGAATGGGTAGCTTTGGGGAATGAAATAGTGAAGGCAGCAGAGGATCAAATAGGTAAAAAGACGAGGGCTAGTAGAAACCCTTGGGTAACAGAAGAAGTATTGAATTTAATTGATGAAAGGAGAAAATATAAAAACGCAGTAAATGAAGCAGGCAAAAAGAAATACAAACGTCTCAAAAACGTTATTGACTGGAAGTGCAAAATGGCTAAGCAGGGATGGCTAGTGTACAAATGTAAGGATGTAGAGGCTTATCTCACTAGGGGTAAGATAGGTACTGCCTACAGGAAAATTAAAGAGACCTTTGGAGAAAGGAGAACCACTTGCATGAATATCAAGAGGTTTGATGGAAACCCAGTTCTAAGCAAAGAATGGAAAGCAGAAAGGTGGAAGGAGTATATAGAGGGTCTACACAAGGGCGATGTGCTGGAGGACTATATTACGGAAATGGAAGAGTACGTAGATGAAGATGAAATGGGAGATATGATATTGCGTGAAGAGTTTGGCAGAGCACTGAAAGACCTGAGTCGAAACAAGGCCCCCGGAGTAGACAACATTCCATTAGAACTACTGACAACCTAGGGAGAGCCAGTCCTGACAAAACTCTACCATATGGTGAGCAAGATGTATGAGACAGGCGAGATACCCTCAGACTTCAAGAAGAATATAATAATCCCAATCCCAAAGAAAGCAGGTGTTGTCAGATGTGAAAATTACTGAACTATCAGTTTAATAAGTCACAGCAGCAAAATACTAACGCGAATTATTTACAGACGAATGGAAAAACTGATAAAAGCTGATCTCGGGGAAGATCAGTTTGGATTCCGTAGAAATGTTGGAACACGTGAGGCAATACTGACCCTACGACTTATCTTAGAAAAAAGGTTAAGGAAAGGCAAACCTACGTTTCTAGCGTTTGTAGACTTAGAGAAAGCTTTTGACAATGTTGATTGGAACACTTTCTCTCAAATTCTGAAGATGGCAGGGATAAAATACAGAAAGCGAAAGGCTATTTTCAATTTGTACAGAAACCAGATGGCAGTTATAAGAGTCGAGGGTTATGAAAGGGAAGCAATGGTTGGGAAGGGAGTGAGACAGGGTTGTAGCCTATCCCCGATGTTATTCAATCTGTATATTGAGCAAGAAATAAAGGAAACAAAAGAAAAGTTCGGAGTAGGTATAAAAATCCATGGAGAAGAAATAAAAACTTTGAGGTTCGCCATTGACATTGTAATGCTGTCGGAGACAGCAAAGGACTTGGAAGAGCAGTTGAACGGAATGGACAGTGTCTTGAAAGGAGGGTATAAAATGAACATCAACAAAAGCAAAACGAGGATAATGGAATGTATTCGAATTAAGTCGGGTGATGCTGAGGGAATTAGATTAGGAAATGAGACACTCAAAGTAGTAAAGGAGTTTTGCAATTTGGGGAGCAAAATAACTGATGATGGTCGAAGTAGAGAGGATATAAAATGTAGACTGGCAATGGCAGGGAAAGCGACTCTTAAGAAGAGAAATTTGTTAACATTGAGTATTGATTTAAGTGTCAGGAAGTCGTTTCTGAAAGTATTTGTATGGAGTGTAGCCATGTATGGAAGTAAAACGTGGACGATAGATAGCTTAGACAAGAAGAGAATAGAAGCTTTCGAAATGTGGTGCTATAGAAGAATGCTGAAGATTAGATGGGTTGAGCACATAACTAATGAGGAGAATTGGGGAGAAGAGGAGCTTGTGGCACAACTTGACTAGAAGAAGGGATCGGTTAGTAGGACATGTTCTGAGACATCGAGGGATCGCCAATTTAGTATTTTAGGGCAGCGTGGAGGGTAAAAATCGTAGAGGGAGACCAAGAGATTGTAAGATGTCAGGCAAATCCTACACCTTCCATGAAAACCCTGACATGATAAGCAAAGCCAGTAGTATGTCACATAGCTCCGAATAAATCGTGACATTAAATTAACCAAAGTAGTACGAGTAACGAGCGAGCAAATGGAATACCACAGACTAACACAAGAATGCTTAAATGCATGTCATACCTTCCCACCGTGAGACAGACACAGTTCCGAGGGGAGAAACCAGAAGCCAAGAGCACAACCGTGTTAAGCTGAAAGGCCCTACGATAAGGGACGGACACCCACGTCGCCAGCTAACCGCTAGGACCACCCCCCAGTCCATGTTAAAAGCTAGAGCCCTCCAGAAGAACAGTATAGATCTTACGATAACACAAAAATGGCCACCCCAGCCGCAGGTTTTAGCGTGAGACTTTTTCGCGTCTCTGTTACGTTGCAAACTTTAAAAACATTGCCCCACCACGAGAAGTATAACGTTTCTCATTGGATGGACAGAATTATTCTAGGCAGAGCTTAAGGTTAACATTGAGACCCTGATTGGTCAGATGAAAACACAGCCAGATAGTTTTTTTAAACCAACTTCGGTAAATTGTAGTATGGAGAAGTTAGGAGAGAGATGCTTCGGAGACGGCAAGGTGAGCGGAGCTGTGCTGTCTGCCGCCCCCTGACGAACACCGACAAGGTAATGAAAGCACGCGATGCCGCAGAACAGCGCATAAAGCTTCACTCAGAACTGCAGGAGTCTCATCTGTTAACCCACTTTTTGCGTAATACTAGTGTCGATCGTCAATTAAAGCTCATGGTTTTCACATTTGCCACTTGAAGTAAAAATCTGAAACGCGATGATTTTTCTGTTATATAATTATTGAGAAGCCACATCAGCCACTGTAATTTACGACAAGTTAGATAAGTAATTAAAGATAATTGAGGGTCACTGTAGACCATTTTTATAGTTTTCTCTCTTGTGAAACTTAATTTAAACCTAGATTATAGATGTGATATGGCATAGGTCATCCTTCGATCCATTGCAGAACTTGGAAACCCATTCAGGGAATATTCGTTCATATTTTTGTTGAACGCAGTTGGTTTTTACCATCCTGTATTAAAACATTTCCTTTTATCGATAGTGCAATTTATAAACAATGTTTTGTGAGTAGAATAAAATTTCCAATGGTAAACTTAACTTCTTTTTCGACGTAATTTTACCAGCTAACTAAAAATAGGAAAGCCTTGAACCCCTTCCACTAAAAATTTAGTTAGTATTAAGATTCTTTTACAGGGAGTGCAGTGGAGCTGACGCTGAAGTCATTAAGTATTTGGTTATATCATCGCTAGTCTCACTGAACTCTTCTGAACTCTACATGTCATGTGTGGTCTGGCGTCTCTTTACCAGCAATGGGTCCCAGGTTCAAACTAGTCAATTCCCTAAAAAACACGCTCAGAGCGTCGTTGCGCGAAAGTGGTAGGGAGACGCGATATAGAACAAACAGACACCACGCAGAATGTTAGAAGATGAATACACTAAACAGATTCAGAAGGATGTAGGTTGTAGCAGGTACTGGGAGATGAAGAAGCTTGCACAGGATAGAGTAGCATGGAGAGCTGCATCAAACCAGTCTCATGACTGAAGACCACAACAACAACAACAACAACTCAGATTCCATATCACAGCCATTCTCAACACTGTGAATAATGACCTTTTGTTGTTTGTTGCTAAAGTAATAGGTGAACCAATTGTGAGCTCCTCCCAGTATTCCGTAATCCTCCAACTTCCGAAGCAATATTTTATGATCAACGCAACTAGACGCCTTAGTTAAAAAAATGCCTGGCGTTCGATACCTTCTGTTTAACCCATCCAGTACCTCAGAGAGTATAGCACTTTCAGTTGTGTTTCTACTAGACTGTTTTCTTGTTTTAAAGACAACTTGACGGTGCTCCAAAAGGGCGAACGCTTTATTGATATTAAACGACTTTGCAACAAAGACCGTCTTTTTTATTGTGAAATTTTGGCTACCCTGTGGTAGACGGAGTGACGTAACGCCATGTTTAAGACACTGGACGTACATACAGCAGATCACTTAAGGATAATTCTAGGATTTTTTAACGCCAAAGGCCAGCTTCCATACATTTCCCAATTCTAGCATCACCAATGGTCTGTGAACGACGTGGAGTTAAACTCTTGATATTTCCTCGTTACATAGAGGGAGAGAGGGATAATACGTAATATGTAAAAGAACCAAGAGGGAATAATAAGAGTGGACAACCGAGAACGACGTGCTCGGATTAAAAAGGCTGTAAGACGGATGTAGAATTTTACCCCTACTGTTCAGTTTGTACATCGAAGAAGCAATGAGGCAAATAAAAGAAAGGTTCAGAAGTGGAGTTAAAACTCAAGGTAAAAGGACATCAATGATACGATTCGTTGATCACATTGCTATCCCGATTGAAAGTGAAGAAAAATTACATGATCTGCTGATGAGAATGAAATCTACTAAGTACAGAATATGGACTGATAGTAAGTCGAGGAAAGACGAAAGCAATGAGATGTAGTAGAAACGAGGAAGTGAGGAATTTAACATCAGGATTGATGGTCAGGAAGTAGATGAAGTCAAGGGATTCTACAACCTAGGCAGGAAAATAACCAATGATGGAAGGAGTAAAGAGGACATCAAAATCAGACAAGCACTGACAAAAAGGGCGTTCATCGCCACGAGAAGTCTACTAGTATCAAAATTAGGCCTTCATTTGAGGAAGCAGTTTCCGAGACTGTACGTCTGGAGTACAGCATTGTATGGTAGCGAAACATGGACTGTGCGAAAGCAGGAACAGAAGAGAATCGAAGCATTTGAGATACGGTGCTGTAGATGAATGTTGAAAATTAGGTAGACTGATAAGATAAGGAATGAAGCGGTTCTGCGCAGAACCGGAGAGGAAAGTAATGTGTGGAAAACACTGACATGGAAAAGGGACAGGATAATAAGACATTTGTTAAGACATCAGGAAATTATTTGCGTGGTACTAAAGGGATTGGTAGAGGGCGAAGGCTGTAGAGGAAGACAGGTCAGAATACCTCCAGAAATAATTGAGGACGTTGGTTGCTAGTGCTACGCTGAGATGAAGAGGTTGGTGCAAAAGAGGAATTCGTGGCGGACCGAATAAAACTAGTCAGAAGCCCCATGATTCAAAAAAAAATAAATTCTTTTGTCGAGGTGGCACTAGGAATTCTGCCAGTATTTCTACCGGTCCAAGTTATTGACAGGCGACTGCGATTTAAAAAGTATAGGAAAAATATCTGTCAGAACAGCGGTGCCGCGGTTCAACTTTAACATCGTGTATTTTCGCGGAACTGAATTTATCTAATGTAAGCGCTTCTCAAGTTCATCCATATAATATTAGAGATAGTGCTGCGCTTGTCTGGCGCCAGTATTGTGTTCCCAGGAATCATAGCAGTCACAAAACTCTGCACAGTGTACAAAATTTATATCACGAAAAGAAAAAATCAGGCAATAGGCGGCAGGAGAGGTGAGACGTAAACGCGAATGGACTACAGAATTCTCCAGCGAGTACCAGCTGTTATTGGATTCTGAGAGCGATTCAGTTTACTCGGTTGCGCCTTGGGATGCTTTACCGGGGTCGGAACAACAGTTGTTTATCCACGCCTGACGGCACAGCGGTATTTACGCCAGAACTCCTCCAAAGACTGCGCTCCTGCGGTCCGATGAAGAACGATCGCCTTCGGTTGTTATTTCGAACCTCTCTGGGACAGCCACTGACTGATTACAGTGCCAAGAATCACCATCCAGCGACAGCCCATGTGTACAGTGGTGTCTTTGTGTGCAGCTATAGATCAGACAATCAGTTATACGAGGCGTGTTTTTTAAGTAAGAACCGTTTAGAAATTTAAAAAAAGACATGCTAAGATATCATAATAATTTTATTTTTACATTAAAGCCTGTAGCTTAATCTACGCACTGACGCTATTACAGTCTGATTCTTCCTTGTTTATTTTGTGTTCTGAGGGTTTAAGATGCCTCCGATAATCGTGAGTCCCGCCGACTGTGAAGTATGGGCTGTTATAAGATTTCTTAGTATTAAGGGCCTAAAAGCGATCGATGTTCATCGTGAGATCTGTGCAGTTTACGGAGAAAACATTATGAGTGATGGAATGGTAATTAAGTGGGTGAGAGCATGGCCGCACAAATGTGCATCATGAACAACGAAATGGGCGTCCTTCGGTCGTTAATGAAAGTTTGGTGCAGGAAGTGGACAATAAAGTGAGAGAAAACAGACGCATTACGATTTCCTCCTTGGGGGATGACTTTCCTAATGTTTCTCGTAGTGTTTTGTATGGAATTGTGACCGAGCACTTGAATTACCGAAAATTGTGAGCACGTTGGGTACCGAAAATGTTGACAGATGTCCACAAAACCTAATATTTAGACAGTGCATTGACTTTCCTTGAGCGGTACCAAAACTGGGGCGATGATTTCTTAAGCCAAACTCTTACGGGCGATGAAACATGGGTAGCCTACGTCACACCAGAATCAAAGCAACAGTCCATGGAACTTGAGCAAGGGCATCGTTTTGCTGCAAGACAATGCCCGTCCGCATGTAGCTAATCAGACCAAAGATCTCATCACATCTTTTCGATGGGAAACTCTAGATCATCCTCCGTACAGCCCCATCTTGCTCCCAGTGACTACCATCTGTTCCTGCACTTGAAGAAACACCTGGGCTGTCAGCGTCTTCAAGACGATGACGAAGTCAAAACAGTGATGATGCAGTGGTTAACAAGTCAGGCGGCAGACTTCTATGAGGAGGTTATTCAAAAACTGGTACAACGTTATGACAAGTGCCTCAATATTGACCTAAGTTATGTAGAATAGTAGATTAAGGTACAGGCTTTCATGTAAAAATAAAACTATTGAGATATCTTAACACGTCTTTTTTTAATTTCAAAACGGTACTTACTTAAAAAACACGCCTCGCATATAAAAAATGAAAAACTGTAGTCTCAGGGTAAAATGAATGAATGGTAAATATACCTATGAATCCGGGAGTGATATATATTAATCTAAGGAAGGCGTCATGTGACGAGAAACCAGCTAAAGAAGTGTAGACAGGTATTACAGCGTGACGGAGCATTTTTCATATAATTCACTATTTTATTATTTCATTTATCTCTTCATTACATGTAGACATTTTGATACAAATTATTCTGTTACCATTACATCAAATATTTAAGGCATAATAAGTTACGAGTGTTTATCAGTGTCAAACGTCAGATTTGTGACAAACAAGGGCCAGAACCAATAGTATTTGTGTACTTCATCAGAATGTGAGATACGTGAGCTCATTTTTCCAGACATTACGAAATATATGTTCGTACGTGGATAAGACAGTTGTTAGAGAATTACCCACAAAAGGCGGTGTTCCATGTTCGAGTCCCGCGCCAGCATGCAGTTTTGAGGTGTCAGCAACTTTCAGAACAGCACACACCTCTCTACAGGGTGACATACTGGAGATTTAAAAACCATTATTTTCTTTGAATATACTGTCTTTTGTTAGATTTGCTGGTTCTGTGTGATTTATACCTTTTATACAGAGTCATGTAAGCAGAAAGAGAAAACCTGCAGAGCAGATGCAAACTATTTTATGTTGGTTACTGTATTCAGAAGTGGTCAGTCATCATGAGTAGTTAGACTAAGCCAAAATTTATGAAGCTATGCTCCCTTATAAGTCTGTCCATAGTAGAGAGCAGTTTACGTTCTGGCAAGAATTTCGCTGATCTCAGCATCAGTCATTTCTGGAATTCCATCCATCTCCCCGTCCTCCTCACGGTCTTCTCGTTTCACATGTAGTCAACAGCGCCTCATATCTGCATCGACTTTATCATGCTCTCAGTCAATTGTTTGGAAGCCATGGAGCACCAGTGGCTTGCAAGTTCAGCTACCACCTCTTTAGCAATTTTAATTTTTGTAATTAGAATGAGTCAGTGCCGTCGTTGGTTATCTGTACCTTGTCCAGTACGAAGTGCAGCCAGCAGCAGTAGCGATCAGTTGGGAAGAAGACTATCAGTACTTATTCCGATCAAAAAAATTTCGAGCTTGCCCCCGGTCGTCACTTATCGCACGACATTTCACTGGGCACTTGTCACGTCATCTTCAGGTGAGCCACCTGAATCTGACGTAAACTTGCTCTGTTCCGCCAAATACAGCGCGCTGCGAGTATTCCGCACACGAGTATTCAAGTTAACACACGGACGACACCTCCCGGCGCCAGCGTCCTCGCTGGTGGGACCACAGTACTCGAATTTCCTCTGGATTACCGCTCTCCGCGGACGTTTGCGCACTCTGTCGTCTTCGATTAGAACAATCGTGGAGATGATGGGGTTGTACGCATTGTCCATCTGGTAGCCACTATCACGGTTCATCAGCTTTTTCGCCAGGCGTATTTCCACGGATTCTTAAATAGTGGAATCCAAAAGACGTTACTATGGCCAGCATCACAGTTCTATCATACTTCTTCGAAAGTCCGATGTAAATACAGTGTTCGGCGACAGCGAACTTGCATCGTTGCAAAAGCAGAGTGTAACGTTGATGTACAGTGCAGCGTCTTTCACAGTGTATCTGGTCTCTCCTATGTAGACCATAACACACTGACAAGCTATTTTGTAAATTCTGACCTTCCGCAATACTAAACCGCTCAGCACTGATCCCAAAAGGTCTGCACTCTTAGATAGTGGACATAAAATCACTTTCACCTGAATATTACGGAGGTTTATTGCTATTTTATACGAAATGTTGCCAAAAAAGGGAGGAAAAACTAAAGGTTTTGTCGGAGTCTTCTGCTCCCTTAAGCGACAGTGCCCTGTTAATCTGCTGTGTGGAATATCTATTTCTTCTGAACGCTGCCCTTAGCTGGGAGAGATCTTTAGCAAACTACCTACATCTTAGACAGTATGAGCTCATAGTTTGCGACGGGCGATGACGACTTGTCGCTTGAAAACGCAAATCAGTATGAGTGGGATTACGATAAGCTGAATTTCCACAAGATCTATCATTCTTTTGTGTAACCAAGACATCCAAGAAAGACACACAACTGTCTTTTTCTACTTCCATAGTGAACTGAATGTTGCTATGAATGAAGTTGAGGTGGTGAAGAAACTCCATCAGTTTATCTTCTCCACTAGGCCGCACTGTGACAGTATTGTCCAAATACTTCCAACTACAAGTCGAGTGCAGGGAACAGTAGCGGTTAACGCGTTTATCGGATAGCAATATCGGAGACGGTTGGAACACTCGGTAACCGGCAGCAGCTACAGTTACATCAGGTGACTTCTCCAGTGGCGGACGCAATTCAACATACAGCTGGCTTAAGAGCCTCATTCAAGTTCTCTCTCCTCTAAATCCTCAAAAAAAAGTACGTCCACCAAGGGGAAAGAGGGCTGCAGTCAGTCTGTTCAAAATATTCTTGGTTGAAAATAAAATAGGTTGAGAATAGAGCATACCGAAACAAAGCAGTGATGTCCACATGAAACTTTTTGCCGATTATTGCCAAATAATCTGCGAGAGGTATCCTCTTAAAATGGTTCAAATGGTTCTGAGCACTATGGGACTTAACATCTGAGGTCATCAGTCCCCTAGAACTTAGAGCTACTTAAACCTAACTAACCTAAGGACATCACACACATCCTTGCCCGAGGCAGATTTCGAACTTGTGACAGTAGCGGTCGCGCGGTTCCCGACAGAAGCGCCTAGAACCGCTCGGCCACACCGGCCGGCCGAGAGGGACCATTGTAAAATGTGGTGCCATATCAAAGTTAACGAAATGATCAGAAATGCTTAGACGGAGAGCCCCCAATCTAATGATAAAGTCAGATGAGATACCGATCTACTGTGGGCATTTCCCCAAGAACGTTCTCAGCAAAGAAGCGACATGTTTGTCTAAGTCATATGTAGGCGCTCCAATGTTGCTCACTATTGGACGTTATGGAACACTTTGGAGTTTTTGGAAGACCATCCTGTCTTGGTGGAACACAACCATGTGGTCTTAACCACTTGATGATCTCTTGAAGGAAGGAGGAACAATTCAGTAGTGCAACGGATAACTTGATGGCCAATTTCTTTTCATGGAGTATTTCCAGGAGCGTGTGCTTCAGTCTGCTGTCCTTAAACCAACTGTATTTTGGAGGTTGTTGATAATGGTTTCATAGTGTGGCCTCGTGGAGAAGAAAATTTGATGGTGTTTCACCATGGAAACAGAGGGATATGGTAGTCTGCCTTCCTTCGATATCTTGGTTAGAGGAAAGAATGATGGATCCTTGGGGCATTCAGTTTACTGCAAACCAACTCATAATGTTCTGTATTTGCAAGCGTCAAACTGTCATCACCCGTCAAAAACCATGGGCATGCTTGAAACTCTCGAACACAGATCTCACTCTGTCTCAGATCTAGGTAGTTTGTCTAAAGAGCTCTGCCATCTAAATACTGTGTTCAGGAAAAATAGAAATTGCACACAGCAGATGAACAGGGCTCTGCCACAGGAAGTGACTAAAGAAGAAAACATGCCGGGAAAATCAGTAGCTTTTCTTCCTTTTGTGGGCAACATTTCTTTTAAAATAGCAGGAATTCTCTGAAGTTTCAAGTGAAAGCGATTTTCGTCCACCATCTAAGATTGCACAACTTTTGAGATCAGTGGAGGCAATCTTTCACTGCGAATGGCCGGAATTTACCAAATATCTTGTCCATGCGGAATGGCCTATGTAGGAGAGACCGCACGCACTATGAAAGAACATTGTGCCGCACGTCAACGTTGCACTCGCGTTTGCAACGAAGCGAGTCCACTATTGCCGAACACTGTATTTCCACTGGACGTTCATGGAGTGTGATGTGACCACAGTCACATCTTCTTTTTTACTCCATTATTAAAGAATCCGAGAAAATATACCTAGAGGAAAATCTAATGAAGCGTCATAGAAACAGTTGGACGGTACGTGCAACCCCGTCGTCTCCACGAGTTCTTTTCGTCGAAGGCGATAGAGCGCACCAACGACCCCAGCGAGCGTTAACGCAGAGGACATCTTAGCCGCCGGGAAGTGTGGTCCGTGTGTCAACTTGAATTATGACGCATGTGCGAAATACTAGCTGCATTCTATATATGGTGGAAGAAAGTCAGTCTTCGTCAGATTTCGGTGGCTCACCTGAAGATGACAAGCAGATGTTCAGTCGAAACATTGTGCGATGAATTGTACAACCACTAGATACAAGCCCTAGATTTGTTTGAACATTCAATTCACAGGGAACAAAAAACTCTAATACGAAAAAGAAGAAGGAAAGAAACGACGAAGCGACGCACCACGGCAGATTTGTCCAAGTGAGGCGGATATCTCCAGAAATGATATACTACATCTACAGACGAAGAAATGATTACAAATTTCATAGTAAGTGTATGATTTATTTAAGAGAAAGAGCTTCAGAAATAGAACAAGTCATTAACTCGCTGGTCCACCTCTGGCCCTTATGCAGGCTATTACTCCGATTTGCTTTGATTGACAGATTTGTCGTTTGTCCTCCGAAGGGTATAGAGTCTGAATCTGTCGGAATGGTGCGTCACATCGTCAAAATACTCAGCTGGTTGGAGGGTAGTGTCCAAACTGCTCCAAACGTTCTCAGTTGGGGACACACCTTCGGCCTGGAATCTCATTTACTGGAGTAGAAATATCTTCAGTGATGATTCCCGAACTGAACACCGATGACGAGTGAAGACATGTCTGGAGACATCCCGAATAGTGGTGGGATACCAGCCTGACTATCGCCTTCCATACCGCCCGACAACAAGGTGTGTCGACCATCTGGAGAGACCGACAACAAGGTGCGCTGGTCTGTGGTGCCATTTCATAGCAGGACCCTTTTGGTTGTCACTCGTGGCCCCCCTACAGGTCGTCAGCACGTCGACGATACTCTGCGCCCCGTTTTGTAGCACTTCAAGGCGCGCCTTCCTGTACTTACATTTCACCTTTCAACAAGATAATGCCGGCCCGCACACAGCGAGAGTTTCTACTCCTTGTCTTCATGCTTGTCAGCCTGTACCTTGGCCAACAACGTAGCCGGACACTTCCTAACGCAACAATTGGACAGAATTTTGGCTGGAAGTCTTTCAGGAGGACATCCAACCCCTCTATAAAACAATGCCAAGCCGAGTAACTGCCTGCCGACATAAATGTCATTGACTTGTTCAGTTACGTAGAGCCCTTTCTCTTGAACACATCGTCCAATTTTTATGAAATTCTGATAATTTGTTTGTCTGTACATTTACATCACACCGACCGGTTTCCGTCCCACACTGGCAATTCCTTTTAATTTAATTTTTTTTTAATTTTTTTTAATTTTTGCTTGGAGTATATCCACGAAAAGGTCACGTGCAGAAACGTCGTTTCGGGGTTTTTGGTGCTTGCTTGGTTCCTGTGTTATGGAGTCCACAAGTATATCCGTTTAATGTCCTTCAGTACTATCTGAAGCAGTAACTGCAAGTGTGCAAGTTCATGTTCTACTGTGAGTCTACAAGAATTGGATGCAGTTGTGGTAGTGTATCACATCGAACACAATGCTAACCTGCCACATTATAAAGCCGTAGTTCCTTCGAAATGTCTATAAAGTAAATACGTATATAATAATAGCTACAACTAAGTTTAGTAAAATAGAGAATAAACGGCCTTTACCCCAGTTTTCATCACTGTGGAAGCGACACAGTTATTCCAAGTTCCCAAAAAGATTATATACACACAGCAAAATAAGTTTTGTATACCGCCGGTCCGCAGAAATGTTGAAGATAGACGTTGACGGTGGATACTGTATCACAGACACATTCCCTTTGACTGTTCAGAGATGTCACTAAGCGCGCCCAAAGAAGATGTAAACAACCATTCATGAGTAGCGCCTATTAGACGGACGAAGCCCGACAGCCAATCAGTTCCAATCGTTCCACCAGGAAGGAGGTACACGGCTCGCGGTGTCTGTAGTTCAACCATGCCCAGACTGTCAATACCGCGGTTCGAGCGCGTCCGCATTGCTACTTTTGCCAGGAAGGACTCTCAACAAGGGAAGCGTGCAGGTGTCTCGATGTAAGCCAAAGCGATACTGTTCGGACAAGGAGGAGATACAGAGAGACAGGAACTGTCGATGACATGCCTCGCTGAGGCTGCCGAAGTGCTACGACTGCAGTGGATGACCGCTACCTACGGATTAAGGCTCCCAAGAACTCTAACAGCAACGCCACCATTTTGAATAATGCTTTTCGTGCAGCCACAGGACGATGTGTTACGACACAAACTGTGCGCAATATGCTGCAGACACACAACTTCACTCCCGGCGTCCACGGTGACGTCCGTCTTGGTAACCACGACACCATGCAGCGCGGTACAGATTGGTCCAAAAACATGCCGAATGCTTCAAATGGTTCAAATGGCTCTGAGCACTAGGAAACATAACATATGAGGTCATCAGGCCCCTAGAACGTAGAACAACTTAAACCTAACTAACCTAAGGACATCACACACATCCATGCCCGAGGCAAGATTCGAACCTGCGACCGTAGCGGTCGATCGGTTCCAGGCTCAAGCGCCTAGAACCACTCGGTCACTGCGGCCGGCCATGCCGAATGAACTGCTCAGAGCCGGCCAGGGTGGCCGAGCGGTTCTAGGCGCTATAGTCTGGAATCGCGCGACCGCTACGGTCGCAGGTTCAAATCCTGCCTCGGGCATGGATGTGTGTGATGTCCTTAGGTTAGTTAGGTTTAAGTAGTTCTAAGTCCTAGGGGACTGATGACCTTGGAAGTTAAGTCCCATAGTGCTCAGAACCATTTGAAACATTTTTTGAACTGCTCAGAACTGGCATGACATTCTCTTCACCGATGAGTGTCGCATTTGCCTTCAACCAGACAATCATCGGAGACGTGTTTGGAGGCACCCCCGGTCAGGTTGAACGCCTTAGACACACTGTCCAGCGAATGCAGCAAGGTGGAGGTTCCCTGCTGTTTTGGGGTGGCATTATGTGGGGCCGACGTACGTCGCTGGTGGTCATGGAAGTCGCCGTAATGGTTGTACGATGCGTGAATCCCATCCTCCAACCGACAGTGCAATCATATCGGTAGCATATTGGCGTGGATGACAGTTCGCGCCCCCATCGTGCTCATCTTGTGAATTGCTTCCTTCAGGATAACGACATCGCTCGACTAGAGTGGCCAGCATGTTCTCCAGCACGAACCCTATCGAACATGCCTGGGATAGACTGAAAAGAGCTGTTTATGGACGACGTGACATGCCAACCACTCTTAGGCGTCTACGCCGAATCGAAGTCGAGGAGTGGGACAATCGGGACTAACAGTGCCTTGATGAATTTCTGATTAGTATGCCACGACGAATACAGGCATGCATCAATGAAAGATTACGAGTTACACGGTATTAGAGGTACCGGTGTGTACAGCAATCTGGACCACCACCTCTGAAGATTTCGCTGTATGGTGGCACAACATGCAATGTGTGGTTTTCATGAGCAGTAAAAAGTGCGGAAATGATGTTTATGTTGATCTCTATTCCAATTTTCTATACAGGTACCTGAACTATCGGAACCGAGGTGATCCAAAACTTTTCTTGATATGTGTATTTTACATGATACTATTACTCAGAAGAATTTCATGAGAATTAAGCCGCAAAACACTAGGAACTTTCCGTCAGTGGTGCAGGCGCAGACACAGTATTAGAGTTTAATGTCCCGCCAGTAGATGGAAGAACACAAGGAATAATTTAACAAAAGTATTTGTATTTTCACCTATATCGATTCAGAGATTTCTCAGCTCACTTACGGAAAATAAAGTAACGTTACGAAAATGGCAAAGAATTTCAGAAAATTGTTAAGTATCTTTAACATAATTTTGTTATCACATGGTAGCCTTCGAGGACTAAGCGTGTAACTCTCTGAGTGCTGAGGAAGCCAGGACAGAAGAAGAAAGAGCCTCCACTAAGAAAAAAATAAGGAAGTCTAGCAATACAGAATGTTGACTGAAATAAGAAACATCACCAATTTACAGGCTCTATTAACCATTACCATTAGACGTATTCACGATTGCAGTGATAGCGTAATACTAAAAATGGAGAGCGCTCCTTTTCATTTTACGTCGTGAAAATTATGTCGTTATCGAAGAACTCAGAGTTTCTAGATATTTTGTCCCTAAATCGTCTCTGAAATTTGCGGCCGGCTAAAATTTATTGGCTCCGATCCAAAAGCAATGAATCAGGTACCGACATAAATAAATTACTGTTAGATACTGCAGGGTTTCACGACTGGTCACTCCACCCTTGGAAATCTTTGGTATACTGGAATTAGGACTTCGTCTAAGGGGTTTCGATGACTAACATTTCGTCCCCCACTTCTCTAGAAGTCCTCATAGGCATTAAATACTTCTTAGTTCTCTTTCGAACTCAAAAAATCTGAGCATCTCATATCGCTTATACGTACTGCAAAACGGCCAAGTCGTGACCATTTCGCTGATCGCGGAGTCGCAATAGCTTTACTGTGTTTTGCACTGAGGCCTACAACCTGTCTTATTTCACTCTTTCTGCTGTCAGATTGTTGTATTTGTGGGTTCGATTGTCTGTCACGAATACGGACAAATTTTCAATAGCAGGTCATGCAGTTGCTCTAGGGAACCAACAAATTAGAACCTCTGATATTGTAGTAATATCAGCGTCAAATAATTACTACGCTAGTAGATATAGAGCGGCATTAAAAATTAAAGAAGACTAATAATTAGAAAATAAACTTACGAAAGTAAGGGAATTAAGGTCTGCCTCTTAAGAACACAATAGTTTATTTTATTGCCCGAATACATCTCTGTGTCATTGTCATTGGTTACTTTTATCCAATTCTTTTTTTCAAGATTCTTAGGATCTGTAGGACCTATTTTACGTTACTGTGCAGTTTTACGTACCTCTGATCGTGAATATCTTATCATCCGCTTCCCTTTGCGTTGTGCAAATAAACGCACAAACAACATACACGTTTGTGTATAAGCATAGTGTCTTGTGAACTAAATAGTCTAACTAGCGAATGTATGTTTTCGAAAAGATCTATCTCGTTTGTTCGCATATTTCCACAACTAATGCTCATTAAGATGAGAACAGATATTGGGAAATTTCAGAGTAATGTAAAGAAGGTCCTAGAAAACCCAGCATTCAGGAATATAAGGGCTGAATAAAGTGTTGTGAATTGGCAGGAGCCAATTCACGGAGTTTGGAGGAAGCCGAAATGCACGCGTTTAAGCTCACGCAAACTGGCGTAAGGTCTGTAACAGGACAATGTAATTAATATAGCCAATAAGGTACGTTGCTGCTGGAATACTTAACTTTAATCCATAATTGGTGTACATCGCTCTTGACGGCACATTAATAACAATCTCAATATAAACTGGTAATGGCGCCTTGCTAGGTCGTAGCAAATGACGTAGCTGAAGGCTGTGCTAACTATCGTCTTGGCAAATGAGAGCGTAATCGTCAGTGTAGCATTGCTAGCAAAGTCGGCTGTACAACTGGGGCGAGTGCTAGGACGTCTCTCTAGAGCTGCCGTGTGGTGGCGCTCGGTCTGCAATCACTGACAGTGGCGACACGCGGGTCCGACGTATACTAGCGGACCGCGGCCGATTTAAAGGCTACCTCCTAGCAAGTGTGGTGTCTGGCGGTGACACCACATAAAGTTTCCTGTACTAATGAATAGAAGACACTGTTTGGTCATTAAAAATTACAGCTACTTGTATAATAGGCGGAACTGAATTTCCAATTGTTGAAGTTGCAAACACGGCTGTTATTTGAGCTTCAGAAGGAAGTGTTTAAGGTCACTGTGTGTGTCTTCAGCACTAGGAAAAAATTATGCCCAGGAGCATGCCTTAGACCAAGGCTTACTGCTCATATAACGAAATTCACTAAATTATTATTATTACAAGAATAAAATATTGTTTTACTAATTAAAATCCTAGTCGTGTTACTACGTTAAGATTGGAATGACCGAAGAGAGGGATGAGGGGGCTTATGGAGCGAGAGTAACAGACTTTCAATGCGCATCCGCCAGAACCGATCCCTGGAACCTGCTGGAGCCATGCCTGCGAGGCTAGGCGAATACTGCGGAGCTGGTGAGCGATCGATCAGAGACAGAGGTTACACAGCGGCCAACCGCTCAGGCAGTGTGTCTCGAGCCAATCCCCAGCCGACCCCAGCTCAGAGGAGAAGCTTAGCGAAGCAGCCACGCGCGTAAGAGGGGCAGCGACATCCGCAGGGTCGCCGTAAGCCAGCAGACAGCGCGGTGTGGTCAGGCCGACATCGGGTCGCCGGCCGCTGGCGCCGCCCCCAGGCCATCGCGCACGTTGCAACTTGGCCGATTACGGCGCTCCCTGCCCTGCAGTAGGGGCAGCTGAAGCTCGCCTGGGGCTCTGTAGTCGCCAGCTGCTGCACTTGGGCTGCACTCTGGGAGATCTCTGCGGCTTGATGCACACTCTATGCAGTATGTATAAGCTACCTCCCTTCCGTCGTTAAAATGATCTGTTTGTACCTGCAGGTTAGCCTCGATGAGGAATGGACTTCCATAAAACAGCAAGATGTAATTTGGCCTGAGAATCTATATAACTAAACATTCGGAGTTCAAAAATCCCTCCGAATTCATTACCATTCTAGTCCTACAGTCCTCAGTTGCATCTTTTCCTTAGATCCCTCAACCATAGATGACCTCTTTCAGACTGGATCCTTCATCTATCCCTGATCCCAAGCCAAAGCTTACTGTTGCCACAAATGCCCTGTCTTCAATGACCATTTCACTTCTGATTGCCAAAATGCTCCTACCTACCTCCACTGCAAAGTCAACCACCTGTACCATCACTGTCCCAACCTCCATTCCCCATCCACCTGCAATACAGGCAGCCAGTCCCATCACACCTTCTCCAGTAAGTGTACAGCCAAGCCCCCTCCCAACAAACCGGAACTGATCGTCCTAATCTGCCCTGTTGACACACCACACCACCATAACAACTTCCTACGCCCCACTTCTAATGCTAAAAATATCATCCGCTTCATCACCACTGTCCATCATAACATCCACCCATTCTAGCGTTCAGATATCCTCTATCAGGCACTCTGGAAGCCCGTTCCTTATTTAATTTAAATGTGACTGTCTAATACACTCCTGGAAATTGAAATAAGAACACCGTGAATTCATTGTCCCAGGAAGGGGAAACTTTATTGACACATTCCTGGGGTCAGATACATCACATGATCACACTGACAGAACCACAGGCTCATAGTCACAGGCAACAGAGCATGCACAATGTCGGCACTAGTACAGTATATATCCACCTTTCGCAGCAATGCAGGCTGCTATTCTCCCATGGAGACGATCGTAGAGATGCTGGATGTAGTCCTATGGAACGGCTTGCCATGCCATATCCACCTGGCGCCTCAGTTGGACCAGCGTTCGTGCTGGACGTGCAGACCGCGTGAGACGACGCTTCATCCAGTCCCAAACATGCTCAATGGGGGACAGATCCGGAGATCTTGCTGGCCAGGGTAGTTGACTTACACCTTCTAGAGCACGTTGGGTGGCACGGGATACATGCGGACGTGCATTGTCCTGTTGGAACAGCAAGTTCCCTTGCCGGTCTAGGAATGGTAGAACGATGAGTTCGATGACGGTTTGGATGTACCGTGCACTATTCAGTGTCCCCTCGACGATCACCAGTGGTGTACGGCCAGTGTAGGAGATTGCTCCCCACACCATGATGCCGGGTGTTGGCCCTGTGTGCCTCGGTCGTATGCAGTCCTGATTGTGGCGCCCACCTGCACGGCGCCAAACACGCATACGACCATCATTGGCACCAAGGCAGAAGCGACTCTCATCGCTGAAGACGACACGTCTCCATTCGTCCCTCCATTCATGCCAGTCGCGACACCACTGGAGGCGGGCTGCACGATGTTGGGGCGTGAGCGGAAGACGGCCTAACGGTGTGCGGGACCGTAGCCCAGCTTCATGGAGACGGTTGCGAATGGTCCTCGCCGATACCCCAGGAGCAACAGTGTCCCTAATTTGCTGGGAAGTGGCGGTGCGGTCCCCTACGGCACTGCGTAGGATCCTACGGTCTTGGCGTGCATCCGTGCGTCGCTGCGGTCTGGTCCCAGGTCGACGGGCACGTGCACCTTCCGCCGACCACTGGCGACAACATCGATGTACTGTGGAGACCTCACGCCCCACGTGTTGAGCAATTCGGCGGTACGTCCACCCGGACTCCCGCATGCCCACTATACGCCCTCGCTCAAAGTCCGTCAACTGCACATACGGTTCACGTCCACGCTGTCGCGGCATGCTACCAGTGTTAAAGACTGCGATGGAGCTCCGTATGCCACGGCAAACTGGCTGACACTGACGGCGGCGGTGCACAAATGCTGCGCAGCTAGCGCCATTCGACGGCCAACACCGCGCTTCCTGGTGTGTCCGCTGTGCCGTGCGTGTGATCATTGCTTGTACAGCCCTCACGCAGTGTCCGGAGCAAGTATGGTGGGTCTGACACACCGGTGTCAATGTGTTCTTTTTTCCATTTCCAAGAGTATATTTACAAAACTACTCCCACTTCCTCTTTTCCCGAGTACACAATCTCGGTTAATTCATTCCACCCCAACTATAACACTACCGTCTGCTACTGCTATACCATTACCTTAAAGTAGGAGGCAGGTCATGAAATAAGGCTATCTAGTTAAAACAATTATCGTATAAAGCAACAGAGCAGTGTTACCCTCTGAGAGGAATTTTGTTATGTTGACCGAGTTGTACTTAACGAGGTTGGCTTATCGGAAATGAAAGTCAGGATTGCGTAAATATTTAAACAGTAACAAATAATGTTTTACCTAGCTATACTGTTTAAAGAATAAGGAAAACGGTCGCCAGGCTAATTAGGCAAGCGAAAAATGAACGTTCTTGTTTAAAAAAGTAGGTATGAGTAACTTTAACGGACAAACACAACCTATACTATGCCACAAGCGAGTGCAATGAACTCTGATAGATACATATGTTTACGCTAAGACTGAAGCTAACAGCTAGAGCAGCACAAACTGTTTGCAAAAATATAACAGATAATGAAACACACTGTTACTTTCAGGGCTTGTTCAAACTGGATGGTACTTATAACATTACTACAATATTCCTGTAAGATCATAGATTGGATATAAGTTCAGTGTCACTTTTCACGCATTTTCCTAGCTGACATAAAATTTTAGCCGGCCGCTGGTGACCGAGCGGTTCTGGCGCTACAGTCTGGAACCGCGCGACCGCTACGGTTGCAGGTTCGAATCCTGCCTCGGGCATGGATGTGTGTGTTGTCCTTAGGTTAGTTAGGTTTAAGTAGTTCTAAGTTCTAGGGTACTTATGACCTCAGCAGTTGAGTCCCATAGAGCTCAGAGCCATTTGAACCATTTGAACCATACAATTTTAAATGTAATGCACTGCAAAGTTATGAGCTGGTCACAGGTTAAGTCTCTCTCAGTTTAATACTTTACTATTTAAAATGAAAGTTAGTTGAAATTCACTAACAGGTTACTTCTCACTGTCTTTTGAATAAATAAATTATGGTTTTCATAAACAGTGGTCTTCCCGTTACTTGTTACCTAGCATTAGCATAATAGACAAACTGTGGATCCTGTTATACTATTAATATGCACTTGCAATACACAAGAGAGACCAACACTTAGCAAACATTGAAACGTCCCCTTTGAAGAATTATACATGACTGTGCTTAAACTGACACACAATATTTTGTTAGCGCAACGCAATCTGACTTTCAAAATTCCCTACAAAAGAATGGCCCTGACTAACATTAAACTATACCTTTCACAAATTACTTACCTCACAAAAATCTTCGCTGCTCAAGCTGCTGCAATACAGCGAGCGCCACTACTGCCAGCTAAATAAAAGATTCAAACTACTGAAGGCACTAACTACTGATAGGGATAGTTAGCAAATGAAAGATATTAATAGAGAACAAACAATGTATTTACCTTGATATCATCATATATAAATATAGCAGTTCATGACAAATTTCAAAACTCCGCCATCTCTCTCCCCACATCCACCACTGCTGGCGGCTCACCTCCAACTGCGCAACGCTACGCGCTGTTCACAGCCAGCTGCCTAACACTACAATGGCGAGTATTACAACAATGCAAAGCAGCCACAGACTGCACACAGCACAGCCAGTGATTTTTATACAGAGGTGGCGTTACCAATTAAAAAACCTAAACAGCCTACTTACATAGCCCCCATGCTCCCCACAAAAAAATTTACAAATTGTATTGGGCAGTGGCCAATACAGATTTGAAAAAATTTTTTCATAATTACAATAACAAAGAAATCAAATGCACACACTTATTGATACAATGTTGGTCAAAAGCTAAAAATTTCTCACAGTCCATAAAGACAGTCCAGATCGTTCATTACGGTAAAATAGTAGTGTTTTTCTCAAAGTCTGAGCAGTAGAAGAAAATGCACACGGAAGTAGTGGATTTCCATGCAGTCTTGAAGAAGTAGTGTTGTCCTTCCAACGGAAAGACAGTGCTGACTCTTGACATGCATACAGGTAATGGGCCACAACAGAGCAAACCCACAGCAGAGTCAGTCGAAATTTTGAAGAGTATTGGTAGGTAGGTCATCACAGAGCAGACCCACTGTAGTCCTGGTAGAGATTACGGTATAGGTGGGCCACCAGAGGTGCAGACCCACTGCAGTCCTTGCAGAAATAATGGTATTGATGGATCATCTAATATGTAGACCCACTGTAGTCCTTGAAGAGATGGCCAGCAGCCATCTGTTGTGACTGTGCAGGTGCACAATCACCACTGAAGAGTCTTGCAGACAATATAGCAAGTCCATAAACCACCACTTGTGCACTCACAAAGTTTTTGGAATTGTCCTTAGAACCAGCAATGCTGTTATCCAGTCCCTTGCTGAATTATTAACACACGTGCAAACACTATCAGTCCCTACTTCTCACATATTGTCCATGTACTATGACCAACAGAAACGTGTGCAGTGAAATGTTACTTAATTTGAAGAACTGGTAACAATTACAATTTGGTAACATAAAAATACAATAACAAAGGTACAAAATACATCATTAAAGAACATAATAATACAGATAACATTTGTAGTACAGGCTTTACAAAAGAATCGAAATAACATATACGTCAGTGTTCCAGGAATTATGACATGAGTACATACATAAAAGATCAGAATAACTTTCGAAACACCAACTTCACACATGAGCATTAACACAAAACAGAATAAATAATGTCTAAACATCTTTACAAAGTAAATAACATATTATTAATGCCAATTATATTCGAGGATAACAGTATTCCTCATCATAGTGAATGTAGCTTAATATTAAAAGAAGAAAAAATTCTATGAAACTACACAGAGACAGGAAGAAAACAAATACACAAGGGTACCCAAACACATAGTGGGATAAAACCAATAGGAAAGGACAGGGTTCGTTTTCAGTGTAACATTTGGTACTGCAGTCCAACCCAAAACTTCATATATCTTTCCTCTTATTTCATCCTTTGTTTCCACCAAAAAAATTCTATCTAAGCATGCTTTCTGTATTTATATGTTCACACATTTCTTACCTCAACATTTATTTCCAAGAAAATCCTACCTAAACCTGTTTTCTCAATGCATTTCTTCCAATTCATCGCAACTCATTCTCTTAGAGCCTCCCCCCTCTTAAGCTAACTTAAATCTACTGAGCTCAGATGCTAAACTAAGGGACGAGGCAATGCAGCAGCACAAAATAAGTAACACAAACAGCAATGACCAAAAAATTGGAAAATTGCAAAGCAAGCTACAGTAAATCTAAATTACCAAGCAATGCAACATTACAACTAATATGAGCCAATGTGCAGCAACAAAAAAATAAATCTGGCTTAGCAGAGTAACACAAATTAAAGTTCAGTAGCACTATGCCTGGCAAACAGCAGCTTATATCTAAACATGACATAGCTCAAGCAAAAAAAATAGTACACTAAAGATAACAATGCAGATAAGGGAAATGTATAATCACATATTAATGTCTAAGTAATTAAAGTGGTGCACCACAAGAAGTTATTCTACCAAAAAGTTACCAATTACTTGAAAAGAAAATTATGAATGCAGTTCCTGTGAAGGTAAATGTCATTTTGTGCTCCCTCATTTTTTTAAAAAAATTATTATTTACTCGATCTGTAGACAGAAAATATTTATATTAGTACATCTATAAAATTTTATTTTAACCAATGCTGCAGTGCAGCTAGAAACTAGATATCAAATGAAATAAGCAACTATGTACAAAGCAAAGCATAAGAACATCGTTCAATAGTCATGTGGCATTTCATAAGTAGTAAAAAAATCTCTCATATAGAAAGACAGTAGTCATAGTCAGGTGTGTAGACAAACTATTTCTTGTCATTTCACTACGCATTTCAGTAAATATCAGAAAGTACGATATGTTTCCAAGTAATCAGCTTGTAGGATTTGCGATGCTTTCTCTAAAGGAATGACAATGGCCAGGATAATGGCCTCCCTTTTTTTTTTCCTGTGCTCTGAAAGGCACGCGCTAATGGCTTTTTCTCCAGGCGTCTGACACAGCTGGGTGCCCACGACGCATTACGTGCAGGTGGTCACTTAATTTTCTTACGGAAATATTTACGACAACAGTTTCCGCTACAGTGGCAGTCTCATATAAAAATATTTCACAGGTCAAGAATTAGCGTTGCAAATCTGTAGAAAGAAAATCCTATAAATATAAGTGCCCAAATAAAATATTCGTCAGCATTGTGATACAGTCACGCATTTACGCACATTTCATAACTCTTAAAGTACGATTCTTGGTTTCCAACATCCTTTTTCACAAGTCAAGAGTCCCTACCCACTATTCATTACTCCTTACCTTATTACACATATACGTATCCATCGACACTCATCAATATTTCGTCATTATAAATATGAAGCATAATGAAATAACTCATATAGCCTCAGCCTATTAATCGTAAACATACTTCAGCAGCATAATACACATCATCGTCGTAAAAATAACATCATAACACCTCAGTCAAATCTCAAAATCGTCGTAGCTTCCTCCAATAATTAAACAAATTCTCTGCTCGTGTCAAAAGTGTCATCTGCCTCAAACGTACATTAAAAATCATGAATCCATACCAAATACATCATTCAAAGCTCTCATAGTATCACAATGGTTCCGAAAAAATATGAAGAGTTCACACAGTACAGGCAAAATACAATTTCATAAGTGTGAAGTTATCCAACGGTGTAATTACATAAACATCAGTCACTGATGTAGTAAAATAAATGTTTGTCTCTCTCAGTTTAATGATCAGATAGCTGTGTAATTTGTGTGTTAGAGAAATATGGTACCGATGTGTAAAGTTGTATAAGCAAATACCATATTAGCTAGGGTTCCTTGTGGTTGCCACACACATGGTACACAAAGTAAGCGTGTACCCCCCTGAGGATTAATGTAATTATACCCTCAGGTGTTACAGATTACAGCAATGGAATGAAATGTATCACGGAAAACTTTCTTTGTAATTCAAAAATCTTTAAAAATAAATGTTTCAAGTACAAAATTAATCACTCAAATACGTGTACTGTAGCGCTAAATGTGCGTCTTGTTGCAACATAATCTGTGTGGAAGTGTCGTAGTTATCGTCCTCCGAAAGCTAAGTTCTGCAGAAGTCAATGTACTTACCTCATAATACACAAAAGTGAAATGCTTTGCGTATAAGTGTCTTAGTTATTACACTTATTGCCGTGATGAGGAAAGTACTGTACAGTAATGTATTGTTGTGCCACGAAAAAGGCTGTCTCATTGTTGCTATACCACAAAAGTTACTACTAAAACATGTTTTTCTTTCCAGAAGAATTCAGAAAACTGTGCAGATATAAAACAGATACACCGCAAAAGCAACATTGTAAATTGTCACTCATTAGTAGCGTCGTGATAAAAATCGTGTAGCTGTCACATAAACTAACCTCTGTGTCATCTGGTATCTCTCAGAAAGCACTTTAAATTCAGAATGTATTTTCAAATAAACCAAAATGTTGCATTAAAATCTCATTAGCAGTACTGGTAAATGTTCTAAGTATGTGAGCCTTATAGTCGTTCCATAATCGTGCAACTAACAAGCAAGAATGTACACACACAATAACACTGTGACGTCTGTTCACTATAACAATGCATTCGTCATTTCTGTTTAAATAAGTTCTCTTGGTTCTTGATTGGATATTTAACTTCAAACATTGTTGTATGTTAGCGGATTCTAAGTCTGACAAAGCATACTAGTAATGTAAAGTGAAAAGTTTTATGACAAAGACTAAGTTAAAAAGCAGATTATCTTTCGATAAACGGTTTTACATGTGAAATGTGGTGTAAACCTTTACTCTTCCTGGTACACAGAGGTTCAACTTTAACGCAATTATCAAGTGGTATACGTCGGTAAAGAATACTGGAATTTGTCTCAAGGTTAGCGTCTATGTTATTTTTCCCTGAGCCAGCGGGCGCACGCGGCTGCCTGCTGTGCGAGTCATTGTCTGTCTCTTTGTTGGCGCGCGCCGTTATTGGGATTTGGAGACCTAACTTCTACAAATTCACCGTGACGAGAGGGCCCTGCTCTGTTTGAATCCCGCCAGTTCTGATGCAATTCAGGTCTGTCGTTACGATCATATCGTCTGTCGTCATGTCGGTAGATTCCATAGTTTCTTTCTTGTCGGTTAAGTGGTGGAGAATTTCTCCCTGAATCGTAACTGCGCGCTGGACCGTTGCGTCTCAAGTTATTCTGTCTCCCGTAATAATAATTGTTTTGGTTCCCATATTGTCTGTTTCTCTGATTGTCTCTGTGATAGTCATTACCGCGGAGAGGTGATCTTTCCCTGTAATTATTATTACTCTGCCAACGGTTGTCATACGGGTGGTGTCTGTTTTTGTCACGATTTGTGTTGTGAGAATAGCCTTGTCGCGTCCAGTTATTATCGAGGAATTGTGACGGATGTGACCTGTAATTGTTGTGTTCCTGTTTCCGCATTCCGCGATTGTCAGTGTCAATTTCCAATTCTTGTAACAGTCCCTGAAAAGCTTCAATGTCGTCTTTGCAACGTCCTGCCAAAATAATGTGTCGTAAATGTTCAGGCAATTTGATTAAGCAAATGCGGATAAGTTCTGAGGGGCTGTATGGGTTTGACAGGTACTGATTCTTGTGCAACATGTCTTCAAAATATTTCATAAGACTGGAAAATTCAGATTGTTCGAAACGTTTCATCATTATGATGCTTTGTTTTACTCGGTCTTGTGTGGCCTGAGACCAATATGCTGAGAGGAAGGCATGGTAAAACTCTCCTTCACTGTGGCAATCGTGAATGACCGACCGCATTCTTACAGCTGGTTCATTCTCTAAGTAGCCACATATAAATTCTAATCTGTGCTCTAATGACCAGTTGGGAGGAAAACAATGAGAGAATTGATGGAGCCATGCTTGTGGATGAATGTCGTTGCCAGAATTCTTAAATGTTTTGAATTTACGTGTAGTAATGAACAGCTTATAGTCAAAATCGTCATGTCGGGGAGTCGCATTTCGGTCATTGTTACGTCGTTTCGGCGGTTCCATTTCAAAATTCGGTGCACCTTGCCAATTTCTTTCATAACTTCCGAAGTGTCCTGTGTTATTATTTTGTGGTTGTTCCGTATTTCTAAGTCCCTCTTCCCGTATTGGAGCGCGAGTGGCCTCTGAAATACGTAATTCTTGTATTACCTGAGTCAGCTGATCTTGTACTTCCCGGATTTCTCTTTGGTGTTGCGTATAAATTTGATTCTGATTTTGTTTGAATTTCCTAATTTGTTCGCACTCTTCTGTGTCATTAAAGACTATCGGTTTTGTGTCGTTCAGATTGTCATCTACCTTCGTAGATAAGTTAGTGAACTGATCCGAAAGTTCGGCTACTTTCTCCGATAGTGAACACATTTCCTCAATGTTTTTTTCTGAACCAAGTTTCAGAGTGTCCATTTGTGTTGAAATCGAATCTACTGTGTTCTTTAAGTTTTCCTGAGTTTTTGCAAGTTGCGTAAGCGAATCGGTAGATGCAACTGAGTTAAATTTAGCTTTCAAGGTCTCATGATTTTCATGAACAATAATTTGCAGTTCTTTTATGGCTGCTTCGTGATTCTGTAATGCCTTTTCATGCCGCGAAAAAATAGGTTGAAAATGCTCACAAATTTGAGTTTTTACGTCATTACAGACTTTTTGACATTTCGATTCAATGTTATGTAACTCAGTAGTTAAATCCTCACGCGTTTGTTCAAGAGTTTGTTCCAATGAGTCTAACTTTTGAAGCTGTTGCTGTGTTTGTCTCTGATTTTGTTCCAGTGTGTCTAACTGTTGCTGTGTTTGTCTCTGATTTTGTTCCATTGTGTCTAACTTTTTGAGATTTTGTTCCACTGTGTCTAACTGTTGCTGTGTTTGTCTCTGGTGTTGTTCCATTGTGTCTAACTTTTCAAGCTTTTGTCCCATTTGTTGCATTAATTGTAATAACAATGCACTGGTGTCTGAAACATGTTCCTCAGTGCTTTTCGGCAGTGAAGTTGCACCGGCAACATTCACATTTTGACAAGCGGAAAATGTGTCTTGACTCATTTGAGAAAACGGTGAGAACCCATAACCTGAGTCTGCAGTATTTGCAATATTGTGTCCTGTCATTCCCGATTCCTGAGGCGAGCTGTTGCCGACCAATCGATCGATAACGCTTCCCTGTTCACTACCTGTTTCACTGTCTACACCATTGTTTGCTGCCCGCTCCATTTCCCTATGCGCAATTACCAAATTACTACTTTGAACATTAGTTAATTCATCGTTCTGCGGCGCTAACACACTGCCTTCGTCTTCACTGTCATTTCTCAGTTTACTTTGGAGCCTAGTATTACGTTTTTCACACGCCATAATTGTCACAATATTTCACACGATAACACAGAAAAGCACAATTTGAAGAGCAAAATAAAATAACATAGCAATGGAAATAATGTCTACTTAATTGCCAGCGCAGCTGCGAAATACTTGGTGCAAATCTACATGCATGCCACAATTGTTTTACTGTACAACAATGAAAAACTACAACTACAAAGGAAATTCTCTCTATGATTACGCGCTATCAATAAACAAAATCTACACTAATTACACAAACCACAAGAAAAAGTCAGAAGATTCCAGTGAGGTATCCTCGGCTAAGGGTCGACATATGAAACGTCCCCTTTGAACAATTTATACACGACTGTGCTTAAACTGACACACAATATTTTGTTAGCGCAACGCAATCTGACTTTCAAAATTCCCTACAAAAGAATGGCCCTGACTAACATTAAACTATACCTTTCACAAATTACTTACCTCACAAAAATCTTCGCTGCTCAAGCTGCTGCAATACAGCGAGCGCCACTACTGCCAGCTAAATAAAAGATTCAAACTACTGAAGGCGCTAACTACTGATAGGGATAGTTAGCAAATGAAAGATATTAATAGAGAACAAACAATGTATTTACCTTGATGTCATCATATATAAATATAGCAGTTCATGACAAATTTCAAAACTCCGCCATCTCTCTCCCCACATCCACCACTGCTGGCGGCTCACCTCCAACTCCGCAACGCTACGCGCTGTTCACAGCCAGCTGCCTAACACTACAATGGCGAGTATTACAACAATGCAAAGCAGCCACAGACTGCACACAGCACAGCCAGTGATTTTCATACAGAGGTGGCGTTACCAATTAAAAAACCTAAACAGCCTACTTACAACATGAACATATAACTTTCCGCAACTGCAGTTTTCCACTTTTACTACAGTGAGACACAAAATTAACATATTTGTAAGATACTGACTCACCTTCTGTGATTTACAACAGGCAGCAGTGTGATAATTTAACAAGCAAAGTTTTATAAGCCTCATTCTTAAGAACTTTTAATTTTGAAATTGGCACAACATATTAATAAGCAGTTTTAATAGGAAAATTATTTTCAGCAAACATCACTCTCTTGCGACATAACTTTAACCTTCTTTTTACTATGTTCGAGAGACATTAATTAGCAAAACACTGGGCTTTAATGTTCTTTCAGTAAGGACACTCGGTAATCATAGTTCAAATGGAGAGGAACCTGAGAGGTGTTGTGATAGGAAAAAAATCAAGGTAGATACATGAATTCAATTATAAGTTACCTTATATTTGAGCACACTAACACATCCAATAAGCTGATCCTTCACTGTACATCATTATAGTATTACAGTGATTGCGCAATGTGGTGGCAACTAAATGTTGGTAGGTGGATTATCAGGCAGAATTGCTGGACTCTGTCCCGTCTTGGTGGCGATGATGGATACCAATTCCAGAATCGTTCCCGGTATTTATCCATCCATCCGAGGCACTGGAAAGTGGCAGAAAAAGCCTCTCTCGGAACCAGCACAATATGCAACTTTTACATGGCAGTGCACAGTTTGGTAGCTCGTCCCCGACTGACTCTTGGTTCCACCTTTTCTACCTAGGCCAACCAAAGTTTGCGCGAGCTACACAGTTCCGTTCCGGAGGGGAACCACTACAACTTTTTCTTCCAAACTAATTAATAACCCTAAGTGAAGGTCAGCAGTTTAGTAACAGCAACCAAACGCATTAAAGGAAACAGAACATTTACACATATTGACATTTCTACAAAAAATACTCACACAGAAATTACAATTATATACAGTAAGTTTCGTTCCCTCCAAATGGGACAAAGAATTTAAATGATAGATATACTACATTGCATAGAATCAAACCACGACATCAAAGTTTTAACACTGATAGGAGTAGACAATTTTATGTTATCGATTCAAACACATTTGCAGATACTCAATGTTACAACATTAAGCCAAAGCGAAAGGCTAAATAAATCCATACAGCATTAGAGCTATGGCGTTACACAACCTTGAAGCATTCCATCCCACTCTTGAGCTGCCGCCCCTCCCCCGCCACCAGCCCCTACAGCACTCTAGATCCATTCCATCGACACCCTTTTCACAACCGCATCACAAACTTCCTCCTTCTCGACAACTTCAACGTGAGCTCTCTGTCCTCATCTTTCGTTTCAATCTCCACCGTGCTACCACAGTCTCTTCCGTCTACCCCTTATCTAGGGCTGGCTATCAAGGAGACGGCACATTCGCAACATCTCCTGTATCTTTTCGCCTCTGAAAGCCGGCCATGAAACGCCAGCTAACGAGTACAAAGAACATGTCATACTACTCCCGCAAACAGCGGCAAGTGCATGCAATGTAAGTACGATTTTCATAAACTGCCTGGGACTGTTGAAGGGTATTAATATTTTCATTATTACTTAACTGTGCAATTAAAGAACATATATATCTTAGCAACCAGGTGCTAATTTTCTTTGGGTTTTGTTTTCCTCTGCTACCATGCGAAGAAGGTTGCTCAGAATAATCGTGTGGACGTATGTAGTAATTTCATTTGCTAATGGAAATACAATCCTCCGATACCTGTAGCGAAAAAATGGATAAATTTTAATGGGTACAGTTACTTGTGCTGAACTGAGACAAATCAAAACTGTCCAGATAAATATTTCATACACCCTAAGAAAGGCAACCGCTCTTACACCGATCGCACCTGGGGTAAATTCTTGGTTGCCTATCGCCTATTTTGTCAACCCTGAACGTACAAGAGATGGAATGGAAATGCGTTATGATCGCAATGTAATGAGATGGAAGTACGAAAGAGGAAATGTAGGGCATCAAATGAACGACAGATTGACCAAGCAATTTCTTTACCTGATTTGAACCAGTATGAGAAGACAGGAAAGTTGACACCACCACAATCGCTGATAAGAATATCATATAATTAAAAATGTATGCTATACGGAGGCTCGAGTAGAATTCGGACGCCTCTCTTTACAGGTTTCAACAACTCTTCACAGCACGACTGTCAGTCTTTCAGTATGTTCCACGTACGGCTCGGACTCCCAGAATTTTTATTAGTATCCTTGTGAAACTGGATACAGCAAAGAATCCAGACCCTGTTTCTAGCAATGACCAAACCATTATTCTTTCAAACTAAACTTTTGCAGCTCGGATACGAGCGCAGATTTTCCAGAGACGTTTAGCCAGATGCTCTGTATGGACCAAATCTCTACTTTCACTAGTGAAAGTAAAAATTTAATCACTAGTGATCAAATCTCCAAAATACAGAAAACAGGTGCAGTTGACCGAAATGCTTCAGGGCAATCTCCGGCAGTTCATTCTAGAGATTACTCAGGGTCGAAATCTCTATGCTTTCCTGTGAACATAGCGTTTAATAAATCAACTAAATTTGTTTCTTGTTAACTATTGATTAGTTATTTTTATCACCGACAAACGGATCAGTGAATTGTGTCGTAGTACAGTCTGCAACACTGGTAACTTTCAAAATGCTCTGTGCTGTTTGGCAAGTGAGACACAAAGATCTGTCCATCAGTTTGAGGATTTCAGTCTTTGCTTATCACAAATAGCTTACGTCAGTAAAGCCAATTCACAGTATATACACTCCTGGAAATTGAAATAAGAAAACTGTGAATTCATTGTCCCAGGAAGGGGAAACGTTATTGACACATTCCTGGGGTCAGATACATCACATGATCACACTGACAGAACCACAGGCACATAGACACAGGCAACAGAGCATGCACAATGTCTGCACTAGTACAGTGTATATCCACCTTTCGCAGCAATGCAGGCTGCTATTCTCCCATGGAGACGATCGTAGAGATGCTGGATGTAGTCCTGTGGAACAGCTTGCCATGCCATATCCACCTGGCGCCTCAGTTGGACCAGCGTTCGTGCTGGACGTGCAGACCGCGTGAGACGACGCTTCATCCAGTCCCAAACATGCTCAATGGGGGACAGATCCGGAGATCTTGCTGGCCAGGGTAGTTGACTTACACCTTCTAGAGCACGTTGGGTGGCACGGGGTACATGCGGACGTGCATTGTCCTGTTGGAACAGCAAGTACCCTTGCCGGTCTAGGAATGGTGGAACGATGGGTTCGATGACGGTTTGGATGTACCGTGCACTATTCAGTGTCCCCTCGACGATCACCAGTGGTGTACGGCCAGTGTAGGAGATCGCTCTCCACACCATGATGCCGGGTGTTGGCCCTGTGTGCCTCGGTCGTATGCAGTCCTGATTGTGGCGCTCACCTGCACGATGTTGGGGCGTGAGCGGAAGATGGCCTAACGGTGTGCGGGACCGTAGCCCAGCTTCATGGAGACGGTTGCGAATGGTCCTCGCCGATACCCCAGGAGCAACAGTGTCCCTAATTTGCTGGGAAGTGGCGGTGCGGTCCCCTACGGCACTGCGTAGGATCCTACGGTCTTGGCGTGCATCCGTGCGTCGCTGCGGTCCGGTCCCAGGTCGACGGGCACGTGCACCTTCCGCCGACCACTGGCGACAACATCGATGTACTGTGGAGACCTCACGCCCCACGTGTTGAGCAATTCGGCGGTACGTCCACCCGGCCTCCCGCATGCCCACTATACGCCCTCGCTCAAAGTCCGTCAACTGCACATACGGTTCACGTCCACGCTGTCGCGGCATGCTACCAGTGTTAAAGACTGCGATGGAGCTCCGTATGCCACGGCAAACTGGCTGACACTGACGGCGGCGGTGCACAAATGCTGCGCAGCTAGCGCCATTCGACGGCCAACACCGCGCTTCCTGGTGTGTCCGCTGTGCCGTGCGTGTGATCATTGCTTGTACAGCCCTCTCGCAGTGTCCGGAGCAAGTATGGTGGGTCTGACACACCGGTGTCAATGTGTTCTTTTTTCCATATCCAGGAGTGTATATATGACTTGACTCATAACATTTTAGACCTAGGAGTACGTTCATAGAAATTGTAGTCGGGTGCAGAGGGTTGATATCGTTAGTACCTTCTTACAAAATGCACTGAGAGACGTCAATAGGCAGCACCTAGCGCAAATATTGGCAATGACTCTTAGTAGAAAGAAATATAGAGAACTGTGCGTAAAATACACCAAAAAATCTGATATCGTTTAACTACTGTGGTAAATCCAGGTGCTAGGCACAGATTTATTGTAATAAACGTTAAAAAAATGTAATCGACACACGAAAGATATCGCTTAAATTCGACCTATTCCTAAGTATTTTTAGTTGGGATATGGGATACGTACCTAATTTATAAGACGAAATAAGAGAGTCACACAAGACTGGCATGATTTGCCATGAGTTTTTTAATCGATGTCAGAGTGTTACAGAGATGCTCAACAAATTGCATGAGAGTCATTGCAAGAAAGCCGCTGTGCACTTGGGATATTTTTGTTCACAAAATTGTGGGTACCTCGTTCCAGACCAAGAAACATACTTCTTCCTTCGACGTAGATTAGATTAGATTAGTTTTTCGCTCCATAGATCCGTGCTGAGGAGATCCTCGTGGATGTGGAAAATTTCATTTTTTTAAAGCTGAGATAACAATACTAATAGTATGAATATATGTAATACATCATTTGTTTCTATTTAAAAATTCGTCAATGGAGTAGAAGGAGTTGGCCACTAGTAAGTCTTTCAGGCTACTTTTAAACTGATCTTTATTTATAACTAAATTTTTTATGTTTACTGGCAAATTATTGAAGCGATATGATGAAGCCGCTAAAATGAAAAGTATTCTCTTACACAGAGGCTACGTAACGTCTTCCTGCCCACATTCAGTCAACGAATGGCTATCAGTGGAGAAATGATACCCACAAACTTTGCACTCTCCACCACATACCTTACAATCGCTTACGCAGTATGTATGCAGATGTGATTTCAAAAGGAATGGGTGCCTTTTCAATCAAAAGTAGTGGATATGAAAGGTTTGTACATTGAATGGAATGGTAGTAAATCGTAGCTTGTTTTTCGTGGTACCACTTGCTACATCTTTGAATGTTAATAAAATGAAGTTTATTCGGAGTGTTGTCACTTCATGGTGTCTAGGATGATGCTGTGCAAAAATTTCATTGTGTCCAATAATATCTATGTGTTGGTAATCAGGCAGAACTATCAATGATGCGTTCAGTATTCTAATTAGCCTTTCCCTATTTAAATTAGTTAAACAATATTGTGTCAGAAATCCAACAAAACAAGTTCTGTAATAGAACTATTTTATAGAAGCAGAAATTATGGTGTACGACAATGCGGAGAAAAACAGTGCTGATTGTTCACCTTGGTTTTAGTTTACTTTTGTGTCCTTAAAAGACTGAATAATATTTCAACGTACTTACTTTTCTCATTATAAAGGTTTCACGAAGCATATACGCACTGTTCCAAGAAAAATGTTTTGTAAAATTTGGATTTTCCCGCTTTAACTTTTGCGTGGACGGTAATCAATAATTTTGAAAAGCAAATCAGAAACTATTTTGCTAAACAGTAATATAAAAGAAATAAGATCAAGGAGGTAAAGTGCTGTGCAGTAATTTATTTCAGCTCATCATTCTGTCCGTGCAGTAAGAGCAGGATCAACTTATCCGTTGCAAGAAGGAATTTGTTGTAGGGCCTAAATGAACATTTTTGATAAAATATTAAAAACAGTTTTCAATTTGTGAAACTTCATGAAAGATCTGCAGATGCGTTTTTGTAACAGGGCACATTTAAACTACGTAGCAGTTAGTCATTTTGAGCATTCTTCTGAATCATTATTTTACGCAATCAAATTTATAGACAGTCAGAGGCAATTCAGATTTATAAAAATCACATTCCTAGTATTTAATTTGCGTAAATAAATTGATGTTCTTAAATAGGCAGCTACGCTGATTCTAGATCAAAATCTGTAATCGGATTTAAGAAATGAGAGCGTTTTTCAGATTGTTAGAGAGAAATTCAGTAACAGACACTTTCAGCATACAGCATACAGCTTTACAAAAACTTTCAGGATATCTGCGTAACAGGAAGGTTAAGTCACGTAAATTTCAGAAACATTTGGTAGAACATTAAGGGTTAACAGAGTTGGTTGAACAAGAATCAAAGAACAATACTGTTTATTGGTAAAATATACGTACATATTTATAAATAAACGATTGTATGTAGTAACTGAGTGCAAAGTAGTTGGATTTACTCGTATGTCAAAGTGACTGTTTAATTAGTAAAATATTTAATTGTAAACTATAACTACCATTTTCTGCTAAGTGATTACCAGAAATCTACATTGATGTCATTCTCTGTGCAAGCCCACTCGTCCTCGAATTCATTTCACTTATCATTCAGAACATTTGGCAGAAATTGTGACAAAAAGTTTCTGCTTCCGTCGATAGGACACCTTGTTTGATGTTGGAAACTACATCCTATAGTAAAACGTGACCGAATATTCTATTTCTGATTTCGTCTTTATACCTGATAATATCTAGCATGGCTCTAATACATGAATGGTAAACTCATTTGGTAATTATAATTACAGAGAGTATAGTTTCTTCGTCATAACAATAGGCATTTCATATGTAGTTTCAGGCGAATCATATTTAGGTCCTCATGGACCAACAGAATATTCGACAAAAATAATTCTATTCGTATTGTAAAGCGAACAGCTGTGGTAATGCCAGCCGAAGTGGCCGTGCGGTTAAATCCGCTGCAGTCTGGAACCGCATGACCGCTACGGTCGCAGGTTCGAATCCTGCCTCGGGCATGGATGTTTGTGATGTCCTTAGGTTAGTTAGGTTTAACTAGTTCTAAGTTCTAGGGGACTAATGACCTCAGAAGTTGAGTCCCATAGTGCTCAGAGCCATTTTTTGAGCTGGGGTACTGAATTCCTCTGAACATAGAAAATTTTACTACCGTAAAAAAGGCTGCAATGAAAAGACGACCAACAGTAATATCGATTTACCAGGTACGGTTTTTCCTCCAAACCTATTTCCGTATTTGTGAATGCGATATCATTTGAAAAAGTGTCATTAAATGCTCCACAATTTCAAAGCATTATTTTAAGCCAGCTTATAAGCAGTGGCGTTGAGTAAACTGCGAAAACCAAGATTACACTCGCAGTTTTTCATTTAGGCCGACAGTTTCGGTGATACTGCAGAGATGTTATCACAGCACGTTAATTATGTAAGTGTTCGACTCACATTGTCATTAGCCCTTCAGAGACAAACGCTGTGCATTGACTCACTAGTTTGCTCAAACCATTTCATCGTGGTCTAACGTCAGTTTCCCCACAGGTAGAAAAAGGACACCAATAGCAGCAGTTCTTCCATTTTTTATTTCTTAAGCAACCAGTTTTGACGTTTCATTAGCGTCATATTCAGACTCTTATGCGACGAGTGAAAATGACATTAATGAAGCGTCTAAACTGGTTGCTTAAGTAATAAAAAATATTAGGAAGAATTAAAGCTGTTGGTATCCTTCGTCTATGAATTACTGATCAGCCGCAGTCCCACAATCACATCTGTATGACGGACCGCGTTCAGAGTACAGACATTTCGACAGTCAAAACTTTATCAGTAAATTGTCGAAGTATTTTTAACAAAGTTTCCGAATTAGCTGCAGGAAATTCTCACGTTCACATTAACCTCTGGGATCGAGAACTGGCTAAAATCCGATGTAAAAAGCTCTGTGATATTTGGCAGTTGTGAAACGTTAATCGGAGGAACAGGTTGGACGCCATGGCAGTTGACACAAATATTTCCTCTATTAACGCTGAAAACGAGTGTGACTGTGATATTATTTTGTCGTGTATAAAGATCTAGATGAAACCAATTTAATTTCTGCAGGTTTTTACCGGCCGCTCGATACCGCTGTGAAAGTTCTAGAGGCATTCAAAGGAAGTCTAGTGTCGGTAGCTCGTGTATACCCAGATCTTGCAATACTAATTGGAGGTGTCTTGAACCTACAGAGTGCAGACTAGGATGTCTACTGATTTATTACGAGGTGTACAGATAAACAATCGTGCGAAATACCTTTCAACACGTTTTCTGAAATCTGTCTTGAGCATTTAGCTCGACAGTCATCGCGCATTGAAAAGAGCTTAGACCTTTTAGCTACAAATAGGCCCGACCTAACCGACATTGGCAGTATAGAAACGGGGACTAGGGACCATGATGTCATTACAGCAACTATGGTAAGGGAAGTTTATATACCAGGTAATCTTTCTTCTAGAAAGACTAGCTAAGCAGTTGTTAGCGTCTCACTTAGACAATGAATTGCAATCATTCAGTTCCAGCATGATGGACGTAGAGGAATTACAGCAAAATTTAAATTGTGGTTGTAAATTGTGGTCTCGACAAGCACGTGTCTAGTAAGTGGATGAAGGACGCAAAAGACCCACCGTATTTTAACAACGAAATTCGGAAAATGCTGAGGAAGCAAAGGCTGTTACACTTTCGTTTCAAAAGAGAACATGCAACTGACAGGCAAGGGTTAGTAGAGATTCGTGCGTCTGTAAAAAGATCTAAGCACAAAGCATAGAACAACTACCACCGCCAAAGTTCGGCAAAATATCTGCCCGAAAAACCGAGAAAATTCTGATCCCATTTTAAATCGCTAATCGGGTCTAAGGCTTCCATCCAGTCATTCACTGGTAAGTCTGGTGTGGTAGTTGCATATAGCAAAACGGAAGTCGAAGTTTTAAATTCAGTGTTTAAGAAATTGTTCACGCAGGATAATCGTACAGACATATCTTTGTTTGTCCATTACACATAGCCCGTATGGATAACACAGCAATAAGCATCCCTGGAGTAGAGAAATAACTTGTAAGTAGGCTGTTTATGCGTTTGTATGTTGTCAGCGCTCTGTAGCGCTCTGCATTAATAACTCTAACAGCGCTGTGTGCACGTTGTAAGAGACTCTGTGGCTGGTCGGACTCGTACTTGGAAATTAACAGTCAGCAGTGATGGTAGTTGGAGGTGAACAGCCAGCAGTTATGGAAGTTGAGAGTGAGTAGTCAGCAGTGATGGAGGTTAGAGTTTAATAATTAGTAGTGTTGGAGGATTGGAGTATTAGCGCGAGCGGACGCTCTGAATGTGTATCCGTCATGAAGAATTATTACTGATGATTATATAATTTTTTTGGACTGGTTCTCACTTGATTAAGCTAAAATCTGCTAAAGACATTGTTTGCCCTGCAACAAACTCTTTCCTTTGCTAACCACATGCCTATTAGTAGTTAGAGCGTTCCGTAGTTAGAATCTCTTATTTAGCTGGCAGTATTGGCGTTTGTATTAAGCTAAAATCTGCTAAAGACAAGCTAAAATCTGCTAAAGACATTGTTTGCTCTGCAACAAAATCTTTCCTTTGCTAACCACATGCCTATTAGTAGTTAGAGTGTTCGGTAGTTAGAATCTCTTATTTAGCTGGCAGTATTGGCGTTCGCTTCGCTGTAAGTCGTGTCATGAAGAGTTTCTGTGAGGTAAGTGACTTATGATATGTGTGGGTTATTGTTAAGATTTCTTCTAATTCAGGGCCATTCTTTTGAGTTAATTTTTAAAGCAGTCAGATCGCGTTACCGTTGAATATTGTGAGTAATTAATGAAGAGGAAAAGTTTGAGTTCTGTTTGTCAGAGCTAATTCTGTAGGTCAGTGTTGAAATGATAAAGACTAGCAAAGAGACAGTACGTTCAATTTCACTCATCACTTTCAGAATTAAATAAAGAAGTTTCAACGTACCAGTTATTTCAGTTTAAGTAAAAATCGTTTAATTAAGAAGTTTCAGTCTGAAAGAATAGATAAGTCGCCAGGTCCGGATGGAATCTGGGTTCGATTTTACAGATAGTAGTCTATGGACTGGTCTGTTTACGTAGCTTGCATTTATCTCGAGTCTTTCACCCTGCTCAAAGCTAAAAGCGACTGAAAAAAGCGCAGGTTACTCCTGTATATAAGAAGGGTAAAAGAATGGAAAGGCAAAATTACAGACCAGTATCCTTAACATCGCTTTGCGGCAGAATTCTTGAGTATATTCTCAGTTCCTATAGAATAAATTTTCTGGAGATCGAAAAGTACGATTTTAGAAAGGATCCTTCGTGTGTAACTTAGCTTCCCTTTTCTCACATGGTATACTGCGTGCTATGGATTAACGGCAACAGGCAGAATCTATAATCCAAGATTCCCGAAAAGCATTTGACACGGTACCCTACGGAAAAATGTTAACGAAGGTACGAGCATACGGAGGAGGTTCCCAGGTATATGAGTAGCTCGAAGACTTCTTAATTAACAGGACCCAGTATGCTACCCTAGACGGTGAGTGTGTAAGACGTGTATATTTCTATTGTCTATTGTCAAACCACAATTTATGAAAGATGTTTATATTTTATTAATAGGATTAAGTAGGAATAATTAATATTTGTCATCTTGGAAATGAGTGGTAGCAGGGAATGTCTGCACCAAAGTACTGTTGGCAGGCGAGACCGCATATTGATGTAATTTTAAAAAGGGCGGGAAAGACCGCGTATGGATACGGTTTAAGAAAAGAGAGGTAAAGACCGCGCATTCATACATTTTGTAGTGGTAGCAGGGATTGTCTGCACCAGAAAGCATTGTTGGTGGGAGAGACCGCACTTCGTAGGAAGTCAGTAGTAAGCGAGATGTGAAGCTAGTCGATAGCAGGTCTGAAATGGTTCAAATGGCTCTGAGCACTATGGGACTTAACATCTATGGTCATCAGTCCCCTAGAACTTAGAACTACCTAAACCTAACTAACCTAAGGACATCACACAACACCCAGTCATCACGAGGCAGAGAAAATCCCTGACCCCGCCGGAGCAGGTCTGAAGCGAGAGATTTAGAGGAGCGGTGTGCCTGCCAGCCACCAGCTACGATTTACAAGAGATTATAAACGGATGTACAGAGACATCCGATAACTATTATCATAAGAGGAACTAATATTATTGAATTATTTTTTATTTTATTTTTTTTTTTTTTTTTTTAGAAACTCAAGACTACTGAAGGTATGTTTGCGCAATGCTAGTTCTAAGATTATTGTAAAAAGTAAGCCCCAGTTGAACGTTTGTAAAATGATTTCATTCTGAATATAATTAATTTTTGCCAGCAATATTGCATTACTGCTTATAATCCATCCCAAAAACCATCAACATAAAACTTCGCAAAATTTTATTGTTGTCAAGAAGAAGTTTAACTATGAATTACGTAAGTTCAGTCAAGTTAATTAAAGAATAACGTCAGCTTTGATATTAAAGAATAACGTCAGCTTTGGTAATAAATACAGCCACTTATAATGACAGCCCACTAGCAGGCGATAGAGTATAGTAAAACAGAGTAAGTATATTCATGTCGCTGTTCGATGTAGCAGTCAGATGGCGATCCAGTAACAGTAAAAAAGGTAAGGAACAGTTCTGGGTTATTGCACGTAACGACTGAGGGCCACGACGACGACACATTCTCTGTTTCGTCTAAATAATCAGGAAATCACTTTTAATAAGCAGCATTTACATTTGTATGCCAAGATTGAGAAAGAGAATAAATTTCAAAGGGAAGATTTCATTTGTTATTACTAAGCAAGAGATAGAAATCCTAAGGGAAGGTTCATAGGCTATTGTAGAAGGGAAGGTTGCATAACGCAAAAGAGATATAGAGGAGACGGGAAGGTTTCAAGTGTTCATCAGAAACAAAGGTATAGTGAGGAGAGCCCAAGTGAAGTGTGATAGGACCTCTATTATTTTCTATATACTCTGTTCAACATCAATTTGGAATACTACTGTAAAATGTAGTCCACGATACAAGAGGTCTCACTAAACTGGGTACTTTATGCATAATCCTGTTACAGCCCACGTACTGGATGGTGCTTATTACTGGCATGCTTTGTGGCCGTTTTCCAGTCATGTAAACATACCGTAATCACAGAGGTACACAGCGAGCAGTCCGGTATCAACAACAGCCTCATTCTGTGTGCAGCACTGCAGCTACATGCCACGTAGAGGCATCCAACACTGGTGGAGTCAAGATAGTGCCTTTACTTTCAGCATGTCATACACAACATGTTGCCGATCGTTTACGTGGATCTCAAAGTGATGTGTCTAAGGTGTGCAGAACGTATAGAGAGGATGACGTGAACGACAGACCTCGCAGTTGCCATCCTCGTATGACAACACATAGTCGTTTGACAACACCAATGCAGTATCGTTTCCTCCAAGAGTTGACTCGCAGGCGCCCAATGTCAACCGCCATAAATATTGGAAACGACTTCTCCCGAGCAACAGGGATTCGTATCTTAGGGTGGTATTCATTCTAGACGATCAGTGAGAAGTTTGAACTGAACCAATGGAACCGATGCAATCGATGGACGTGGGGTCTTGCTCATCAACACTGGACCATTGCAGAATAGAGTAACATCATGTTTGTTGAGGAGATCAGGATTAGTTTGCGACCGCACATGACATGCGTCAGGGTCTGGAGAAGCTCTAGTTGACACCGGAACCATCGATACATTAAGGAAGTCCATCCGTTGGCAAGTGGCAGTGCAATGTTCTGGGTGGTAATACTGATGGGACGGCGGGCCTCTCTAATTCCCATATAGGCAACTTGACTAGTCCTCGATACCTCCAAGACGTCCTACAAAGGTGTGTAAGGCCCTACTGAAGTGAAGTCGGTGACAACTTCACCCTAGTCGATGAGAATCCATGGTCGCACCGTACTCTAGCAGTGTCTCGGTCTCTTCAAAGGTGCAACAACAAGCGAGTGTATCGGCCAGTACAATCCCCAGCCATGAATGGAATTGAGCATACTTCGGACCTATTGCAGGTTGCCATTACACAGCGCCCGAATCCACATAACAATCTTCTAGACTTCATAGAAACTGCCATAAAGTAGTGGGATATCATGCTCCAAGGTAAACTTGATGGTCTCATCCAGAGCATGCCTCACAGAGTGGCAGATATCATCCGTGTATGGGTAGAACATACTCATTACTAAAAACTGATTATCATCGTCATGAGATAAAGATTTTCACTGTTTTTTAATCAAGACGTACACTTAGGAGCCTGCTTTGTTTTATAATGATTTTTTGTAACTATCAAAAACCGTTCTTGTTTTCAGAAAGAAATGCTGTAGGGAAGGCGAGTGGCCGACTTTGGTTTATTGGGAGAATGTTAGGAAAGCGTGATTCATCTATAAAGAAGAAGTAGAAGTTAGTGCGACCTATTCTTGAATCCTGTTCGACCTTACCCGGTCGGACTAATGGATGGCTCGAAGCGCTTCAGAGGCGGGCTGTAAGATTTCTTACCGGTGGGTTTCAACAATACGCAAGTGTTACGGGGGTGCTTCGGGGACTAAAATTGAGAATCCCTGGAGAGAAGGCGACGTTCTTTTCGAGGAACACTATTGATGAAATTTAGGGAATCAATACTTGAAGTTGCCTGGGAATGATCCTTCTCCCACCAACATAAGTTAGGGCTCATACTGAGGCATATAGACAGTCGTTTTAACATCGCTCTGTCTGCGAGTGGAATACGAAAGGAAACGATTAGTAGTGGCGCAGGGTACCCTCCACCTCACACAGTATGTTGGATGACGGTGATGATGATGATGATGATGATGTTTGGTTTGTGGGGCGCTCCACTGCGCGGTCATCAGCGCACGAACAGTGTCCCAATTTTTACACAGTCCAATTTTTTTACCCAGCCCATTCTAGCCACGAATGATGATGATGAACAGTATGCGGGCTTGCGGCGTATGTATACGTAGTTATGCATGTAAGTCCACAAAAGTGCAAATTCCACAGTTTGATGTTGGAACGATCTGTTGAAAATCAGCACCAGAATTTGATAATGGAGACGGGGGAGAAATTATTTAGAGAATCAGAGAAAGCTTTATTTCTCTGGAATGCTCAGGTACGTGGCTTGTTTCCTACACTCCATTGTAGAAAGTCAGGAAACTTGGTGAGTAACCTCGGTTCATCGACACCCAGAACAGCATTTCTCCAAAATTTCTAAAATTATTCAGTCGTAATCGGATCGCCACAACGATATCACTGAATCATACAGTAAAAGCGATCGAATAATACGGAATTTCCCACCACAAGGACGTCCTTCTTTCCTTTCTGAATTAAAATAAAACTGTTTCGACTGCCAGGCGGCCATATACGACACTGGAAATCGCGGTTCCTTCTCTAGACCGCTTTATCATCCTTAATGCACTCCCGCGATCATAAAAGTGTTCTATACGTCCCGTTTATCCTGTCCATAAATCTGGGACGCTACTCCAATTTTACGCCACGTCTTCACTGCCTCCCTCTCAACGACCCATTTGTTTCAGTTTGTTTTGACCTTTCGCTCCTTCCACTTCACCTCTTACGTGTCGTAAATTTTCTAGCCTTCCATCTCGGCTGTCATTTACATCGTTTAACAGTCGCATGTGTAGCATCAGTCACGTAACTGGGGTACGTTTCAGGCGCACACTGATCATGAAGCAATTATTAGTTCTAATATGTGACATAAAATCATTAGACTAAGTAAGATAATGTATATGCAAACATATTTCCTTACGATAAGTTAAATGAATCAGCTATTGTTGTTATCAATCGGAGCAACCAAATATCTTCTCTTTTGACTCCATAATCCCCATTAACTCCAATGGCTGCTTGTCTGACACATACATACACTGTCTGTCATACGTCCTCTCTAGCGGAGAACGTGAATAGTACTTCGAGAGATGTTGTTACCAACTAACCAACTAACATTCCCTATCTCGTTCCCTGCTTAAGGGATTAGGCAAGTCTCGGTGACATGATGCCTTCAGAGGCAAATTAGTTATTGCGAAAGACAGGAACTGACAAAAGAATTTCTTACTTGTTTTCTGCATCTTTGTCTGAATACATCACATTTAAGATGCCTTCTGTTTATAGTCTTGCACAGTAGCTAAATTGCTGACCGTCTACTAAACAAGTTAGGATATTTCTAGAGTGGCTGGTGGCTCGTAAGTCTTACCATAGTGTTCAAACTCGTACATTGCGGTCAGTTATTAACAATTTTAATTTTAGTATCGAATGTACACATTCAAATTACCAACTGACATATAACGAAAGCGGTACTCTGTCTGAAAAGGAATTTAAAAAATACCCGTTTTCTGCACACAATAAAGCATTTTTGATAACAATAACATTGATAGGTCAGATAATTAAAAAAAAAAAAAAAAAAAACAGGTTGCAGAGCGGGTGGGTTGTGTTTCGGCTATATCTTTTGATATGGAATTTGTAACAAGTTTGTAAATACCGCTCTCAAAATGCCAAAAGTTTGTGAATTTCTAAGGGAGGCAACTGCTGAGGTCATCGGTACCCAGACTTGCACACTACTTAAACTAATTTATGCTAAGAACAACAGACACACCCATGCCCGAGGGAGGACTCGAACCTCCGACGGGAGGATCCGCGCAGTGAGTGACATGGTGGCTCTAATCGTGCGGCCACTTCGCGCTAATAAATACCGCTCTCCCACGACCTGAACACTGGTAGGTACACATCATGGCATGAACTGTTTAATAACCGAATACCCACTAAAATATATAATTTGGCTGGAGAATATGAGTGACATACGTTACATCGGTGAGAGAGAAAACTGTACTGAGCTTTCCACAATGATACCATTGTTTTGAATATCTATCTCACAACGTCATAAAAAATGAGAACACAAAATATTATTTTTATAATTAACTGCCTAGGTTGAAAATTTTCAAAATTGTAAGTGCATCAGTATCGGTTAGCTGTGACAGGTCGGACATAGTTAAGATGAAGTAGACACGTTCTATGTAATGAATACAAACGATACTTTTATTAATGAGATAACCAAAATGACGGCTATTCAAATCGCCACCAAGCCCACTAATTCTTCTCACAAAAACTCACCGACTGGTCCACTAGATGTCGTACTAAAATAGTAAACAATTGATTTCGTTAACTTTTATGATACTGACATAGAGAGGTACAGTATCCTTCTCTTCTAAAATATCCGTTATTCTTTGAAGAACACTTACACAGAAATTTCGTCCCAAAAACTGTAAGCAAGAAGAGACAGCTGAAGTAACAAACTGACAGCTCCTTTATTGCTCATGGAAAGAAGAAATTACAGTTGTAAAGAGACAGTGGAGACGTATTATTCACCTTTTGACCAAATGTCATTATTCACCGAAGACGAATTACACAGCTCAAGACTGAAAATCTCATGGTGATGTTCCAATATTCTCTTATGCAATACCGCATATTGAAGGTACACATGCAATTGCATACAAAAACACTGTAAATAGAACTAATACATACTAAGCGTGCACTAAAATTATAGCAAGAACAGTTGCTTTGTATTAGCATTCACTACCAGTATCCTTTACCTAACTAATCGTTCTTTCTAATAATATTTAATATCAGGTAGTAATATGTAAATACTTAATTATTACAGCTGATACTGCCAACAGCCTTGCCGCAGTGGGAACACCGATTCCCGTCAGATCACCGACGTTCAGCGTGTCGGTCTGGGCTAGCGCTTGGATGGGTGACCATCTGGTCTGCCTGGCGCTGTTGACAACCGAGGTGCACTCACCCCTTGTGAGGCAAACTGAGGAGCTACTTCATAGAGAAGTAGCGGTTACGGTATCGTAAACTGACGTACGACCGGGAGAGCGGTGTGCTGACCACATCCCCCTCCATATCCGCATCCAGTGACGTCTGCGGACTGAGGATGACACGGCGGCCTTCCAAGGCCTGTTCGGACAGAGACGAACATTTGATACTGCCTGTCACATTGAATTACACGATCGCAATCTGAAACGATTAAGGAATTCACTTTCTACTTTAACAAGCAGTTAAATGAAACCACAATTTGTAAATTTTGCAGTTCATTAGTGTGATCATTCGTTACATTTTCCACAGACAATTTGAAACATTTCTTCAACGAAATGATGTGGAACGAGTCAGTTTTTCTGGGTATGTGTACATGCCCTTTAATATATCTTTAGGAGTAGAGCACGTACGAACATTTCGTTCAGTAATACTTGACACAAGACGAAGTGGTGTCCACTGAAACACCGTTCGCCGACAACAAGTACCTGTGCTAAGCCAACCGTGTGATACTCTCATAAGGATCGTATATATGATGACAAAATGCAGCTACACCCTTTATTAGTGTTATTTCTTCAGTTCTTCCAGAAGGTAGGTAGGTAGGTAGTTAGTGTTTAACGTCCCGTCGACAACGAGGTCATTAGAGACGGAGCGCAAGCTCGGGTTATGGAAGGATTGGGAAGGAAATCGGCCGTGCCCTTTCAAAGGAACCATCCCGGCATTTGCCTGAAACGATTTAGGGAAATCACGGAAAACCTAAATCAGGATGGCTGGAGACGGGATGGAACCGTCGTCCCCCCGAATGCGAGTCCAGTGTGCTAACCCTTCCAGAAGGTGTAGAACAAAGTAATACGTAACTAGTGTAACCCAGGTACATACTTTTAGAGAGTACTCGCTATATAAACGTGGGCTATGGACAATTGGACGTTATGTGAAGACAGGTAAGTCGTAAGAGTGAGTAGAGATATTGCGGGTCAGTGCCTGACTAGATTACCGAGATGAGGAGAATCAGGAACGCTCTGGGAGATCATGGAGTGCTGGATTCTGGAGAAACAACTCCACAAACTGCTTCTTAAAATATTCAGACGATACGGAATACCTAATTGTACTATTACATTAGCAGTTGAGTACGACTGTAACTGCAGATTAGTATTTTAGTAAAGTTTTGAAGAGTATACAAACGCTCTTCATTTCACTGCCTTTCTTTTATTTGGTTGTACTTTAGATAATTCGAGAGGAAATACTATATACCACCCAAACTTTTCTCATCGATCACAAAGGAATTTTTCAAGATCTTAAACTGCAGAAAATTTGTGTTAATAACACATATCTCAACCTTCTTGGTTTTGCTGGCGTCGGCGTTCTGTTACCGTCTAGTGCAGGTAATCCTCAATGACGAAATTTATAGGTAGGTTTGAATTTGGGCTTGAAGCTCATTTACGATAAGCCTAAAATCGTGAATGCTCTCGTGCTTGAATAATCCAGCCAGCAGCTATGTTACCGCCCTCAACAAGAGAAATTGAACCAGCAGAGTAAGCTAACAAAGCTGCGTAGGTGGCGGTCTAGCGTATGTATGAAAGCGGCATGTGACTGAAGACTGAAAGTAATGAAGAAGCAGTAAACAGCTCACGTAAGTAAAAAAAATTATATCCGTGCCATTTGAAGAATAAGTGCGCGACTATAGAAGTTACCTGCATATCAAATGAACTGTAAAGGAATTAATAATGTCTAAGGGCTGTCTACTTACACCTTGGAACACTGAAAGACCAAAAAAGGCAGTTAAACAGGTCCATTTTAGCACGTTTTTCAACCGTTTTGTGACTGCCTATTATCGTCGAACATCTAACTCCAAGCTTCAGTAGCGGATAGCCTGTTAGTAAACAGCAGTAGTTACCGGGTCAGACATATGTGACAAACTGCTGTCGCCTGTAAATGCGTGTGCTGTGATGAAATTTCTGTACATATTTGATTATATGTTGGTAATTAGCAACGTGATGCGAAGACTGACGACCAGCTCTAGAGACAGAGAAATGAAAAGCTGTACCAGAATTACACTACTGGCCATTAAAATTGCTACACCACGAAGGTGACGTGGTACAGACGCGAAATTTAACCGACAGGAAGAAGAAGCTGTGATGTGCAAATGATTAGATTTTCAGAGCATTCACACAAGGTTGGCGCCGGTGACGACACCTACAACGTGCTGACATGAGGAAAGTTTCCAACCGATTTCTCATACACAAACAGCAGTTGACCGACGTTGCCTGGTGAAACGTTGTTGTGATGCCTCGTGTAAGGAGGAGAAATGCGTACCATCACGTTTCCGACTTTGATAAAGGCCGGATGGTAGCCTATCGCGATTGCCGTTTATCGTATTGCGACATTGCTGCTCGCGTTGGTCGAGATCCAATGACTGTTAGCAGAATACGAAATCTGTGGGGTCATGAGGGTAATACGGAACGCCGTGCTGGATCCCAATGGCCTCGTATCAACAGCAGTCGAGATGACAAGCATCTTATCCGCATGGCTGTAACGGATCGTGCAGCCACGTCTCGATCCCTGAGTCAACAGATGGGGACGTTTTCAAGACAACAACCATCTGCATGAACAGGTCGACGACGTTTGCAGCAGAATGGACTATAAGCTCGGAGCCATGGCTGCGGTTACCATTCACGCTGCATCACAGACAGGAGCGCTTGCTATGGTGTACTCAACGACGAACCTGGGTGCAAGAATGCAAAACGTCATTTTTTCGGATGAATCCAGGTTCTGTTTGCAACATCATGATGGTCGCATCCGTGTTTGGTGACTTCGCGGTGAACGCACATTGGAAGCGTGTAATCGTCAACGCCGGCGTGATGGTATGGGGTGCCACTGGTTACACGTCCCGGTCACCTCTTGTTCGCACTGAGGGCACTTTGAACAGTGGACGTTACATTTCAGATGTGTTACGATCCGTGGATCTACCCTTCATTCGATCCCTGCGAAACCCTACATTTCAGCAGGATAATGCACGACCGCATGTTGCATGTCTTGTACGGGCCTTTCTGGATACAGAAAATGTTAGACTGCTGCCCTGGCCAGCACATTCTCCAGATCTGTCACCAATTGAAAACGTCTAGTCAATGATGGCCGATCAACTGACTCGTCACAATACGCCAGTCATTACTCCTGATGAACTGTGGTATGTTGAAGCTGCATGGGCAGCTGTACCTGTACACGCCATCCAAGCTCTGTTGGACTCAAGGTCGTTATTACGGCCAGAGGTGGTTGTTTTGGGTACTGATTTCTCAGGATCTATGCACCCAAATTGCTTGAAAATGTAATCACATGTCAGTTCTAGCATAATATATTTGTCCAATGAATGCCCTTTTATCATCTGCATTTCTTCTTGGTTTAGCAATTTTAATGCCCAGTAGGGTAACTCTGCAGCGTGGAGAAGGGGGTGGGGTGCAAGGCGTTGCTCCAGCATGTAACAGTCACAACACAAGACGTGAAGAAAATCTCTACTCTTTGGAATACGAATCGCAGAACACAACATGGGGTTTACTTGGAATCAGAGAGAAGAACTTAAAAAGCGATGCGCGTACTGTCCTCATGTATAGGCATCTAACTCAGAAGTACTCGGACGTAAATTCGCATATTGGTGTCTAGACTTCAAAAACTGCTATTGAAAATAAATCTTGTATAAGAACTCTTTATTACTCTGCAGTGGTAGACGCGTAATGCTGTTTACAAATGGTCATCAGTTCTGCGAGAAATTGTTCTCTATGATGCTGGCATTTAGAAGAAGCAAATACTAAATGATAATGTTCTTTCTAGGTATCCTACATACTCTCTTCTCTAGACAAAGAGTCAAACAACTCGTATTAATGAGTTTTATTACTATAAGACGGGATACAATTACTTAACATTGATAGATGTGTCGCAAGCAAAGGGCGACATGCAAATGAATCAGTCTTCTTCAGAATAGACAACCACAGGTCTGTGTTACATAGAGATGACTACCGAAGTGGCTAACATTGAAGCTGCTGTCGAAGTGGACTGCACCCGTCAGGCGCGGCGCCTATGTCTTCTTCACGTAGGGGTCGTTGCAGTTGCCTTTTCGTCCTGGAGGGAGGTCGGTCTGCGTGCGATTGGCTGTCCTCTTGTCATAGCCTTCTCTTCCCTGTCGTTTCCGACCGGCGTGTCAGCGCTGACTTTACGCCGTAACAATTTCTATCTCCATAGTTTGAATTGTTGCAATGACTAGTGTCTCAATTCTTTTGTTATAAGCACAAAAATGATTATGGAGGCGGAAATGGTTGAGTCTCAGCCGAGTGATGTACAAACAGAACTGTAGTATACTGCAATGTTATGAAACCAAGGTGAGCGGAGTATGCGGAATTTAAGGATAATACACTCCTGGAAATTGAAATAAGAACACCGTGAATTCATTGTCCCGGGAAGGGGAAACTTTATTGACACATTCCTGGGGTCAGATACATCACATGATCACACTGACAGAACCACAGGCACATAGACACAGGCAACAGAGCATGCACAATGTCGGCACTAGTACAGTGTATATCCACCTTTCGCAGCAATGCAGGCTGCTATTCTCCCATGGAGACGATCGTAGAGATGCAGGATGTAGTCCTGTGGAACGGTTTGCCATGCCATTTCCACCTGGCGCCTCAGTTGGACCGGCGTTCGTGCTGGACGTGCAGACCGCGTGAGACGACGCTTCATCCAGTCCCAAACATGCTCAATGGGGGACAGATCCGGAGATCTCGCTGGCCAGGGTAGTTGACGTACACCTTCTAGAGCACGTTGGGTGGCACGGGATACATGCGGACGTGCATTGTCCTGTTGGAACAGCAAGTTCCCTTGCCGGTCTAGGAATGGTAGAACGATGGGTTCGATGACGGTTTGGATGTACCGTGCACTATTCAGTGTCCCCTCGACGATCACCAGTGGTGTACGGCCAGTGTAGGAGATCGCTCCCCACACCATGATGCCGGGTGTTGGCCCTGTGTGCCTCGGTCGTATGCAGTCCTGATTGTGGCGCTCACCTGCACGGCGCCAAACACGCATACGACCATCATTGGCACCAAGGCAGAAGCGACTCTCATCGCTGAAGACGACACGTCTCCATTCGTCCCTCCATTCACGCCTCTCGTGACACCACTGGAGGCGGGCTGCACGATGTTGGGGCGTGAGCGGAAGACGGCCTAACGGTGTGCGGGACCGTAGCCCAGCTTCATGGAGACGGTTGCGAATGGTCCTCGCCGATACCCCAGGAGCAACAGTGTCCCTAATTTGCTGGGAAGTGGCGGTGCGGTCCCCTACGGCACTGCGTAGGATCCTACAGTCTTGGCGTGCATCCGTGCGTCGCTGCGGTCCGGTCCCAGGTCGACGGGCACGTGCACCTTCCGCCGACCACTGGCGACAACATCGATGTACTGTGGAGACCTCACGCCCCACGTGTTGAGCAATTCAGCAGTACGTCCACCCGGCCTCCAACATGCCCACTATACGCCCTCGCTCAAAGTCCGTCAACTGCACATACGGTTCACGTCCACGCTGTCGCGGCATGCTACCAGTGTTAAAGACTGCGATGGAGCTCCGTATGCCACGGCAAACTGGCTGACACTGACGGCGGCGGTGCACAAATGCTGCGCAGCTAGCGCCATTCGACGGCCAACACTGCGGTTCCTGGTGTGTCCGCTGTGCCGTGCGTGTGATCATTGCTTGTACAGCCCTCTTGCAGTGTCCGGAGCAAGTATGGTGGGTCTGACACACCGGTGTCAATGTGTTCTTTTTTCCATTTCCGGGAGTGTATTTTCCTTTATTTACTTATGATTGGGATTTGACTCAAAATATCACTTGCTGTAAGAAATCGGTGAAATATAATTGGATATCGAGATACGTTACGGATGTAGCAGCTTCCTTGGTCGCCAGGTTTACTGTTTCATCACACAAAATTTCTATGCGAGCTCTTATCCAAACATATAAATACCGGTATATTTCTTTCTTAGAGAGCATTTCATTATTTAGTGGGCTCACAGGTCGTTTTAACTCACACTCAGTTGTGCATTCAGGCAAATGGGCACCCGTTTGAACACCTCACTCAAATGGACATTCTATCACCAGAATATCCATCTGAACACATACAATTACGAACAGCATATTGCATTTACTTCTAAAACTGTTAACATTTGTAAATCTCTAAGTGATGTCGATAGATATTTAATTTAAACTGATTTGCATACAGTTAGTTTCAGTACATCAGTTACAGGCTAGAAAAAAATTATGTACTATGTAAAAAATTATATTTCGATAGTGTACTCACTGGATAATAAATCTACCGTTACGTCATTACTCCGCAAGCCATGTGATTGTGTGCAGTGTAGAGTGCTTCTAGTACTACAAGCTGTTCCCCCCCTTCCGAGTTCTACATTGCACGATTTCTCGGATTTTCTCGTCGTGGTTTTTTTCGCGAGACGCATGAATAAAATGGTAAAAGGTCCCTGCAGGACCCCCAAATTCGGCAGTAACCCCAGAGACACCCACACTCGTTTACTGATAACAAAACCTTAGATAGAGCGATAGGTACCTGCAGGTAAGCAACCTCTTGATACAACTCCAGTACAAGTTGAGTTCTCCTAGGCGCCTAGATCTACTACAAAGTATTTCTCAGTAAAGTCACATTTACATAATTCTGAATAAATTTGTGTGTGTGTGTGTGTGTGTGTGTGTGTGTGTGTCTGGTGCAGGGGGCGCCAGCGAGCTTATTTCCAAACCGGGGTACCTTTTGCCCTTTAGCTCATGCATGTGTCAGTGTCGCACCCTACCCTGATCACTCCACAGTAGGGTATAAAACATGAACACTGAAAGAAGCATTTAACTCTGTGCTGTTTCGAATCACTTTCACATTTCGTCGAATGGTTTTGAACGGTCCCTAGTGGCTCCACCCTGTGCGCCAGAGCAAAAATTGTGGTCGCACTGTATTCGAAAAGGGTAAGATCAGGTTCAGTGGGGTTGCTAGCCCTTGATGTCCATAGAGAAGGGATGAAGCGTCAGAGAGACATCAGCAGCAACAAAGGCAGGCAAGAATGTGTTTCTCTTGGCCATCGCACTGCAAACAGTTTTCTACCGCGTTGGAATCAATGTCCCAAGGGAAGAGGTAGTTTCATTGACGCCCCTTATGCCACCCCCTGAGGCCTTTTCGTGTCGATTCTTAGCAGCAATGTGAAATGTCATCCTAGGACACTCATAAGGAAATACTGTGATTTCAACACTATGCATAGCGGTTCTGACCTCCAGCGCAGAGCCGTCAAATGTAGCGTGAAATATGAGTAAGAGGGGCTCTGACGACCTTCCCATCGCGTATCTGGTCCACGGCAGCGCTGAGCAAAATGTGGCGAAATATAGTGCCAATAGGGCGTCATTAGCTCACTTTACACTTCATATGAACTTCCGAGCTCTGGCCGTTTTTCGCATATGTCGACGCTTTGCTGTCCGAAGCGTCGTCGAGTACGATGTTGATGTTGCAGAGCACCTCGCGTTTGGGCCATTACAGAGGTAGGTTGTAGGCATCTTTGAACCAAACTTCGAACTTGCGTCACAATGGGAGACAATTATGGGGATTCTAAATAATGATTCTTCAGTTCTGTTGCACACTGTATTTATTTCCCGCAGTAATGTTCAGCATGATTGCCGTCCTCTAGGCCACCCAGCACACGTGCCAGTGCAGCCGGCTGTGGAATGCACTGATACCCCAATGACACCCATGACGCCCATTGCCTTGGGTGGTGCACGGATGCTGTCATGACACTTCTGCCCCACAAGCAGGCATAAGAATGGGTGTGGGCAATTCAGAGCCTCCAAAGTTTTGCCAGCTACACACCCGTTTGCTTACTTGTGCTCCCCAAGTCATCCACATGTGTGTGGCAGCTGATGCAAGACGTTCGGTACAAGACGTTCGGCAACAAGAAGCGATGAAACTCGTCACCCAACGACAGTCGACCAGGAAAGTGTCCGATGGCTAGTAGGTCGTGAGGGCACACCTCCTTCGACCAGATTGTTGACAGCTTTCAGGGATTCGAAATAATGATTCTTCAGTTCCGTTGCACACTGTATTTATTTCCAGCAGGTTGAAACTTGGCAAGTTGATCAGTGGGAAGGCAGGCAGCAGATCTCCATCGTCTAGGTGTTAGTCACGGTTTCTCCGAAACCTAAGAGGACATTCTACGTGAAATTCGCTGAAATTTGACATTTTCTCTTTTCTACTCCATGATGTACTTTGGACTTTCCTGAACTTTTTGGTATATAATACATTCAAATCGGACAATTGTGAGACCTTCAAATAATATTTTGAATGTTGACGGGTGACTGTCAAACTTCGCGGCTACGCATATACTCCCACAGTTGAGCAGTCATATCATGGGAATAACACTATCTAGAAGACTGAGAATTACTTTGTTTTGTGCCTACTGCTGCGTCTCAGAAGTTGGCATTACGAATAAACAAATCAGTCCTTTGTTTCTTATACTCGTTTTCGTTGAAAGTAGTGTGACTACCGGCTATTTTTGTAGTAAGCTAACTTCTATTAACATTTATACTAAATAAAATGACCAGAAGAACAGATTACTTCGTAACCAGCAGTGTATAAAAACTATGATTGCACAAGTAGAAGAATGGAGGTAAAAGGAGCAGTTAAAATTTTCCAGCGTTCGCAAGAGGGACAGAGGTGTCAGATATGTGAATTACTTAGGCGAAGGAGACAGCAAGGCTTTTATTGCAGTACAAAACAGTAAGCCATATGATGTTCCTATACAAAAACTTGAGTGTGTAGGATATGTCAAGAAAAGGATTGGAACACGTCTGCGTAACCTAAAAGCCAAGCTTGGTAACACGAAACTGTCTGATGTCACGACAATAAAATGTGCTGGAAAACTAACAGACAAAGTAATTGATGAATTGCAGGAGTATTATGGGAAGGCCGTTAGAGATAACTGTGACAATTTAGAGAAGACGAAAAGAGCTGTGTAGAGCCCTTTCTTTCATCGAATATCAAGCGATGAAAAGCCATGTCGTGCTTTATGTCCACCTCCACCAAATACTTGGTGTAAATATAGGCTAGCAGAATTTTCTGGCACCCTGCGTGAATTTACACATAAACATTCTCTTCGTATTTACTGAGATTTGGCAAATCCTGAGCTACTAAAGAATTTACATGGGAAGACCCAGAATGTGAATGAGTCCTTCAATAATGTTATGTGGTGCCGTATGGCTAAAAATGTATTTGTTGGTCTTATGACTCTAAAGTTAGCAGAGTCTGATGCTGCAATAACTTTTAGTGGTGGGAACTATGAAAGACTTAAGGTTATGGAGGAGTTAGGGGTAAGATTTGGACAGACCACAGCTAAAGGACTGTGGGAACTGGATGGACTTGGTGTACGTGAAGCAGAGTTACCTGCTCAACAAATGACAAAAGAAGCAAGAAAGAAAGGTAGGAGGTAAGAACTGGGCTGTTGTGACACTGAAGAAGAGACAGACTATGCGCCAGGGCAATTCTAGTGCATAAAAGACGCAGAATTGTAAGTCTGTGTAAGAATATGTCTGAACTACTGTTTTTGCAATAAATGACCCATTTTCTAAAAACATACTGATGGTAGAGACATGAAATTTTCGCAGCATGCCACGTGTAAGATTCAACGCATATGGAATAATAAAAATTAAAATAACCTGAGTTGTTTTGTTTTTATGTTCATTTATTTACAAAGTTCTGTCAGAAAATTGAGTGTTTGAATCAAGAAAAGATAACATGCCCCACAATACTATTTTAGTAATAACTCTAGTTCTGTGTATCTAGAAAGGTGTATTCAATAATTACGGAAAAGTGTAAGTTGGTGTCTTCAAAAGTTTCCAAGATAATGGCTCACAAAATTCGATAAATTAACATTGGCTGGATAGGACATACAATGTCCCCTTAACAGATGACCTTTCCCTATGCTTCAAGCTGCAGGTGGAATGATTTAATGACTGAATACCCTGATACGCTTGGTTCGGTTGTTGAAACACTTACTGCTACACTTCTAATGTAGTGTTATAAAAGGTGACACAAGTGGATTTGTTCCACATTTCTCATCCCATCAGGTATTTGTGGCTCGCCGCAAGGTTCCGTATCGATGCTAGAACAATCCCGTTTGCAATATGTGAGTTTTAGAAAGCAGACAAGTGCTAGAGTTCTCAGGTGTTACCTTACTCTTGGTCACACTGTTTTGCGGCGTTAGGTGTTCTATCCACTTTGCCCATGGGTTCTGTCACAAACCCATCCAGCCAGAGTGTTCAGTGAAATTCCAACAGAGCTGCCCAGTGGGCTATTTCACTAGCATGTCTGTCCAAGCTGGCCTCAGTTACCTGGCAGCGGCTGCTATAAAATTATAGAAAACAGCTCTCCCGCCGAAATCTTTCGTGCCGCAGAACTTAGTAGCCACATCATGCGTGTAGTGAACGCCTGAACTATTAAGGGGAACTGTAATCCCAATAGTGGATGTCGAGTAATTTACATACGATACCATCACAGAACCGTTTGAGCCAATGGACACTGGTTTAGGCTATCCACTCTGCCTCATACGAGAGGATCATAATGAACCCAGGGTACAATGTTACAAATAGTGAGCTTAGCTTACACACTGTGTGTGATACAACTTGCCTTCACCAAATCTGCCATCCGCCGAATGGAACTGAGGATGGCCTCAGAACACCCAAGCAGCCTGTTTCACCCCGTGTGTTCGATACCCACTCAGAACCTCCCCCACAACACAGATGAGACCACCCGAAAACATGTTGAAAGCACAATGACATTTTTTCCCGTCCTGCTTGCCATTTCCCATTACTCATCTGCCACTAAAGTTCCCAATGACTAGCGGATACTCCCTCTGAACTTGTCCGAACTAGGCACGAAAACCAGCCACTGGTCCAACAGGAGATGCATACTGTACTGACTCAGAAGTGTTACCTGAAGTGACAAAAGCCATTGGATGCCTCCTAATAGCGTGTCTGACCTCGCTAAGTTGTCCAGAAAGTTCTTAGAACCAAACGCGAACAATTATGGTACGGTGACATAACACATTGTCATCCATTAAAATTTCATGGTTGATTGGTTTAAACTGGCCTTCAAGCAACCCACCAAAATCATTTTCAGCCTGTGATCGTTTCAGTTGCACCAGAGAACCCAATACACTCCATTTCAACACGGCCCCCACTGTTATGGCCCCACCACCAGCATGCACTCTACCTTGTTGACAACTTGGGCCCCTGGCTTCCTGAGCCTAATTTCAATCCTCGCTTTAGCTCATACGAACAGAAATCGGCATTTATCTGACCAGGCCAAGAACTTCCAGTCATCTAGGGTCCAACCGATATTTTCACAAGTCCAGGAGAGGCGTTGCAGGCGATGACATACTGTTATCAAAGGCACTAGCGTCGGCAGTCTGCTGCCTTAGCCCATTAACACTACATTTCGACCCACTGTGCTAACGGATACGTTTGACGTATGTCCCATATTGTTTTCTGAGTAATGTCCTGCAGTAATCCTTGTCTGTTACCACTGGCAACTCTACGCAAACGCTACTGCTCTCAGTCGTTAGGTGAAGGAGCGGTGGTGAGCGATAATGCCTCAAATTTCTTATTCTTGGCACGCTCTTGACACTGTTGCTCACGGAATGTTGATTTCCGTAACAATTTCCGTAAAGGAATTGTCCCATGCCTCTAGCTCCCTCTACTATTTCGCAGTCAAAGTCTGCTAATTCTCGTCGTGTGGCCATAATCACATCAGAAACATTTTCAGATTAGTCCCCTAAGTACATATGACAGTTCTGTCGATGCACTGCCCTTTTATACCTCGTGCATGCGATACTACCGCCATCTGTATTTCATACCACTATCTCATGACTTTTGGCACATGTGTATTAACACTGGGTAGCACCTCGTATCTGATGCTGAGGCATAAGGAGCTCTCGATGCAGCCCATTCCCTCTTTCGCCTTCTACCTTGTGGCACGTGAACTCACCACTGTCCGCCACAGTGAAAATGGGCTGGTCATAACGGACTGATGACATCTTGCGTAGCATCGACAGCTAGGTCACTACGGGGTTGCAGCAGCACTAAAGTTGTCCCAGAGTGTTCGAGCGTGCGCGGCAGTCTATGCTTAGTTGGAGTCATGGGTGCTTATTCGAGCATATATTGTAGCGTTACATTTGTATTCACGTCATGTACGATGTGTACCCATTTTGTTCAATAAATGTTTCAAATTAATTACCCCTTGTTGCCTTTCTGGTCTTCGAACCCTGTAGGTAGGCTCTTTATGTTTTCTTATTGGCAACGTTACGTAGCGCTCTGTATGAAAATCACTGGCTGTGCTGTGTGCAGTCTGTGGCTAGTTTGCATTGTTGTCTGCCATTGTAGCGTTGGGCAGCTGGATGTTAACAGCGCGTAGCGTTGCGCAGTTGAAGGTGAGCCGCCAGCAGTGATGGATGTGGGGAGAAAAATGGCGGAGTTTTGAAATTTGTAAGACTGGATGTCATGAACTGCTATGTATATTATGATTTTTCAACACTATTAAAGTAAATACATTGTTTGTTCTGTATTAAAATCTTTTATTTGCTAACCATGCCTATCAGTAGTTAGTGCCTTCCGTAGTTTGAATCTTTTATTTAGCTGGCAGTAGTGGCGCTCGCTGTATTGCAGTAGTCGAGTAACCAAGATTTTTGTGAGGTAAGTGATTTGTGAAACGTATAGGTTAATGTTAGTCAGGGCCATTCTTTTGTAGGGATTTTTGAAAGTCAGATTGCGTTGCGCTAAAAATATTGTGTGTCAGTTTAAGCACAGTCATGTATAATTATTCTAAGGGGACGTTTCAACCCTCCTACCTTTTACTCCTGACATGCGCAGCCGTGAGTTGCTGTCAATTCTCAAACCTCATGATGCGCCCCACCTCCTATAGAAGTTTGTCGCTACATTTCTGTGACATCATGTGTATGTTGAAGAACTTGTAAGTAGAAAACAATCGGAAACGTACTTCAACAACGAGCGATCAAGTTAAAAAGTAAGAACATTCTTTAACCGCATGTGTATTGATAACACAGAGATAAAACGTGAGCAGTAGCAAATCATATAGACGTATGAGAGCTTTCTGAAAAGTAATACCTACGGGTTTTTTAGGTGACAACCTTTAAAGCATTTCAAATAAAAGCAAAGTAATTAACCTCCACACTTTTATTATTCATGTCTACATATATAGAGCCCTCCGCCTCGAGAGGGTTTCGAATTGTGCTGGGTGGTGTGTAATTCAACTACGCCGGTGAGTGAGAAACACCACGTTGCAACCGAGTTTCGAATTCAAAGAGGTCGTTCGCACATGGATCACCCACTCCTTCAACAGGACAACACCAGACCACCTACGAGCACTGCACCGTCTGCAACAATGCGACGCCTTTGGATCACCGTCATCGGTAATCCTCCATAGAGCCCCTGATGGGCTGTACCCGATTTTCATCTGTTTCCCAAAATTATAGGGTACCATCGTGGACTTCACTTTGATAGTGCTGAAGCGCTATAGGCAGAGGTGAGGCTGTGATCCCGTCAACATAGTCATTCTGCAGTGACGGTAAAAAAAAAAAAAAAAAGAAAAAAAAAATAGTGTCTTGTTGGAAGAAATGTGTACGTCGCCAGGGTCTTTATGTTAATAAATTAATATGTAGACATGGGGAATAGAGATGTAGATAGTTAATAACACTTGTTTGATTTAAAAACTTGCAGAGTTCTCATAGAGAATCTTCGGAAGCATTACTTTACAGCATTCCCTCATGTATGATTTATATCAAATTATTCTTCTTCTCCAGCTGTGGAGTGTCACGAGAAGCAACCATAATACATTGCATAATAAAAATTAGCGTAAGCAACACAATATGTTGATATCAATGAATAACTAAAGCTTGATTGACAAGTCAAAGAAATCAGTTTACCTTAGTCTGTAATATGCGTTACAAATATTATAATGTATTATGTAAGTGAGGAAACAAAACTACATCTCTGGATATTTCGATACCAATGGTCCCTGAAATCTATTGGCTTGTTACATAGAAATAATATATATTTGGCACAACTCTGAAATATACATACATTAAAAAAGGTTTTGCATCACCTCGGTTCGAGAGTTCCGGAACCTGTAGAGAAAATTGGAACAGAGATCAACATAAATATAATTTCCGCCCTTTTTATTGCTAATGAAAACCAAACATAGTATGTTGTACCACCATACATCAAGACCTTCAGAGGTTGTAGTGCAGACTGCCGTACACTTCGGTACCTCTAACATCCAGTAGCACGTCCTCTTGCATTGATGCATGCCTGTATTCGTCGTGGCATACTATCCACAAGTGCATCAAGGCACTGTTGGTCCAGATTGTTCCACTCCTCAACGGCGATTCGGCGTAGAGCCCTCAGAGTAGCTGGTGGGTTACGTCGTCCATAAACAGCCCTATAAAATCTATCCCAGGCATGTTCGATAGGGTTCGTGTCTGGAGAACATGCTGGCCACTCTAGTCGAGCGATGTCGTTATCCTGAAGGAAGTCATTCAGAAGATATGCATGATTGGGGGGCGGGGCACGAATTGTCGTCCATGAAGACGAATGCCTCGGCAATATGCTGCCGATATGGTTGCTCTATCGGTCGGAGGATGGCATTCACGTATGTTACAGCCGTTACGGCGCCTTTCATGACCACCAGCGGTGTTGCCGTCGGGGTTCCTCCGAGCCATAATCCGTAGGTAGCGGTCATCCACTGCAGTAGCAGCCCTTGTGCGCCCTGGGCGAGGCATGTATCGACAGTTCGTGTCTCTCTGTATGTCCTCCGTGGCCGAACAACATCGCTTTGGTCCACTCCGAGACGCCTGGACACTCCCGTTGTTGAGAGCCCTTCCTGGCACAAAGCAACAATGCGCACGCGATCAAACTGCGGTATTGACCGTCTAGGCATGGTTGAACTACAACACGAGCCGTGTACCTCCATCCTGGTGGAATGACTGAAACGGATCAGGTGTACGACCTCATCCGTCAAATAAGCGTTGCTCATGCATGATTGTTCACATTTTTGGATGGGTTTAGTGACATCTCCGAACAGTCAAAGGGACTTAATGATTCAATATTCGTAGTCAACTTCTATCTTCAGGAGTTCTGGGAACCGGGGTGATGCAAAACGTTTTTTGATATCTGTAGATAGGCCTTGATCGCACTATTCTTTATAAAGCGTTACGCATTTCTGTTAAATATGTCTATTTATGTGCTCAATTTCTGAGCTTTGTACTAACATTTGATTTTTATGCATGTACGTTTCTATCTGGAATTTCTGTATATTGGAATACTAAGATTAATTACAAAGAATTAATAAATGAAAAGCACCAGTTTTGCTTTTGTTCTACAGAGAATTAATTTCTTGTACACTTTCTTCCAAAGCTTGAGTCTGATGAAGAAATTTTGAAACGCGTAACGCTTAATAAAGAGTTGATCAAGACCTTTCTACATTTCAGCGTTGTGCCAAATCCGAATGGTCGCTTGCCTCTACCATAGAAGCATTTCTACATCAAGTAATGGAATATACATTGAACTTACTCCACTTGTTACGGTAATTACCTTTGTTTCCGGGAAAGTGCCTTCACAACAGCCAAAACGCCTGTAATACACAATCTTTGGCTGGGTCATAGTTCAGTGATCAAAACCAAGACCTCTCTGAGCAGTACTGAACACAAGTAAAGTGAATGACTGGAATAAGTTTGTTTCCTCACAAGATCCACAGAGCATATAGTCATCACTTGCAGTGTTGTGCATTAATCGACCACAATATTATTGCACCTGGCAATGAGGGGGATTACCGAAACTTTTTACTTTGATTATTAACGAGAACACATTGAACCACTTGACAATATGTGCACAACTGTCTTGAAATCATTCACAATGCGATGGGTTTTCCTTAGAGACCACCGTACCTGTTTACTGTGACGTTACCGCGTTTTCCGACAGGAAGCTGATTGAAATGCTATCGTGATCGGGTAACTGATATTTTCACTGCAGTACAAATACAAAGATGAAAGGGGCATGATATAAAACTCTCACTGACATTTATTATTAACTCTGCTACTCTGCTACTACCAGTTTAAACAATTCGTGCCACCACCATACCACAGTTATCCCATTATCAGTCTGAAGACATCGTCCCACACGATAAACACCACATAGCCAAAGGGCTACTTGTCACGCACTGGCAGTCGCAGTTTTAACACTTACGGCGTTGTTGTCGTAGTTACCTGCCATTATATGGGGACTGGATAAGATACGTGGTTTTCTGGAAGCTATAATTCATGTGCAGAAATGTGTTGTTGGCACTGCAGAACATTTTCAGGTTTATTGAACTTTCTAACTAATATACATACACTTTGATATTGAGAGTGTTTAATCTGTGTACACTGATGAAGCGACAATTGAATGGTAATCATCACAGAAAAAACTGAAAAGGAGTTCAAGAATTTAGATGTGTAAGTAAACACGGAAACTTTCAACTTGAATTTCTTTCACCGCCTATTGAAGTCATCTTCGGAAAGACAGGCTAACCCTGAAATGTAAAAACTGAGAAATAACTATTGTCATTGTTGCTGGGTACGGAAAGTATCAAAACTGACACTTGTCTCACCCTTAAATATCACTTAAGGGTGAAACCAATGTCAATTTTGATAGTTCCTGTACCCAGCAACAGATGGCATCACTTGTCTCTAAGTGCTTACGTTTGAGGGATAGGATGTTTTCCCTCACACGTCTTCAGTTTAAATACAAAGAAAAACGCAAAACACAAGATCAATCTAAAATATAGCGGTCATAATGGAATGCAGTGTCATAAAATGGAAATGTGGGAGATACGTAGTCTAACATTAGACTCATTGTAGTCACATGCTCTACTTGATGTCTTGATTCATCTACAGGAGAATGACTTCATAACAACTCAATCTGGGAAAATAATATGATAAATTTATGCAGCAATTCCTCTCCACTTAAAGCCTAGAATTATTACTACTTTCAGATAATTTGTAATCTAAACTCTCATCAGCTATTTCGTTTTCATCATCTGTAGACTCATCAAGGACTGCATAAATTATTTTCTCCAAACGTTTCTCCTCCTCACTGGATATTCTGAACACAAAATCAACACAAATGCTCACGAAACACATGAAACAAGAGAGATCTCGAACATTAGCTAATGCCTACAAAACACGAGACAAAACAAAGGTTTCAGAAATGAGTAGTTTTTCCATTGTTACCGCTACTAGCGTCCAACGGTAACGCTAGTAACAGCGAAGCCTGCAGACATGACAGACGTTTGCGGAGGCCTTAAATAAATAAACGTTCGACCGCGGAAAATCATACTAACTGACGTGACGAAAAGTTATAACCTCCACACTTTCCCATTTCCCACAAATGCCGTAATGTTACCTCAGACAAACGCTGTGTTTCAACAAATAATGCTACTGTGACTGATAAATTGCGGCGAATGTACTCATTTCAAATACGACTAATGCAGAGAAGTCAACTGCTGTGAGGCACGTTTGAGGGGGAAGTGTTGTCAACCCTGAGCTGCGAGACGTCTCTGTGCCAGCTGCAGCACACGTAGCAGCTGCGGTCTTAGTGTGGGAAGTTCCCGCATCCGGGCCGCAGAATCCGGAACTTGCTCATTCCGTCAGCGCAGTCCCGTGCCGCCGCCTTTGCGGCTGTCGAACCTCATTAGTAGCGCACAAACAGGGCTACCGGAGCGCCAATAGCGGCGGCGAAGCAATTTATCAGCGGCGGATCGGGGCTGCCGGCTGACGGCGTCGCCGTGTGTTCAGGCTGCCTTGTATCGGCGCCAGCGGCGCTCGCAGCCTGCTTCCGATGGCGCGCCTCTGTTCCACTCGGTGCTGGCTGCCTCAGGCTCGGAATTAGGGCAAATGTAAGACAGACTTCGAGGCTGCACTGAGCGCTCGCTACTGCTCTGCCACGCTTCTCACATCTTACGGCCATGTTATAGTTCTGGGTGGAGATTTTAATTTCCCAGGCATAGATTGGGAGACTCAAACGTTTATAACGGGTGGCAGGGGCAAAGAATCCAGCGAAATTTTTTTAAGTGCATTATCTGAAAACTACCTTGAGCAGTTAAACAGAGAACCGACTCGTGGCGATAACATATTAGACCTTCTGGTGACAAATAGGAGAGAACTATCTGAAACAGTTAACGCAGAACAGGTAATCAGCGATCATAAAGCGGTTACTGCATCGACGATTTCAGCCGCAAATCGAAATATTAAAAAGGGTAGGAAGATTTTTCTGTTTAGCAAAAGTGACAAAAAGCAGATTTCAGAGTACTTGATGGCTCAACACAAAAGCTTTGTCTCAAGTACAGATAGTGTTGAGGATCAGTGGACAAAGTTCAAAACCATCGTACAATACTTTTTAGATGAGTATGTACATATGAAGACAGTAATTGTTCTCGAAAGAACAGAGTACTGTTGATGACCGTGCAGCTTTTCCCTGGAATAAATGATGACTAACTGAAACTCTCAGCTGCCGACAGGTGTTGTTGATATATCTCGATGTGGACAGCTGAAAATGTGTGCCCCGACCGGGACTCGAACCCAGAGATCCCGGGTTCGAGTCCCGGTCGGGGCACACATTTTCAGCTGTCCACACCGAGGTATATCAACAACACCTGTCGGCAGCTGAGGGTTTCAGTTAGTCATCATTTAGATGAGTATGGGCCAAGCAAGATCGTCAAAGGTCCCGAGCTCGAGTCTCGGTAGGGCACACAGTTTTAATCTCCCAGGAAGTTTCAAGATCGTAAGAGATGGAAAAGAGCCACCGTGCTACAACAATCAGGTTAGAAAACTGCTGCGGAAGCAAAGGTAACTTCGCAGCAAACATAAACATAGTCAAAGCCTTTGCAGACAAACAAAAATTACACGAAGCGAATTGTAGTGTGAGGAGGGCTATGCGAGAGGCGTTCAATGAATTCGAAAGTAAAGTTCTATGTACTGACTTGACAGAAAATCATAAGAAATTTTGGTCTTATGTCAAAGCAGTAGGTGGATCAACACAAAATGTCCACCGACTCTGTGGCCAAAATGGTACTGAAACAGAGGATGACAGACTAAGGGCCGAAACACTAAATGTCTTTTTCCAAAGCTGTTTCACAGAGGAAAGACTGCACCGAAGTTCATTTTCTAGATTGTCACGCAGATGACAAAATGGTAGATATCGAAATACACTCCTGGAAATGGAAAAAAGAACGCATTGACACCGGTGCGTCAGAACCACCATACTTGCTCCGGACACTGCGAGAGGGCTGTACAAGCAATGATCACACGCACGGCACAGCGGACACACCAGGAACCGCGGTGTTGGCCGTCGAATGGCGCTAGCTGCGCAGCATTTGTGCACCGCCGCCGTCAGTGTCAGCCAGTTTGCCGTGGCATACGGAGCTCCATCGCAGTCTTTAACACTGGTAGCATGCCGCGACAGCGTGGACGTGAACCGTATGTGAAGTTGACGGACTTTGAGCGAGGGCGTATAGTGGGCATGCGGGAGGCTGGGTGGACGTACCGCCGAATTGCTCAACACGTGGGGCGTGAGTTCTCCACAGTACATCGATGTTGTCGCCAGTGGTCGGCGGAAGGTGCACGTGCCCGTCGACCTGGGACCGGACCGCAGCGACGCACGGATGCACGCCAAGACCGTAGGATCCTACGCAGTGCCGTAGGGGACCGCACCGCCACTTCCCAGCAAATTAGGGACACTGTTGCTCCTGGGGTATCGGCGAGGACCATTCGCAACCGTCTCCATGAAGCTGGGCTACGGTCCCGCACACCGTTAGGCCGTCTTCCGCTCACGCCCCAACATCGTGCAGCCCGCCTCCAGTGGTGTCGCGACAGGCGTGAATGGAGGGACGAATGGAGACGTGTCGTCTTCAGCGATGAGAGTCGCTTCTGCCTTGGTGCCAATGATGGTCGTATGCGTGTTTGGCGCCGTGCAGGTGAGCGCCACAATCAGGACTGCATACGACCGAGGCACACAGGGCCAACACCCGGCATCATGGTGTGGGGAGCGATCTCCTACACTGGCCGTACACCACTGGTGATCGTCGAGGGGACACTGAATAGTGCACGGTACATCCAAACCGTCATCGAACCCATCGTTCTACCATTCCTAGACCGGCAAGGGAACTTGGTGTTCCAACAGGACAATGCACGTCCGATGTATCCCGTGCCACCCAACGTGCTCTAGAAGGTGTAAGTCAACTACCCTGGCCAGCAAGATCTCCGGAACTGTCCCCCATTGAGCATGTTTGGGACTGGATGAAGCGCCGTCTCACGCGGTCTGCACGTCCAGCACGAACGCTGGTCCAACTGAGGCGCCAGGTGGAAATGGCATGGCAAGCCGTTCCACAGGACTACATCCATCATCTCTACGATCGTCTCCATGGGAGAATAGCAGCCTGCATTGCTGCGAAAGGTGGATATACACTGTACTAGTGCCGACATTGTGCATGCTCTGTTGCCTGTGTCTATGTGCCTGTGGTTCTGTCAGTGTGATCATGTGATGTATCTGACCCCAGGAATGTGTCAATAAAGTTTCCCCTTCCTGGGACAATGAATTCACGGTGTTCTTATTTCAATTTCCAGGAGTGTAGATGATAGAGGGATAGAAAAACAATTAAAATCGTTCAAAAGAGGAAAGCCCGCTGGACCTGATGGGATACCAGATCGATTTTACACAGAGTACGCGAAGGAACTTGCCCCTCTTCTTGCAGTGGTGTACCGTAGGTCTCTAGAAGAGCATAGCGTTCCAGAGGATTGGAAAATGGCACAGGTCATCCCCGTTTTCAAGAAGGGACGTCGAACAGATGTTCAGAACTATAGAGCTATATCTCTAACGTCGATCAGTTGTAGAATTTTGGAACACGTATTATGTTCCAGTATAATGACTTTTCTGCAGACTAGAAATCTGCTCTGTAGGAATCAGAATGGGTTTCGAAAAAGACGATAGTGTGGAATCCAGCTCGCGCTATTCGTCCACAAGATTCAGAGGGCCATAGACACAGGTTCCCAGGTAGATGCCGTGTTCCTTGTCTTCCGCAAGGCGTTTGATACAGTTCCCCACAGTCGTTTAATGAACAATGTAAGAGCATATGGATTATCAGACCAACTGTGTGATTGGATTGAAGAGTTCCTAGGTAACAGAACGCAGCATGTCATTCTCAATGGAGAGAAATCTTCCGAAGTAGAGTGATTTCAGGTGTGCTGCAGGGGAGTGTCATAGGACCATTGCTATTGACAATATACATAAATGACCTAGTGAATAACATCGGAAGTTCACTGAGGCTTTTTGCGTATGATGTTGTAGTATATCGAGAGGTTGTAAGAATGGAAAATTGTACCGAAATGCAGGAGGATCTGCATCGAATTGACGCATGGTGCAGGGAATGGCAATTGAATCTCAGTGTAGACAAGTGTAATGTGCTGCGAATACACAGAAAGAAAGATCCTTCATTATTTAGCTACAATATAGCAGGTCAGCAACTGGCAGCAGTTTATTCCATAAATTATCTGGGAGTACGCATTAGGGGTGACTTAAAACGGAATGACCATATAAAATTAAACGTCGGTAAAGCAGATGCCAGACTGAGATTCATTGGAACAATCCTAAGGAAATGCAATCCGAAAACAAAGAAAGTAGGTTACAGTACACTTGTTTACCCATTGCTTGAATACTGCTCACCAGTGTGGGATCCGTACCAGATATGGTTGATAGAAGAGATAGAGAAGACCCAACGGAGAGCAGCAAGCTTCGTTACAGGATTATTTAGTAATTTCTAAAGCGTTACGGAGATGAGTATAGATAAACTCCAGTGGAAGACTGTGCAAAAGAGACGCTCAATAGCTCGGTACGGGCTTTTGTTGAATTTTCAAAATCATACCTTCGCCGAGGAGTCAAGCAGTATGCTCGCTGCTACGTATATCTTGCGAAGAGACCATGAGGATAAAATCAGAGAGATTATAGCCCCACACAGAGGCATACCGACAATCTTTCTTTCCACAAACAATACTAGACTGGAATAGAAGGGAGAACCAATAGAGGTACTCAAAGTACCCTCCGCCACACACCGTCAGGTGGCTTGCGTAGTATGGATGTAGATTTAGATGTAGACATGAGTAGAATTTATTTTCGCTTTACAAAATAAATTTTTGGTCTGAATTGGAGCGTGCATTTGTTTTTAAACTTCCTGACAAATTAACGCTGTGACGAATCGAGAAACGAAAGCGTAACCCTTACCTCTCATGATCAAAAGCTGCATCGACTGTGCTACCCACTCATGACTGAAGACCCACCTTCTCATTTCAAATCAATAAAGACTCCTTTGCAGAGAGAAAGATTCATTGTGGAAACAAAAAAAAATGGTTCAAATGGCTCTGAGCACTATGGGACTCAACATCTTAGGTCATAAGTCCCCTAGAACTTAGAACTACTTAAACCTAACTAACCTAAGGACATCACACACACCCATGCCCGAGGCAGGATTCGAACCTGCGACCGTAGCGGTCCCGCGGCTCCGGACTGCAGCGCCAGAACCGCACGGCCACCGCGGCCAGCTTTGTGGAAACAACTTCCTAGTGTATGTCTAAGCCATTTCTCCACAATACTCTTTCTTCTACTAGTACGAGACCCGCAATGTATAATGGTGAAAAGTGAACTTTGGAAGGTCGGAGAGACCTCCTGGCGAGAGTAAGGATTTGAAGACTGGTCGTGAACTGGGTCTGCATAGGTTGTGGAGAATTTAGCAGCCACTATGGCATCAGAGCTTGCGGACAGCAGGTCGTCAATGGTACGATACATCTTGCAGGACATAGCCTGCATTAGTATAAGTGTTTCTTAGTTCGTTAAACTCCACAGCCACAGTGGGTTAGTAATGGTTACACAGACCACCACAAATGGCAATCGATAGTAACGCTGGGTGGAATTTTTGAGGAAGTTGTGCCCGTGAGATAACCTAATGGGACTAAAACAATCAGACTGGGATTCGTTTCCGAAACACTCCAGCAAAGTATGACCAACAGGAAACAAGTGGGGCAGGGACAGATGTTCTACCAGCACAAGAGCAAGTTGTACTAATTAGACATTCTTGTATTAAGCAATATAATAAAGAAGAAGGAAGTGCTAAGGCTAACCTAACCTTCTTTGACACACACACAGTAAACTCTTTCTTTATACCTGTTCACACTACAACACAGTAACCTGGCTTTGCATATAACTGTACTACAAACTTGGAAGTCAGAGAAGAAAATGGTCAATGAGATAGTAAACAGTGACATAAGCCTATCAACAACACGTACCTTACATGAACTAGATGCAGCAATTTATAGAACCAGTCACCAACACACATGAAATTAATGAACTACATTCAGTAGTTTGAAGAACCAGTCACCGACACACATGAAACTAATAGCAATACTAAACAGGGAAGAGCATGAAATGATTCTGACTTAAATCAGGTCGTCTATTAATGATCATACTCTGTAACATCACTGCTTAGTGTTGGGTCTCTATGCATTTGCATTAACCAACTTGCAATAGAATAGCTAATACAGTAAATATTTCTTTCTTAGTCTCAGTTTGAAGCAATTAAACAGAATGCAAATCTAATTAAACTGGCTATGAAGGAGCATCTGCTTTGCTTCATTAACTAACTAGCCCATCACATAAGGGCCATTAAACTTTCATGGTTTGAAGAACAATGCTCATTATCAAAGCTACACAAGCATGTATGCGAAACGGTTCGTATTCTCAACAATAATTATTAACTCAGCAAAGCACAACAAACTATAACTCTTTAAATAACAAATGTGCGTTGATAAGCAGTCTTTTAACCTAGTCAGAATATATTTGGCTGTGCAAATGCCAACACAACATTAAATTCAAGTTCAAACAATTTCTCATGAAATGAGCACTGATAAAACTTTGTAAATCTCATCAAAATGCATAAATGCAATAATTAATAATATTTTTCACTTTAGATCAATATTAGTGTTCATTTAACTAAAAACTGTAATATTTTCAGGTAGCTTTTCAAGTAAGGCCAATTATGTAAGAAAATGAGCGTTCATTGATTTAAAACTGCACAGGAAATGAAGTATTTCTCAAACTATAGAACTAAACTTTAAACACTATAAATCCACACATTAGAAAGCAATCATAACTACTTTTGCAGCTGCCGAATAAGTATTTCCATAATAAATTAGGACACTCGGTCTTAAATTCACTAGGATAGAATTCCTGACCAGGTTTGTCATTTGGGATAATCACTGTTGTAAGACAGAGCTTTTAGCAACACCACGATTATTATTAAAATCCACAAAACTTCACAAATACACAGTTCATTTACAGAGTTCAAATACAAACAATTTACTGGAAGGCTGGTGGCACTGGTGACGTAATTTGCAGTGGCTGTTAACACTGCGGCGATGCGGTCATGGCAGTACTGTTGGCTGTTACAGATCTTCTTGGCGTCGGAATTATATTTTTACAGGGTCAAAAACCATTCCATGAGAATAGTATCACCTAATGCAGCATCCGAGGCCTTTAAATACTGCTATTAAGCTCCTCTGGTCTCAAAACTCCAAGAATATGATCCACAATGATACGCTACTGTTAGCGAAATGTTAACGGTGTCACTGCTCAGCCGGACTCCTTACCTGTCACAAAGGACGAATTGCCACTTGCGCGCCAGTCATACCTTTTCCAATCCGCCAGGCTACTTCCATAGCTGCGAGGCTTCCCCACATCTTTTACATTCAACCCTACGTTCCCTAACCGTGGACCAACTCATTTACAGTATGTATTATATAACTATAATTCCAGTAGTTATTTAAATCCACAAGCAAGTTTAAACAAAATGGTTCCAAACGTTCACTTAACTGAAATATGTATACATAGTCAAAGAATTTCCATGACAGATACAATACTCTATATAAGCAACACTAGAAATTTACATAGAATTATCGATACAGATACCAAACATGTCAAAAATAGGTGTTACTGGTTGATGATGTGGAAAAACCTCATTTCCTCAGATTGTCTTTTGACCTGTTTTGGGCATCTTCATGTACACACGGGCCATTCTGCAGTGAAACCAGCAGCTATATTTTCGACTTCTGTCATTCTGTGGTGTTCAGACCTCATCTCCCAACACCTCTGTTGCCCTCATGGAACTATTTTCGGACTCAAGAAGAGGATGAATGGTGACCAAATAATTGATGTTTGTCGGATGAGAAGATTTATACCCCGTCGTTCTCTACATGCAGCTACCTCGCGCTTGACGTCTAAAACTGCGTGTCTATGTTCTGAAGTCACCACCTGCAGCTCAATGTTTGCCGCTAATGGGACAGTTCGTCTTGCTTTCTCAAATAACAGGTAGCACTACAACAGATAAGTCATGGGAGCAAAAGGTATATGAGATGCTTTACGTAGAAGAGAGATGGAAATTAAGACAAAAGGCACACACTTCCCATCTGATATGGAGATGTTTCCGTATTTAGATAATTTTCTGGTTTGTAACAAAGTGACATTGAGACAAAAGTGCACATGATGGAAGAAAACTAATGTCATTTTTGGATTACCACTGTATACTGTGAACATTGTCTTCATAGTGGAATTATCCTATCTAGTACTATCGACAGGGGATATCAAATTGATTCCAAATTTGAGATTTCCAGAAGGCTTTCGACACAGTTCCTCACAAGCGTCTTCTAAGCAAACTGCGTGCCTACGGAGTATCGCCTCAGTTGTGCGAGTGGATTCGTTATTTCCTGTCAGAAAGGTCACAGTTCGTAGTAATAGACGGAAAGCAATCGATTAAAACAGAAGTAATATCCGGCGTTCCCCAAGGAAGTGTTATAGGCCCTCTATTGTTCCTGATCTACACTCCTGGAAATTGAAATAAGAACACCGTGAATTCATTGTCCCGGGAAGGGGAAACTTTATTGACACATTCCTGGGGTCAGATACATCACATGATCACACTGACAGAACCACAGGCACATTGACACAGGCAACAGAGCATGCACAACGTCGGCACTAGTACAGTGTATATCCACCTTTCGCAGCAATGCAGGTAGCTATTCTCCCATGGAGACGATCGTAGAGATGCTGGATGTAGTCCTGTGGAACGGCTTGCCATGCCATTTCCACCTGGCGCCTCAGTTGGACCAGCGTTCGTGCTGGACGTGCAGACCGCGTGAGACGACGCTTCATCCAGTCCCAAACATGCTCAATGGGGGACAGATCCGGAGATCTTGCTGGCCATGGTAGTTGACTTACACCTTCTAGAGCACGTTGGGTGGCACGGGATACATGCGGACGTGCATTGTCCTGTTGGAACAGCAAGTTCCCTTGCCGGTCTAGGAATGGTAGAACGATGGGTTCGATGACGGTTTGGATGTACCGTGCACTATTCAGTGTCCCCTCGACGATCACCAGTGCTGTACGGCCAGTGTAGGAGATCGCTCCCCACACCATGATGCCGGGTGTTGGCCCTGTGTGCCTCGGTCGTATGCAGTCCTGACTGTGGCGCTCACCTGCACGGCGCCAAACACGCATACGACCATCATTGGCACCAAGGCAGAAGCGACTCTCATCGCTGAAGACGACACGTCTCCATTCGTCCCTCCATTCACGCCTGTCGCGACACCACTGGAGGCGGGCTGGACGATGTTGGGGCGTGAGCGGAAGACGGCCTAACGGTGTGCGGGACCGCAGCCCAGCTTCATGGAGACGGTTGCGAATGGTCCTCGCCGATACCCCAGGAGCAACAGTGTCCCTAATTTGCTGGGAAGTGGAGGTGCGGTCCCCTACGGCACTGCGTAGGATCCTACGGTCTTGGCGTGCATCCGTGCGTCGCTGCGGTCCGGTCCCAGGTCGACGGGCACGTGCACCTTCCGCCGACCACTGGCGACAACATCGATGTACTGTGGAGACCTCACGCCCCACGTGTTGAGCAATTCGGCGGTACGTCCACCCGGCCTCCCGCATGCCCACTATACGCCCTCGCTCAAAGTCCGTCAACTGCACATACGGTTCACGTCCACGCTGTCGCGGCATGCTACCAGTGTTAAAGACTGCGATGGAGCTCCGTATGCCACGGCAAACTGGCTGACACTGACGGCGGCGGTGCACAAATGCTGCGCAGCTAGCGCCATTCGACGGCCAACACCGCGGTTCCTAGTGTGTCCGCTGTGCCGTGCGTGTGATCATTGCTTGTACAGCCCTCTCGCAGTGTCCGGAGCAAGTATGGTGGGTCTGACACACCGGTGTCAATGTGTTCTTTTTTCCATTTCCAGGAGTGTATATTAATGACATAGGAGACAATCTGAGTGGCCGTCTTAGTTTGTTTGCACATGATGCTACCATTTACCGTCTTGTAAAGTCATCAGATGATCAAAACGACTTGCAAAATGATTTACATACGATATCTGTATGGCGCGAAAGGTGGCAATTCACTCTGAATAAAGAGAAGTGTGAAGCTATTCACGAGAGTACTAAAAGTAATCGGCTAAGTTTTTATTACGCGATAAGTCATACAAATCTGAGGGCTGTGAATTCAACTAAATACTTAGGGATACAATTACAAATAACCTAAATTGGAACGGTCACATAGATAATATTGTGGGTAGAGCAAACCAAGGACTGCGATTCATTGGCAGAACATTTAGAAGGCGCAACAGGTCTACTAAACAGACTGCTTACACCACGCTTGTCCGCCTTATTCTGGAGTATTGCTGTGCGGTGTGGGATCCGCATCAGGTGGGACTGACGGATGACATCGAAAAAGTACAAAGAAGGGCAGCTCGTTTTGTATTATCGCGAAATAGGGGAGATAGTGTCACAGACGTGATATGTGAATTGGAGAGGCGATCATTAAAACAAAGGTGATTTTCGTTGCGACGGGATCTTCTCATGAAATTTCAGTCACCAGTTTTCTCCTCCGATTACGAAAACTTTCTGTTGGAACCCACCTACATAGGGAGAAATGATCATTATGATAAAATAAGAGAAATCAGGGCTTGCACAGAAAAATTTAAGTTGTTGTTCTTCCCGCGTGCCGTTCGAGAGTGGGACGGTAGAGAGACAGCTGGAAGGTGGTTCAAATGGTTCGAATGGCTCTGAGCACTATGGGACTTAACATGTGTGGTCATCAGTCCCCTAGAACTTAGAACTACTTAAACCTAACTAACCTAAGGACATCACACACATCCATGCCCGAGGCAGGATTCGAACCTGCGACCGTGGTCATGCGGTTCTAGACTGAAGCGCCTAGAACCGCACGGCCACACCTGCCGGCTCGAAGGTGGTTCACTGAACCCTCTGCGATGCACTTTATTGTGAACAGCAGAGTAATCACGTAGATGTAGATGTAGAGGTTGATCTACTGGGCGACTACTTTGTAAATTACACTCTAGCTACAGGGCATAAAGTGTAAAGCAGTACAAACATATCATTCAACGGATTGGTGAAATAACAATGAGATTGGCTCGTTGTTTGGTTTTGTAAATTTATTCATTTCCTGTATTATTTTGGAGACAATAGTGTGCATTTGAACTGCAATACACTTCCAGCTTAAGAACTGATTTTTATGCGGACTTCATCCTACGTCTGCGCGGGGAAAAATTATGCGCTGATATTTTTTGTATTGTGTCCAGACGAAGTCTGGTTTCCTTTTGTGATTCTTCATGGAACTGCAATCTAGCACGCAGAATCTTCAGTCCTTATCAGCGAGGACCAGGTTAGTTGTCAGGGGCTGGTAACTGAGATTATGCAGACGCTGTACTGAATATAAATTACAGGACCACCTAAAACGGAGAAGCAGTAGTTTATTAAAATTCTGCTATGGGCATGTGAACATAGGTTGTCCATTCCCGCAGAAAATATAGAAAAGAGGATAAAAAGCGTGTCCTGCAGGGACTGATGCAGTTTCAACGATAGAGCTCTCCAGCGTTACCTCCAATTTCCATCCGCTCGCGCAGCTCTGCGAAGCGGCGCAGACGGAAGCACTTGAGAAGTTTTAATGTGTCGCCATTAAGAGAGTTAATGGAGGCCTCGGGGGTGGCTGCGTTTGAGCGGACGCTCGCAGGGCCATGCAGAGCCGGACGAGTCCATTAGCCAGCTGGAGTGGGTTTCCAGGAGGGCAGAGGGTGCAGTGAGGAGTGGTGAGGGGGAGGGTAGGGCAGGGGGGCGTGGCAGGTGGCGTGGGCAACACCCACTCTGGCCTCGGATTCACACACCCTCAACCACCGCACCAACAGGCGCCTACACTGCGTGCTGTAAGCCGTACTGGATCTCAATTTTACTTTAAAAGAATTAAAAACTTTTGGAACTGTTGAAGGGTAAAGCTCTTAGGTGTAATCATCCGACACCGATGAAGGATGTCATACTTACGGATGTTTATTGGCCAGAACAAAGCAGGAAAGTAGTCACTTTCTAAAAGGACAGTACTCTTATCAATGAAAATGCAGTCACAAGACAATATTGACTTTTACGGCTGGCGTTTATTTCTGTTATACTTCCTGCCTGAAAGGCCATGGACTAGCAGTAAAACTGCTCGCTGACGTTTCGTCCCCATCTGCTGGAGATATCTTCAGATTTTGTCGATTTCTCTCAGAAATTGTCTCCTGCAGATGGGACGTAACTTAGTGAAAAGTTTTATATTCCATTCGCAGCCATAAACCCTGAAATTATAACTGAAGAAAAGAAGTCATAGCTCCTTTATAAACAGATTTATATCGCAAATCCACACATTCCATTCGACTGATATTTCAGTGGACGAGTGTTTCACAATTTCCCTTTATTCCTTGCAGCTAAGCTGTGAATTTCGAGCAAAACAATTTTTCTGTTGAAACTTCCTGGTAGATTAAAGCTGTGTGCCGGACCGAGACTCGAAGTCGGGACCTTGGTCTTTCGCGGGCAAGTGCTCTACCAACTGAGCTACCCTAGCATTACTCAGGCCCCGGCCTCACAGCTTTAAATCCGCCAGTACCTCGTCTCCTACCTTCCAAACTTCCCAGAAGCTCTCCTGCGAACCTTGCAGAACTAGAGACGAGGTAGGGGCGGAATTAAAGCTGTGAGGACGGGGCGTGAGTCGTGCTAGGGTAGCTCAGCTGGTAGAGCACTTGCCCGCGACAGGCTAAGGTCCCGAGTTCGAGTCTCGGCCCAGCATACAGTTTTAATCTACCAGGAAGTTTCAAATCAGCGCACTCTCCGCTGTAGAGTGAAAATTTCATTCTAGAATTTTTCTGTTATTTAGAATTCTGGCCATGACTTCTGAAAATGGACACAAGGTACATCACTGACAACAACAGTTACCACTGTTGGATGCAGAAGTCGCCAGAATGGGAATCAGCTTTAAAGACAAGCAGCGATCGAGACGTCATCAACTGCTTTCAATGACGCAAATCATCTGCTAGTGGAAGAAAAGCTTCTCACCAAGGCTATCACAGTATTTTTACGATCTCTGTCACATGGCGATAGAAACCATAGGACACCGAAAAATAAGCTTAGTAAAACGGAAGAAAAACATACAACACGTTTTCAGTATACAGCTGATGGTGGTTCATATTCACAGCTGCGAATACATTTCCTGCGTTCTATAGACACGAAGCACAAACTCATGGTTCTGGCTACTCCATATCTCGCTAGGTTTGAAAGAAAATTAAATGACATATGATTCTTTGTGTGGACTCCAGACAGAGAGCAATGCATTCTACACAAGAAATCTACTGTAGACCGGTGAAGTTGTCGTAATACTGGGAAAGAGAAAATTACCAATTAGCAGAAAATGCAAAGTATCATCAACCTAAAAGAAATAAGTCTACAAAGAGGTTATTACCACCTACAGACATGTATTAAAATGAAAATTACTTTCTTCCGATCATTGCTATGGGAGAAGTGTAGCAATATATTCAACGACTTATACTGACTCACTATGTGAAGTGCGTCAAGGTGTCGACACAGTCAGTGAATATCTCATTATGCTCTAGTCTAATGAGTGAAGTAAGTGAAATAAATTAAATAATATTCGTGCGATGGCGGTTTATTTATACACGAAATACAATGGTCGCTGTGTCCCCTGGCAGGGGATGCCTGCTTCAGCTTTTCATATAGCTAAAATACTTATGTCTAGGTATTTATTTTTTTATCCATCCTCAGCAACTGTAATATGCTTATCTCACTTCTACTTAGTTTTTGGTGTATTCTTCTGTACGGCCTTCAGAACACGGCACGAAATTTATTTTGTGCAACTGGTTGCTTATTATTTCGGTGGACCTAGGTATTTACAAACTTCCAGCATGCTGAGTAGCTTGGATCAGAAACTTCCGTTAGTCAGTAGAACGAAAAACCAGTCCAAATTGCAATATTTTTGCTTTTTATCCATTCGATGACTAGTTTCGGGCCGAGATCCATTTTCAAATCATGATAACAAAGTCGAAAATGATATTTCCGAAGAAGTCAAAAATGTGCAATGAACATCTACGGTGCACACTACCCGAAACTAATGATCGAATGAATAAAAAGTAAAAATTTGCAACTTGGACTGGTTTTTCGTTGTACCGAGGTATTTGTACGCTTTCAGTGATTCCAATTGTGATTTATTGACAATGTAATGTCAGGGATACTGTTTATGTTTCGTTACGATATATGTATTTCTGAACATCTAAAATAAGTTGCCAACATCTAGACCGACTTTTGTATCTTATCAATCTTGCACATAGTATTTGTCCAGCTTTTATGGCAGTTATAGATAACTAAACCGCCAGCAAAAAAATTTGAATTTATTATCAATACTGCCTCCTATGTCATTCACATACAACATGAGAAGCAAGAATCCCAACGCACTTTCGTGTGGCTCGGATGAAGTTACGTCCTGATTCTACACTCTTTATGAGTGACTGAATTTAATCAATAAAAGAATGATCAGGATAATTAAAGCATAATTATTCCTTAATGGGTGATTATATTTTATTAGCCTTTTTCTCTGTGTTTAGGGGCTGAAGTGAGACACTAATTGTCTAAAGCGGCCGTCACGAAGCTAGACAACTGAAATTGTCTGCCGACGCTAAGCGCTTTGATTCGCCCAACTCGAAGTTTTTTTGCCGCATGTACACTTCACGGTGCAGTATGTCAGCGACAGCAGAAAGTTCTACATTTCCCTACGAAATCGTATGTTCACGTGTGGTTTCAGTCTTCAGCGGAACGATGCACTGACGTGCGTTTGGCAGTGAATGAGACGCAAGAACAAGTCTGCGTCTAGTGCTGCTCCGGTCGGTGTGCTTAAAGGACGAAAGAAGATTAGAAAACGATCTATGAAGGTTGAATGAAAAGTAATGCCTTCACCTTCGTTAATTGGGTTTGGATGGGAGTATTTTAATAAATCAAACACAGAAATAATCCTTAGAACGTGATCTTCAATTACCAATATTCACTTTTCCACATAATCACCAGCCAATTGGATATATTACTGCCAACGATAAACAAGTTTTCTGAAGCCGTCGCGGAAGAAGTCGACACTCTGTTTTCGGATCCACAGTCTCACAGTTCTGTCAACGTCTTCATCAGAAGCGCAATGATGTCCCCGCAGATCGTCTTGCATTACCGGGAACAGATGGAAGTCAGACGGTGCTAAATCTGGACTATATCGAAGATGCCGTACGGTGGTGAGATTCAGTCTCTGCTGTGGTGGCACGTGAAATGTGTGGTTTAGCATTGTCATGCTGCAGGAAAACGTTTCCCTGTTCGTTTCGGACCCTTGTTAGCCGTCGCTTCAGAGTTCGCAGCATTGTGATTAAACGCTCTGAATTTATTGTTGTTCCACGATCAAGGAAATCAACATGGATAACACCATCCGCGTCCCATAACACTGTGGCCATGATTTTTCCAGCTGAGGGCTGCGTCTTGAATTCCTTTTTCTGGGGTGAGCCTTCGTGTCGATATTCCATAGACTGACGTTTCGGCTCCGGGTCGTAATGGTGTACCCACGTTTCGTCTACTGTCAAAATTGAATGGAGAAAGGTGTCACTTTCATTCTCGTAACCCGAGAGGAGTTCCTGGTAAATTTCAAACCTCTAAGGTTTCATTTCAGGAGTCAGCATCCGGGGTACCCATCGTGCACAGATCTTCCGATAGCCAATCAAAGCAAAAATGTGACCCACACGTTCTTGTGAAATGCCGATTGTACTTGTAATTTCTCTTTGAGTGATGCGACGACTGTCCTGAACCAATCTGTCAACATTTTGCTTGTGAAACTCTCTGGTTGCTGTCACAAGACTCCCCAGTCTTGGTTTGTCACGCATGTCAGATAGTCCCACCTCAACATCTTTAAATTCACTCGCCCAACGACGCACAGTACTCACATCAATACAATCACCATAATCTGCTTTCATTATCTGATGAATCTCCTTTGGGGTGACACCTTCTGCTGTCATGAAGTCGATGACTGCACGTTGCTTAAATCGCATTGACCGAACGTCTGCACAGGGTTCCGTACTTTACACCGTTCAATGCTAAGGCTTCCCGCCAACTGGAGCTGTAGAGAAGAGGCTACGGAACAAGCCAGTACCTGCCACATACCAAAGCTGCCAACTGATGAAGAGTTACGAAGGTGGAAGCATTACTTTTCAGTCAACCCTCGTAAAATTGACGTGTCGAACTTACTTAAGATCTTTTAACTGACCTGTTCAAAAGTGAAGAAGCTAGGAATAAAATAAAAATCACTCAAGTTCATAACAAAACCTAGTGGTATTTCCGAATCAACTGTACACCCTGCTACTAGTGCAGTAACATCTGTGGAATCTCCAGATGTGAGGACGTGTTTTGATTCTTCAAGAAAAGGATTTAAATGAAAACGGAAGTAAACGGAATCTGACTATTTTGACAAACGTTAGTGCTTAGTACTGCACTTCGATACTGCGAGAAAGGACAGTATACGACAGCCGGAAAAGTACGGAGCGATCTCCGTAAAAAAATTAATTACTCTGGCCCAGAAACCTCCGTTCTTTATCTTCCCCACTCATTTGGTTTTTGATTGGGGAATTTTTAATGGAATTAAAGAGACATAGCGGCAGCAAGAATGAAGTTTTGTGCAAAACGGACGTACTGCATTCTGAGGACAATAGTCTTGTTGTATACTTCGATAAAACATGTGGTTTCACAAAACCGCACACAAAAATGTGTTTTGCACGACTTTAACGGAAATATTGGCCTGAAAGCACCTGCACTTACTTTTGTACAGCGTATAGCGGCAGTTTGGGTGATCTGTGCAGTGACGAAAAGTTAGTAAGGGCTGCAAGTTAAAAACTTAAGGCAAACGATTAGCAATAAAATCCTGGAGGAGGCGTACAATTACTCGCACGCTCTCGCGCACGGACTCTCTGAGAAATAAAATGTGTTCATATGTGACACGGTACAATAATGATGTCTCAGATATCACCAATATTAATTTCTTATCTTTCTTTACAACTTTCCCGATGATACTTTCTACAAGGTCCAACAGAACGCAAAGTCATCAGCGACGACATTTGTCGTTACACACCTGGAACAGTTTCACACCTCTTACGGTATTTAATTTTTTATCTCGGTATACTATTATGTTTTCTCTATAAAATATGTATCACATTGATCTATAGACATTCAGAATGGTCACATATTATTTTCAGTCCAGATATGTCAGTGGTTCCGTTTCCTTTTGCAGCAGCTGGTAAGAATTTGCTTTTGGAAAGCCCTCCATCACATTCAAGACTAAAAACAAGAACGTCTTACATTTTTCTCGGAAGTTTTACTATCATTTGAAATTATCACTAACCGGTAATGCTGTGGGACGATGAGATGACATTGAAATGCCTGTTTCCGTTACTGCCGCTAGAGTGGTTACATGTACGCATAAAAGATTTCTTCCACAATTTTTTGCCGACCTTTACCCCATTTCATTAAGAAGTTAGTAATTTTCTCCAAGATAGCATTTTCCGTTTCAAGTAAGTCCTTGTGGAAGCTTGAACGGTTCCTCGCAATTGGATTCATCACTAAGATAGTGTCAGGCAACGTAACGTGTGTAACAGCCGTCTCAAAGCAGTGAAAATCCCAGCAGCCCATCTCAGGGAAATCGCTTGTTTCCTTTAACTCGGCTTCCGAAGCTGACGGTCGGTCTTAGTTTATTGGTTGATGTCCTACAGGCAACAGTTGCTCAGTGGTTATTCAATCCCCCTGAGCTTTGGCACTGTGTTACAATAGTGTACACAGGGTATTCTATTGATAGTGACCAGGCCAAATATCTCACGAAATAAGCATCAAACGAAAAAACTACAGACAACGAAACTCGTCTAGCTCGAAGGGGGATACCAGATGGCGCTATGTTTGGCCAGCTAGGTGGCGCTGCCATAGGTCAAACGGATATCAACTGCGTTTCTTTAAATGGGAACACCCATTTTTACTACATATTCGTGAAGTACGTAATTAAATATGAATGTATTAGTTGGACCACTTTAATCGCTTTGTGATAGATGGCGCTGTAATAGTCACAAACGTATAAGTACGTGGTATCACGTAACATTCCGCCAGTGCGGACGGTATTTGCTTCGTGATACATTACCCTTGTTAAAATGGACCATTTACCAACTGCGGAGAAGATCGATATCGTGTTGATGTATGGCTATTGTGATCAAAATGCTCAACGGGCGTGTGCTATGTATGTTGCTCGGTATCCTGGACGACATCATCCAAGTGTCCGGACCGTTCGCCGCACAGTTACGTTATTTAAGGAAACAGGAAGTGTTCAGCCACATGTGAAACGTCAACGACGACCTACAACAAATGATGATGCCCAAGTAGGTGTTTTAGCTCCTGTCGCGGCTAATCCGCACATCAGTAGCAGACAAATTGCGCGAGAATCGTGAATCTCAAAAACGTCGGTGGTGAGAATGCAACATCAACATCGATTGCACCCATACCATATTTCTATGCACCAGGAATTGCATGGCGACGACTTTGAACGTTGTGTACAGTTCTGCCACAGGGCACAACAGAAATTACGGGATGATGACAGATTTTTTGCACGCGTTCTATTTAGTGACGAAGCGTCATTCACCAACAGCGGTAACGTAAACCGGCATAATATGCACTATTGGGCAACGGAAAATCCACGATGGCTGCAACAAGTGCAACATCAGCGACCTTGGCGGGTTAATGTATGGTGGGGCATTATGGGAGGACGGATAATTGGCCCCCATTTTATCTATGGCAATCTAAATGGTGCAATGTATGCTGATTCCTACGTAATGTTTTTCCGATGTTACTACAAGATGTTTCACTGCATGACAGAATGGCAATGTACTTCCAACATGATGGATGTCCGGTACATAGCTCCCGTGCGCTTGAAGCGGTATTGAATAGCATATTTCATGACAGGTGGATTGGCCCGCACGTTCACCGGATCTGACGTCCCCAGAATTCTTTCTGTGGGGAAAGTTGAAGGATATTTGCTATCGTGATCCACCGAGAATGCCTGACAACATGCTTCAGCGCACTGTTAATGCATGTTGCGAACATTATGGAAACCGAACTACTCGCTGTTGCGAGTAATGTCGTTACACGTATTGCCAAATGCATTGAGCATTTATTGCATTAATTTTGGTATTTACAGGTCATCACGCTGTAACAGCATGCGTTCTCAGAAATGATAAGTTCACAAAGGTCCATGTATCACATTGGAACAACCGAAATAAAATGTTCAAACGTACCTACGTTCTGTATTTTAATTTAAAAACCTACCTGTTACAAAATGGTCGTCTAAAATTGCGAGCCATATGTTTGCGACTATTACAGCGCCATCTATCACAAAGCGAAAAAAGTGGTCCAACTAAAACATTCCTATTTCCTTACGTACTACACGAATATGTAATAAAAAACGCAGTTGATATCCGTTTGACCTATGGCAGCGAGATCTAGTGGGCCAACCATAGCGCCATCTTGTTGCCCTCTTCAAATTAGATAAGTTTCGTTCTTTGTAGTTTTTTCGTTTGACGCTTATTTCGCGAGATATTTGGCCCGGTCTCGATCAGTGGACCACCCTGTATAGCACTGAAGTGCCAAAGAAACTGGTATACCTGCCTAATATCGTGAAGGGCCGGCGCGAGCACGCAGTAGTGCCGCAACATGACGTGGCATGGACTCGACTAAGTCTGAAGTAGAGCTGGAGGGAATTGGCACCATGTACGCTGCAGGGCTGTCCACAAATCCGTGAGAGTACGAGGAGATGGAGATCTCTTTTGAGCAGCACGTTGCAAGGCATGCCAGATATGCTCAATAATGTTCATGTCTGAGAAGTTAGATGACCAGCGGAAGTGTTTAAACTCAGGAGCGTGCTCCTGGAGCCACTGTGTAGCATTTCTGGACATGTGACGTGTCTCATTGTCCTGCTAGAATTGCCCACGTCCGTCTAAATGCATAATGGACATGAATGGAGTGTCTCATTGTCCTGCTAGAATTGCCCAATTCCACCGGAATGCACAATGAATCGATGCAGGTGATAAGAAAGGATGCTTTCGTACATCTCACCTGTCAGAGTCATATCTAGACGTATCAGGGGTCCCATATCACTCCAGCTGCACACGCCCACACCATTACGGAGCCTCCACAAACTTGAATAGTCCCCTGCTGATATGCAGGACCCATGGATTCATGAGGTTGTCTCCATACCCGTACACGTCCATCCGCTCGATATAATTTGAAACGAGACTCGTCCGACCAGTCAACATATTTCCAATCATCAGCATTCCAGTATCGGTGTCACGGGCCCAGGCAAGACGTACAGCTTTGTGTAGTGCAGTCATCAAGGGCACAAGAGTCCGCCTTCGGGTCCGAAAGCCATACCGATGATGTTTCGTGTTGTAAGTAGACTGTTTAGGTTTTTATGTTGGTAACGCCACGTAGCGCTCTGTATGAAAATCACTGACTGTGCTGTGTGCAGTGTGTGGCTGATTTGCATTGTTGGAATATTTCCTATTGTAGCGTTGGGCATTTGGATGTGAACAGCGCGTCTAATAAAGAGTTATGTGGTAGAATTTTTCTAAGCCACATTCACTATGATGAGGTATACTGTTATCCTCAAATATATTTTGCATTTATACACATTATAAATATACGTATGTGATTGACTTTGTAAAGATGTTTCTCTCTCACACTCTCTGTATTCGTTTAGTCGGTTCCGACTCTTCGTGACCCCATGAACCAAATCACGCCACTTTTTCCTGTCTTGCACTTTCTCCCGTAGACTTTCCAGGTTGGAACACATTGCTTCTGTGATGCCATCGATCCATCTCATCCTCTGACGTCCTCTTCTTCTAGTTCCTTCAATCTTCCCCAGCATTAATGTTTTTTCCAGCGAGGCATGCCTTCGCATTGTGTGTCCAGAGAAGGTCAGCTTTTGTTTTAACATTAGACCTTCCAGGGAGAAATCTGGTTTTATTTGCTCCAGTATTGATCTGTTGGTTCTCTTTGCAGTCCATGGAACTCTAAGAAGTTTCCTCCAACACCACAATTTGAAGGAGTCAATTCTTCGCCTTTCAGCCTTTCTAATGGTCCAGGTGTCACATCCATACATCACAACGGGAAAGACCATAGCCCTCACAATACGGATCTTTGTTGCTAGTGTTATATCTCTGGACCTTAAAACGTAGTCAATGTTTGACATCGCCTATCTACCGAGCAACAGGCGTCTCCGTCAGATGTTTAGACATGATTTATTCTGTTCTGTTTTAATGCTCATGAGTGAAATTAATGTTTCGAAAACTATTCTTATTGTTTTATTTATTTACTTACGTCATACTTCCTGTAACACTGATGTAGATGTTTATTTCTGTTCTTTTGTAAAGCCTGTATTACTACAAATTTTACCTGTATAATTATGTTCTTTAATGATGTATTTTGTACTTTTGTAATTGCATTCTCATGTCGTAAATTTGTAATTTTATAGACACCAGTTCTTCAGATTAAGCATTTTCATTTCACTGCACACATTTCTGTTGGTCATAGTATATACACAATATGTCAAAAGAAAGGGACTGTTAGTGCTCGCACGTGTGTTGATAATCCAGCAAGGGACTGGTTAACAGCATTGCTGGTTCTAAGGACATTCCAAAAAGTTTTGTGATGGCACAAGTGGTGGTTCATGGACTTGTTATATTATCTGCAAGAATCTTCCATGGTGATTGTGTGCCTGCACAGTCAGAACAGATGGCTGCTGGCCATCTCTACAAGGACTACAGTGGATCTACACCTTTGATGGCCCACCAATACCATTATTTCTACAAGGACTACAGTGTGTCTGCTGCTCTGGTGGCCCATCAATAATCTCTACCAGGACTACAGTGGGTCTGCTCTGTGATGGCCTACCTACCAATATTCTTCAAAACTTCGACTGCCTCTGCTGTGGATTTGCCCTGTTGTGGCCCATTACCTGTCAGCATGTCAAGAGTCAGCACTATCTTTCCGTTGGAAGGACAACACTACTTCTTCAAGACTGCATGGAAATCCACTACTTCTGTGTGCATTTTCTTTTACTGATCAGGCTTTGTGCAATGTAATTACTACTGTGATGAATGATCAGGACTGTCTTTATGAGAACAATTTTTGCTTTTCACCAACAGTGTATCAATAAGTGTATGCATTTGATATCTTTGTTATTGTAATTATGAAAAAAATTTTCTAATCTCTATTGGCCACTGCCCAAAATAATTTGTAAAATTTTTTGTGGGGAGCATGGGGGCTATGTAAGTAGCTGTTTGGACTGTAGAAAGGAAAACCTACGTTTATAGCATCTATAGATTTAGAGGAAGCTTGTGACAGTGTTGACTGGATAACTGTTTGAAATTCTCAAGCTATCAGGGGTAAAGAACGGTGTACGAAAAGCTATATGCAACTTGTACAGAGATCAGACTGTAACCATGAGTCGAAAGACATGAAAGGGAAACAGCTGTTGAGAAGGGAATGAGACAGGTTGTTACCTGTCTCCGATGATATTCAATTAGTGCACTGAGAAAGCCAGAAGCGAAGGAGAAATTTCTATAAGGAATTAAAGTTCAGGGACAAAATAACTTTTTCTGTCAGAAACATCTACGGACTAGGAAGAGCAGTTGAACAGAGCTCATTACTCCTTGAAAAGAGGTTATAAAATAAACAGCAAGAAATTTAAAGTACAGTTAACTCAGTTAACTCGAATTAAACAAATTGGTATTGTCGGTATTACATTAGGAAATCAGATTTCGAGAATAGCAGATGGTTTTTCCTCTATAGGAATACTAGATTAGATGACGATGGCTGAAGCAGAAAAAAATTGAATATAGAGTATAAATTGAAGTATTAAGCAGTATTTTCAGAAGGTACTTGTATGGAGTGTAGCTCTCTACGAAAGTGAGAGTAGGATGACATGTTTTTAAAACAAGAAGAGAATAGAAACTTTTGAAACATAGTGCGACAGATGATTGGATGCACACATCCAATAACTAATGAAGAGGTACTGATTATAATTTGGAAGAAAAGAAATTTATAGCACAAATTGACTAAAAGAAGAAAATCCTTGGCAGGACACATTCTGAGGATACGAGTTTCGTAATGGAGGGAAGTAATCTGAGCAAAAATTGTGGAAGGAGACCAAAGGTTCACTACTGCAAGCAGGATGAAATAGACGTAGGTTTCAATAGTTATGCAGAAATGAAATAGCTGTACGAAATCGGGCCTCAGACCGAAGACAACAACAAGAACATGGGAGCGAAATTTATTCGGCATCATCGGTATAAATGCTTGTCCTAAATAGCATTTGTCGTCCAGATTTACTAAGTTTAAGATATAATGCCCTGTCGATAAGAAGATCGTTGCAGGTATGGTATATTCTCGGTTAGGCAGTGACTGGGAAAAATATCGGTCTTGATGATTTCCAGATAAATCTACTTTATACAAGGTATGATATCTAGAAAAATCTCATTCTGGGTGGGTGTACTAGGATTTTAACCATCGTCCATACGACTGGATGTGCGTGTATTAACCATTTCGCGACCTCGCACGGCACACTGTTTCCAAATCAAGGCTCGTAATTTATCGAGGCTGTTAAGAAGAGAACATCAAGCAATCTACAGAATGTTACTTTGAAAGCACAAGCATAAACAGACAGTTAACACGGAGACAGAGAGACAGAGAGCCTCCTTGATTTTCGTAAAGATACGAAAAGCTAGGAAAATCCACGATCCATTGGCAGGCGTAAGTTGTCGTTTCTTGTGTGCTCAGACTCTGGACTGATGGTCGCTGGAACGCAGCGGCGAGTTCGAGAGCGGCCAGGAATGCTGCGAGGCAGCTTAGCACGGCGGAGCGCGCGCCGCGTTACGCGCACCTGTTCCTCGGAGCACATTTGCATCGCAAGGCGCGCCTGTTAACAGCAGCTGATGCTCTTGTAGACAAGGCGCAGCAAAGCCAGCCCTGCCCCAGAACAGTTGTTGCTGCCGCCGTCTCTCCTTTATTGCTGCGAGCAGAGGCACTATTTTTCCTCGGGTGGCCGTTACCTGCTCCTTTTTATCTCAGACCTGTCCAAAGGAATCTTCCACTTTGCGCAGAGTGGACGTTGTGCCGCCTGGTGCAGTAAGCGATGTCTACTTCAGTGGTGGTTCATCACTTCTTGAATTCAAATGGAGAGCAAAAATATGATAAATTGCCATATGTACCGAAAAAAATTACTTGGTTGTTTTCATTTCATGCGCTATAGCTGGTATCCTCCAACCAGAGCGCTCACCGTACGCCGGAACAGTTCGCCGTTTTCAAGCTGCTACAACAATTAATTCACTCGCAATTCTTTGCCCGGCATTCTTCCTTAATATGTTTGGATCCGAATTCTGGGTCTGCCACTCTCAATTCTTTGCCCGGCATTCTTTCTTAATATGTTTGGATCCGAATTCTGGGTCTGTCCCTTTCATTTCGTATTTCATTACACATGACAACCACACACACACACACACACACACACACACACACACACACACAAAGCGATGCTAACGAGACCCACACGGTTCATATACAGCACTAACCAGACACTACTGGATGCTTAGGCGCAAGACGTGTTTCTGCGCCATTTATGCAATTACTATAAACACAGACGGCTGCTTGCATTGTACACACCAGTTCCGAGAACTCTTAAAGATAGAAGTGTTCAGAGTTGTCACTAACCCCGCCCAAAGTTGTAAAGAACTATGCATGAACTATTAGACGGAGGGGGTCCGACAGTCAATCGTTTCCAGTCATTTCCATCAGGAAGGAGGTACCTTCCGGACACGCGTCGCAACTCAGACAATACAATGAAATATCATATTCTTTCCACGTGATACTACAATATCCATACTTTAGTCATCCACTATTTGAGAGTGAGACCAACATGCCGAATGGACCACTCAGGATAGGCATCACGTTCTCTTCACCGATGAGTGTCGTATATGCTTTCAGCCACACAATCGCCGGAGACGTGTTTGGAGGCAACCCGGTCAGGGTGAAGGCCTTCTTTGTCCAGCGAGTGCAGCAAGGCGGAGGTTCCCTGCTATTTTAGGGTGGCATTATGTGGGGCCGAAGTACGCCGCTGGTAGTCATGGAAGGCGCCGTAACGACTATACGATCCGTGAATGCCATCCTCCGACCGACAGAGCAACCATGTCGGCAGCATATTGGCGAGGCATTCGTCTTCATGGACGACAATTTGCGCCCCAATCGTGCACATCTTGTAAATGATTTTATTCAGGATAACCACATCGCTCGAGTAGAGTGGCCAGCATGATCTCCAGACATGAACCCTATCCAACATGACTGGGATAAATCGAAAAGAGCTGTTTATGGACGACGTGACCCACCAACCACTCTGAGGCCTCTACGCCGAATCGCCGCTGTGGGACAATCTGGACCAATATTGCCTTGATGAACTTGTAGATAGTACGCCACGACGAATACAGGCATGCATCAGTGCAAGAGGACGTGCTACTGCCTCTGAAGGTCTCGCTGTATGGTTGTACAACATACTATTTTTGGCTTTCATAAGCAATACAAAGGGCGGAGATGTTGTTTATGTTGATCTCTATTCCAATTTTCTGTACAGTTTCCGGAACTCTCGGAACCGAGATGATGCCAAACTTTTCTTGATATGTGGATAAGCTTCTCACGATATTGCGTGAAGCCAAATTTTTGAAGTCAGTCAGTTCATCGTTGCGACTGGGACACCACAGTCATTAATGCAACTTCGTCTGGTACGGTAGGAGGATAGTCTAATGGCCAGTGTACAAAAACTGTCGTGCAGAATATCGAAGGTCCGAATATTTTCAAATGCAGTGAAACTAAGACTCTGATTATCATTTTTATTTAATTAGCAGATTTCTTTTATTCCTAATACTGCGCTGCGTGCTATTCATCAGCGTATCGACTTTTATATTTGCTCTTATTTATCTTCCTGCCTTGCTTGTTTTTAATCTGCTTGCCTATAATCTGCAACAAGTGACAACCACAACTGCTCATCGGTTGTCAATGACGCATCCCGTGTTTGCAATGTGAGGACCGTTTCAGGTAAACAGTGACAGCTAGAAATTACAGTTTGCTTTCACCGGAAAAACTAAAGTTTACTGAGTAAGATGGCTATGCAAACAAACATACTGTGAAACTTTTCTGTCATGAGTTTGCTCGTAGAGGTTAGCCTCAAACGCTGTGAATAATTCTATCGTGATTTTAGTTCTGCTCCAGATTTTTGATCGCTTTTCTTTTTCGGGTATATTGCACATCAGGAAGTTGTGGTTACGTAAAACGCCGTCATCTGTCGCAGTTTTTTCATTGGTCACTTACCCTTGAGTAGTCGAGCGGGCGAAATATTACGTCATCCAGCGATTTTGTTTTAGTTATGTTTTCGCCAGTAAGGGTTGTCCACAGACATGAATTGTTGTGGCTTCGAGTTCCACTTCAGAGGTCAGTATTTCACCATTATCGTTTGAAAGTGGCCATTGTTAGGAAGTATAACAGTTAGTTTATCCACACTTTGTGCTCTTGTCATGCGACTACTGCGACTGTCGACAGAGCATTTCCCTTTTACCTCGCTGCGGCCGCTTCCAACATTGCTCCGCGTTACACATTAACAGCTTTTGTGAAGTGACTCTCCGTGTTTATAACAAGTTTGTTTGCGTGGCCATCCTCCGCAACAAGCATAGGAATACTTGTTTTGTGAGTAAAACCGCAATTTCCTGCTGCCACTTAATTTATTTATCCCAGACGCGTTTAGCCGTTTTCTTCTTCTAAGGCAAAATCAGTGGGATCTATAACAATACAGTTAATTAGAAAAAGATAAAAGAAAACACAAGATGGTATACAATGACATACAAACACAAACTCACTCATAAAATCACCAACATTTTCAAAAGAGAGGGAATAATTATAGCATACATAACAGACAATTCTATACAAAAATACGCCCCAGAACGGACGAACAACAGAGACGTGTACCAGAAAGCAGGTATATATCAACTACAAAAAAATGGCTCTGAGCACTACGGGACTTAACTTCTGAGGTCATCAGTCCCCTAGAACTTAGAACTAGTTAAACCTAACTAACCTAAGGACATCACACACATCCATGGCCGAGGCAGGATTCGAACCTGCGACCGGAGCGGTCGCGTGGTTCCAGACTGCAGTGCCTAGAACCGCTCGGCCACTCCAGTCGGCTATATCAACTACAGTGTAATACTTGTGAAAGCAGATACATAGGACATACAGGTAGAACATTTGATACAAAGAACACGTGAGAGTCTGGTAATATGGGACAAATCACACCACATTTGCAGAATACCTAAAAGAACATGACCACAAACCAACCACTAGAGAATCTGACATGAAAATAATTAGAATCAACAATAAATAAATACCTCCTCACGTTGCAAGAAAATTACCACATACAGAAAACCAAAGCAGAAAGAAAAACCCTGTTGGATGATCAAGTACACATGCCAAGCAATTCATTATTTACACGAGTAGATAAAGTAATAGAATAACGCTCCCAAAGAGGATTAATATAATAATACCATCCAATACATAAAAATACCGTCTTTACACTCACTTAACCATGAACCCCTCCACAGAATACTGAAACGAAAAATCAAATCAGCTGTCACTAAAGCTTTCACCAGTCGCTAACAGCTAGTACATTCATACATTCGTATTCAACACCATACAATTCAAGCCACCAACCTCCCCCAATAAAAAAAGGAAACCTCTTTAGTTCTCTCTCTCTCTCTCTCTCTCTCTCTCTCTCTCTCTCTCTCTCTCTCTCATACACACGGTATAAACATCATGAATAAAAGTTATTCTTGAACATATACTTCGATAGGTTGGCAACAAGTAGGTAAACACGCCAAAGAGGAGGAAACCTGTAACTGAGTTGCTATATTTACGTTGTTATAAGCAGTGTCCGACGAAATAGTTACATCGAGTGGCAAAAGAACAATAGTACACCACAAAAAAGAAGGAGAAACATGGCGAACTCTGTGAAGGTCAGAACGCAAAGTTGTGCTTATATGTCAGTAATAAAGTGGAAGTGCGACCTCATGACCAGATGGGAGGAAATGCAGATCAGCAAATCGTAATAAGAAAAAGGCGAAACACGTCTGGCATAAATAAATTAAGTGGGAGCATGAAAAGACGGTTTTATTTACAAAACAATTAATCTGTGTTCATGTCTCGCCCATAACTGAGCAGTAGCCGGCAGTGAATGTGGCAACACTGCAGCAGCAAGCGAGAGACGTCAACTACCAAGTAATTTTAATCGGACAATAGTGAAATGTATTTGTATGCCGGTCAGCCCATTACGTACAGTGTTTGTGGTGTGATAGTGTTCAACAAAAAAAATGATACGTACATAATGCATCTCGTTAGTGCACAACCCATAGTGCTGGATAACGAACGAAACAAAATGAGCACCTCTACGTACATTACTTTAATTAGCACCTAGCACAAGTAACATTACGAACCAGTATGTAATTATTAGTTTGTCTGCAGGTACCATGTCAGCAGTTCTGGTACACATGGAAATCTCCAAGTCACACCACCGAAGATCGCCGCCAGAAGAGCCAAAACAAAATAGTATACAACCCATTAGTGAAGTGGATTTGGACTGTAATCATTTTGTTATGGCTCGTTTAGAACTGTGCTGTGGTACTGGGATTACAACGTGTTCAAGAAGAAGGAGGACTCGCGCACTGACAGTTGTGCACAAACTTCATTATGTACACAGGGTGAACATTGAAGAGCTGCATCGCATCCGCATCACAATAGATGTTCAATACATTTAATCTGTTTTCAGTTGCGACTGGACAACCATCAGCTGTATAATGGAAAGACGACAATCAAAATTTGTGCCTGATCGGGACTCGAACCCAGATTTCCTATTTATCGCGAGCGGTCGCGTTACCAGTTGCCTATCCATGCATGACTCATGGCCAAACCCAAACTTCCATCTGTCATCCTATCGTGAGCAGCCTGTACTCGTACATCCGTTATTACCGTACAGGTGAGACATTTTACTTGAAACTCGCTTGCACGGTGTCGGTGGATAAATACGATGTTGCCTGTGTTATTCTGAATTACTATGGCGACTTTCAAGTAAAATGTCTGACCTTTACAGGAATGTGCATAAAGGATGTACGGGTACAGGTTGTGGATCCATGGTTGACGACATATGCAAGTTTGGGTCTAGCCAGTAGTCGTGCACCGATAGCCAAGTGGTAATGCGACCGCACGCGGTAATTGGGAAATCCAGGTAAGGGTCCATGCCCGGCACAAATTTTCATTGTCATCAATCCAATCTACAGCTGATGGTAGTCCATATTCACAACTGCGAATACATTAAATGTATTTCATAACGGCTGTAGTCACCGCAGTACCGCAGTGCCTGTTACTCTGGATATGGATGCATGTCCAAAGGAACTTTGCTTCGTAATTCAGAATAACACAGGGCACTGGTGTATCGTACAGCCTTCAGAGGGTCCCCATGGGATCGCAAATGATAGGTATAGTAGAGACTGTCATGCAAGATACACATAATCGGACTTTGGCTTACAGCATATCGGCAGGCCACTTGCCTGGAGCTTATACTTTGGTTCGTCTCAATATCCTGTACAAACCATTCCTCCAAATCTGGTGTACGCACAGTCTGCCGCCTATCAGCACGGTCTGTCTGAAAGGACCCATGATCACACAAACGCTCAGAAACGGCTAGAAATCTTGTGTGACGTGGTTGGTGTCTGTGGGTATACTTGTCTTGGTACAGCCGTGCTACCTCTCCACCGTTTCTATCTGCTTGGACGTACACAAACACTAACTCGGCTTACTCCCGAAATGAGTACCGGACGATTCAGCTGCTTACAGTATGCCGCCCCAATCACACACCCAGCAACACATGCAACGATGCATTTCCGGACATGTTCATGGTATCTGTCTTCCTCCATTTCCATCCAGGAATCTGTCCCTGCAGTTTGTCGGTTATATTAATGTCCCCGCCCCCCTCCTCCCACAACCCCTTTATAGACAGTTTATACATTCCAGGAATCGAGGATACTGAAGATTGTTATCTGTTTCCGATACTGATACTGCCAAAATAGCGGTCCAACCGATTCCAAGACCTTCGAAAATTTTTTACTTTAAAGTTTGCAGTTAGATATTAATTTTTTTTTTTTTCCTTTGACTTAAACAAAAATTAACAGCTTCAGAATATTTGCTTTGCTTGTACTGTGAAATCTTACTTATTGCCAAATATCATAATTCGAAATCAACGGGAAGTACCCTATAGGTTTTGCCAGAATTTTCTCACTTTGTGACAAGGTAAGGGGGACTTTTTTAACTGTTAAAACCATTCAACTGCCAAGATACCAGAAAACACATTTTTATGGAAGCAAACCGGTTTCAACAGACTATGCTGACATCTTCAGGTCTTAAAATCTTTCGTCGTAAAATGTGTTCATTTTACACTTATCCACTTGACATCTTGTGCGTGATGTCAGCGTAATATATACATATTTACAATTTAACAATTTTCTATTATTTTCTTTTACTTTTACTGTGAAATCTTGGTTCTTGTCGAATTTGATGATTCTAGCTCAACGGGAAGTACCCCATGGGTTTTAACGAGTCTTGATAAGATTTAAAAGCAGTGCAAGGACTGGCTACTTGCTTTAAATGTTAAGAAATGTCAAATTTTGCGCTTCACAAAAAGAGGAAACGTAATGTCCTACGACTAAAATATCAATGAGTCACTGTTAAAGTTGGCCAACTCATACAAACAACTGCGTGTAACACTTTGTACGGACATGAAACGGATTGACCACCTTGGTCCAGTCGTAGGTAAAGCAGGTGGTAGACTTCGGTGTATTGGTAGAATACTGGGGATGTGCAAACAGCCTACAAAGGAGATTGCTTTCAAATGGCTCGTGCGACCGGTTCCCGAATATTGCTCAAGTGTGTGGGACCTGTACCTAATAGGACTAAGAGGGGATATTAAAAGAATACAGAGAAGGGCAGCACAAATGGAGAGATGAGGTTTGTTTAACCTGTGGGAGAGGGTCGCAGGGATTGTGTATAGCGTATGAAGCGATGGAGAGGCTTCGTCGCCCCGTAGCCCTCAGTGGTTCACAACCTCACAACAGGCCACAGCAGTCTACCCACCCCACCGCCACCCCACACCGAACACAGGGGTTATTGTGTGGTTCAGCCCCTAGTGGACACCCCCCCCCGTCAACGTCTCATACCAGACGAGTGTAACCCCAAATGTTTGAGTGGTAGAGAGTAATGATGGTGTACGCGTACGTGGAAACAGTGTTTGCGCAGCAATCGCCAACATCGTGTAACTGAGGCGAAATAAGGGAAACCAGCCCGCAGATGGAAAACAGCCTTAAAAATCATCCACAAGTTGATCGGCACACCGGATCTCGACACTAATCCGCCGGGCGGATTCGTGCCAGGGACCGACACGCCTTCCCGGTATGGAAGCAGCGCGTTAGACCGAGCGGCTAGCCGGGCGCGCGTCACAGGGATGTTGAAGGAATTTAACTGGAAGACTCTGTGAAGACAGACGTAAACTATCCCGAGAAAGTCTGTTAACAAAGTTTCGAGAACCTTAAATGATGACTCTAGTAACATACTACTGTCCCTTACATACCGCTCACGTAGGGATCGTGAGGATAAGATCAGAATAATTACTACACGCACAGAGGCATTGAGGCAATCATTCTTACCACTCTCGATACGTGAATGGAACGGGAGGAAGCCCTTATAGCTTGTACAATGGGATGTACCCTCTGCCATGCACCTCTTTGTGGTTTGCAGAGTATAGATGTAGATGTTCATGTACTACTTACAACTTTATTCATTACTGTTTCTATTTATCTTGTCTTCCAGGACACAGAGGCAGGGTCTATTTATCTTGTTCTCCAGGCACCCTGTTAGTAATGTGGAAAAGTTTGTTGAACGGATGTTTCTTCATTTTCTATTCCAGGTACAGAGCTATTGTGCCTTCAATGCCACATCTTCATTGATTTCTGTTGTGGACTGGGGGCGTCCACTTTGATGACCTTCTCCTGTCACTAAAATAGACTAATAAAGGTGTGCTGGTAGAACGCATGCGAGGGATCTAGGACAACACACACGCAATGAAACCAACACAAAATAGTCAATAGCAAAACATATCATTCAACATTGGTAACGCAGTTTATAGGAGTTGTGGAATGAAGGTTTGTATGCTGCGTTGATTACACTTCCATGAAAACAAACTGAATAATGTTAGCTGAAATGAAGTCGAAAGAAGACTAATCTTCTGTCTATTCGAAGAATAGTTCCAAACTAACAGTATTCAGTTAAATCTGCGAGCAGTTGGTCTCTGTCAATACACGTTAATTCCATTCATTTTTCTGTTTCTACTGAAGACTAACTGTCTATGTATCGGCCACTGTTTTTGTCTCAAGACTTGAAGACGCGACGAACGTTCTGCAGCACGCCTTAGCAAGACTCAGACTGACTTAGAACTTGGACTGACAAATTCTACTCGCGCACAATTACTCAAACGCAGGGTGATTCTCGAGGGCAGCGTAATTGGTTTGCTCGCAGTGACGTTCCACGGTACTTATGGTACCAACTATCGCACATTCATCTTGTCTGTTATCTCAGGACACGACATTTTCGTCTTCTTTTTCTTTGTTTTTAAGCTATTACTGTAACATGTAGCATATAAATTCAACATAAAATTTCGTCCAAGCGATACGTCTGCAAATCTACAAGTAGCTTTAGTATTCTTCGAAACACTCATTAAATTTCACAACTATGATGTAAATGTAACTGACGCCATAATCAGCTTTTTGGAGCGAACATCTGAGTCTCCCTTCCTGCCTAAACAATTTTGAAATGCTTGTCTGTAATGTTAGTACACTTTATTTCTGAGCAAACAACCCTCTGTATTATATTTCCCACGAGTTTGGCACTGTGCCCATTCTGGGTGTTAATTAATTCACGTTCTATTATACTTTCTTCTACAGAGACACACTGATGGCATTCCGAGTGCTCGTGAACAAGTCTATACTGGAACCACTGGATGACCCATCTCTACAACGATCACGAAATATAAACCGTGTTGCAGCTTGAAAAAAATGGAAAAATCGCCCGTTGGAGACCACATGCTGTTCCAGACCGACCACTTAATAAAATTCAACGATATAGAGGCTCTCGTTCTGGAGAAGAGATACCGCACATACTTCGAATGGAAGCAAGCCGAAGATCTCAATAAGAGAACCGAGAAGAGCTTGCAGGAAATATGATTAACAGCATTACCGATTTTTACCAACATGGAGGCACGAATTTAATGACATGTTGCACTGAACCGTGGTAAAATTTGCTGTTTTGAAGAGCGCGCCGCAGCGCGTTGTGTGAAGCAGTCGCCCTCCGTTTCTGTCGGTGGCGCCGCTGTGGCAATCGCAGCTTTGGTGTCTCCCTCTGGTGGAAAAGGGGAAAAGTTGTCTGTTCACGTGCATTTAAGGGGCGCTATGAGTCAGTCTGTCAGTCGGAGTGAGGCTGAGTCAGTCTCGCGTCACCAGTTGTTGGTCTGTCTCTCGTTCGCATTTGTGCAGCAGTTTGTGTTTGTCTGTAGGCGGAGTGCGTTTGGATCAAACTCTAAGTCAGAAAATGAGAGTCTTGCCACTCCGCCAGTAACAGAACTCAGTTAGTGGTCGCCCGGTCGGGGCTGAGTTCCTCCATCTGAGTCTGCGCGTTAAGGCCGGTTCCCACTAGGGCTGCCGCGCGTCAAAACGGCGCGTCAGCGGCGTGGTTGCCATGGAAATGACGTCAGCGGCAAGGCGCGGCGGGCTCTGCGTCGCGGTTTGACCATGTCGAACCGCTTCCGCTGCCGCGTGCCGCGCTCCAGGTGCGCGCCGCCAATCACAGAACGCGCTGAGCGTGACGTCAGGTACGGACTCCCGGGCCACACGAACTTTCGCCGAACCGCTGGCGCGGACGCGGCGGCAGCTATGAAATACTTATCATCCGATTCCAAGGAAACTATTCGGTAGAAAAATTTGATTCTTGGGCATGTTACAGCCTGATATCTTCTCTCGATAAAGGACCGAATTTCTTTTCGTTATTCGTCGTGGTTACTTGCTGTATGGCATTTACGTAAACCTTTACACGAAATTTTAATGAGTCTGCAGAGGTGAAAACGCATTGCGTGGACTTTGCGTACAGTTCATTTTAGGTTATACATTATTGCGTATGAAATTTAGTCAACATATCGAAATTGTTTTTAAAGCTGAGTGCAGATCGATAGCTATCACCGTTCTCGAGATATTGAATGGTATGTCGGCGGACGGGCTGTGCCGTGACCGACCGCGGCTCGCTCGCGACGCGACCGATACTTCGTCCTGCTCGTCGTAAACCATGTGGTTGTATCAACCGCAAATTTCGTAAACGTTTCAAGAAATCGAAACGTGTGTTTTTGCAAACGATAACTTGTGAAAAGTCATGTATTTCGTAGCATGATAAATATCCTAAATCTGTTTATCTACCGAGATATGAAAGTAACTACAGTTTTTCAGAAGGGATAGATGAATTTTTTTTAAACGGCATTAATAGCATGTCGAATGAGAAGTTAAACCGAAACTAATTTGCTGGTATGTCATAAGATGTAATTTACTAAATATGTAGAGCTATTGATTATTTCCTTTCTTTTTTCTTTATCCAGTGTACTTTACTGATTCAAGACGCGTTTCGCCTTTTACTTTAAGGCATCTTCGGTGAAATCTAGAATGATTCAGTTTTGTTTTGATATGTGATACTTGCAAATTATAAAACAGTTCACATCTTTTTTTACGTCAATGACTGATTACTTTCAGTGAATCGAGTTTTTGGCGGACATATTCGTTTCCCCTCACCTGGTCACATGCTGGAGGTTGAACTAAAACTTAGATTATGGAACATAAGCACATTTTCATGTTCGCTCTTTTTTCTTCTGTCACTAGCAGTAGACGTTTTACTGAAAACTCTGATTTGATGTCGTAACTACAGTGTGTTCACCTCATGTCCCTTCCTGTCTGGTTTGTTTATGTACATGTTGCCAAACTGCAGAATTATATGCTGAAAACTAATGTTTGTTTATTTTCGTTCTCCTTATATCTGTATGTGTGTGTGGCTAGCCGGTGATAGTTATAGAAAGTTGAAAGTGAATCCAGTAGTTGTCAGACAGTGGTTGAAAGATTTGGTGTTCAGCTGAATTCAGTTTTGGTTTAAATGTTTTGTGGAGGAGTGCATGGAAGAGTAAATTCACTGCTTACATTAACAGATAAAACAGTAGAATAATATTTCAACAGATGATTATTATCAGAATAGTATCAACCAACCCCTTTGTCCTCACTCTTTGACGCCCCATAATACGTCCTGTCAACTAACCCCTATTGTTGTCAAAGTTGTGCCGTAATTTCCTCTTCCTCCTCTATTTAATACCGTACCTCTTCTTCAGTCACACGATCCTCGTATCTAATGTTCAGCATTCTTATGAATCACACGTTTTGAAAGCGTCTACTGTCTTTTTGACAGAACTGTTCATCATCCACGTTTCACTTACGTACAAGGCTGCACTCCACACAAATACCTTTGTAAAATAGTATCCAACCATTAGAATTTATATTCGGCATGAACAAATTTTCTTTTTCAGAACGCTTTTCTTGCTATTGACAGTCTTCAGTCAGGTTTGCGTCTGCATCAGGAAATGCCTTACAATTTAAAATCTGGTTTCGAAAACTGTTCGAAGTATATATTATTCTTTCGTGATTCTTAAGCAAGGTGCTGGCGATGATTACATTATGCTCTGTGGGAAATTCTATCAGGTGGCTTCCACTTTCATCCCTTCCCCCTAGCCTTTGTGTTCTTACTGTTTCGTGTACCTGCTACCGTATCACATTTTAAATTTTTGTCTCGCTTAACTATCTGAATAATTTCTTTTGTCGTACATTGTTTCAATGTGTTAGGAGATAGTGAACAATCCTGAACGGTAGTCATGAAATCTGTTCATGGTGAAATGAGAATACATGAATAATGAAATATGTGAAAGAGTACATTGTACAGAAAATGAAAAATTGGTGTGTCTTCACCCAACTTCGTCTTTCCTTCATGTAGGTGTAAGATATAGTTAATCAAACGCACCGCGCGTTTCGGTGGGTCCCACCCCGTACATCAGTGGCTGTCCGTCATTGGCTACCGCTAACGTCTGCCGCTTCCAGATGGGAACGCAAATTCCGCGAGCCGCCGCGTCAACGCGGAAAACGCTTGCCGCTGCCGTTGCCGCACGCCGCGCTGCCGCGCTCTAGTGGGAACCGGCCATTAGGCCGCCGGTCTGCTCGAGTTGCTCGGGCAACGGTCATTGGCGGTTGGATCGGTCGGTTGGTCGGCCGCGCACTGGGACACGAGATGAATTTTCCGCCTTGAGCGTCGGCGCATGTGAGGCCCCCACGTGTGTCCAGTGGGCCGCGCCGTATAGAAAGGGGTAGTGGCTTCGCGGTTGACACGAGAGCAGCAGGAGTGAAGCCACGATATCGGGCTGTCTCGGGCGAGCTGCGGCGCCGTGAGAAGGGAGATCGGCGCGCCTTCCTGCGTCCGTTGAAGCGGCTGGCAGCGGACGGTTCGGTAGAGCGTTGGGGGTGCCGCGCCAGGTCTTAGCCAGAAATCGCAGTTTATTAGAAGTGATTCGAGATATGTTGTTTCATTTACTTGTTAAATTCTACTTGTTTTCTTGTTGAGGTCACCGGCCGCTTTGTTTTGGATTCGTCCCACCATTCTTCTCCATTTGCCCACCCACGGGAAGGTGGTTATTTGTGAATTGGTTGGTCCGTTTTTCCCTTATGGAAGTTGGGGAGGATTAGAGCAATCTGCGGTTCGGGTTGTTCAGTAATTCCTCTGTCAATCTGCCATACGTTAATAGCTACCTGCGTAATGTTTGTCGGATTCGGTGTTAACGAATTTATATAATTAAGGTGTAAAGGCCGAATTCCTGAAATATGTTTTTATCTTGCCTATCATCTTGCGAGGCGGTATATTTGTAATGTAGAGCATGTTGCATATTTTATGTAAGTCTGAACTTCATGCGTTTAATTTAAATAGTCATTTTAATAAAGTTGCCACCCTTCCACCGTAAGAGTCCTCTTAAAAACAAATTGCACTTTCGGTGGAAAATAATTTCTTAGTGTGAGTGTTTGTACCATTTCCACCCCTCTTACGGGGTGCGTGGTTCATGTGTTTGTGTGAGTTGTTAAAATTTTTAGTTTAAAGTAATCTGGTGTGTTGCTGTTTTGCACCAGTTTAGTCTTTCAGAGGTTCTTGTGAGCGGTCGTGACTTCGGCCGTGTTGAAAGGGAGCGGCAAGCTTCTCAGCCCGAAGGCTCGTACTGTCAATTTTCTTCTTTCTGCCTCTAAATAAAATTGTAACTTGATATCTCGAGGGTGCTTTTCTGCTTATAAATTTTCAATCTGTTTTTGAAAAGGCTTTTGTGAATAAAATTCCCATTTGTTAGAGGTAATTTTATTTTCATCAGATACTCCCTGGCAACTACTTCCACAATTAAATGTGTTAATGTTCTTGATGAATCGCAAGTAAATAAATTCTTTAAGAAAAGATTTCGAGAGTAAATTCACGGTTCATGCACCTTACTGTAATAAAATCTTTATTGCGTTTCTACAGGTTATAGTGGAATACCAAAAACTTTAAATTGCTGTGGAAGTTATAAAATTATTGCTTCTTTACACCGTCAGCTGAAAAGAAGTCAAATAAAACTCATATTCAATAGTATCAGGTTTTCTTCTCCTGTCTCTGATTCTAGTTTCTACCTGTTGATTTTTCCTGATTTAAAAACTTTGATGATAACACGGCACAAAGTAGAACACCTATCCGTTTCAAAGAAGGCTACAAAGAACTCTACCCTTCCACGAAACATTTAAAGCATTTTATTATAAAGATTTGTTCACATTGCACACTTTTTCAGCATTCACAATTTTTTTCTTTTTTTTACCCTCGGATAATGCGTTTGCATATACAGACACTAGGAATAAAGCTATACAAATAGATGGTCGTTTTTGAAGCCAAATACCTCAGTACGTCTTTCTGTTTCCTATAAGGAATGTGGTAACAATACTCCTTTGAAATAAGTATTGGAAATGGAACACCAGAGCCGTATTCTCAAAGTATTTATTACTACAACTAGTTCCAACACTACATTTTCAGAATCTGTTTATCAAAAAACAACTTATATAGTTACAGTACCTGTGTCTAACTTAATCCACTTAAAAATAAGATGCCACAACTGCTGCATTAGCATCGTAAAAGTAACAAGACTCAACCAACGTACCCTGTGACTGTACACATAAAGCAACTATTTATTTACAGCTCGTACAAAATAGGCTCTGGCTCTGAGCACTATGCGACTTAACTTCTGAGGTCATCAGTCATCGTACAAAATAGATACGTGTTTCAAAGTTGTACTGACCTTCAAAGTAGTCATCGGCATTGTGTATAACCCGTTGCCAGCGAGGTGGATTTCGTAGGATACTCTTAGCTGTGCCAGTTGTGTTGACAGCTCGAGCGGCGCGGTCTATTGCCCGACGAATTTGTAGCGGTTCTTCAGTTGGGAAATCGAGTTGAACTCACGAGGGCTTAATTCAGGGGAGTGTAGTAGGTGGTATAGCACGTAGCAGCCCCATCACTCAAACAAATCACTAACAGCTTGAACTGTTCGTGCTTGAGCATTGTCCTGCAAAATGAGGGTCAGGTTCTGCAGAAAGTGTCGTCACTTCTGTCTCTAAGCTGGTCGTAGGTTGTGTTCCAAAAATGAGCAGCATAGAGACAGAAGTGATGGCACTTTCTGCAGGACCTGACTATCATTTTGCAGGACAATGCTCAAGCACGTTCAGTGCAAGCTGTTAATGATTTGTTTGACTTATGGGGCTGCTAAGTGCTATACCATGTACTGCACTCTCCTGACTTAAGCCCTCGCCCGTTCAACTCGACTTCTAAACTGAAGAAGAGGAAACAGTACACGGCATTCGCTTCAGAACTGCTAAAAATTAGTCAGGCAATAGGCCTTGCCGCTCGAACTGTCAACACAAATGACACTGCTAAGTGCATCCTACGCCTTTCACATCGCTGGCAACGGGTTATACACAGTGCTGGTGACTGATCTGAAGATCAGTAAAACTTTGAAACACGTATTTATTTTGTACAAGCTGTAAATAAATTGTTGCACACTATTAAAGTTCCAACCCTCGTATACACACACACACACACACACACACACACACACACTCTTTCTTACAGAAACTTGAAATATAAAGTGCATAAAAGTGTGTAATTATGAAAACATACAGCAGAAAATGTATCATAGCAATCATACATGTGTTATTAGTATATCTGGAAACGGTATATCCTTCTAAGCTAGCTACTACCTTACTTTAAAACCATGACAGTATATACAACCTAGTGTCTAACAATTATAAATTTTGAAAATGGCAAAATATCAGACACAATCCAACTCTGAAATATACAGTGATATACAACAAGCATGATCTGCAAACTTTTCTAGAAGTGGTACAAAGTACCCAAAATGGCAGCAAGGAACCCACTTGATGCAGTACAGCCGAAAGAATATAATAAATGCATAATAGAATACCTTAATTGAAAAACTTTCAGATTCTATGCGAAAAAGGAGAATAAATTTTTATGGTCATCTTCTCAGAATGGATTCTAACAGATTAACTAAACAAATCTTTGATTTCTTCCGTAACCGAAAAACGAAGCCCAACTGGTTTAAAGAAACTGAGAAAGACCTAGTGGAATTAAATATTTCAGAAAATTCACTTATTGATCGAACTGCTAAATTAATTACTAAAAATGAAAACATAAGGTTCCAAGACAAATCCACACAAAAGTCCAAATCCTTCATCTCGGAGGAAGAGAGGAGAAGAAGATCAGAATGAATGAAGAAATACTGGGCCCTAAGAAAAGAACAACGCACAAAGAAATGATTGATCCAGCGTACCCCAAAGAGGGTGAAACGAAAGAAGAAGAGAAGAAGAATACCTTAATACGATGTTTAAGATGGACGACCTTTAAGAAACAAAACTGTCAACCTAACCTAAAGCCCTCGTTGATGTAGAAGGCACGTAAATAATTGTGAATGCTCAGATCGCAGGTGTCATGCGCACTCTATTATCTACGCATAATAAACAAAAGAATTCGTGAACGGCAAGGAAACTAAAACGAAAAGAATGTCCAAAAACCTTCCTTTTGTATCTCTTCTTCACTTTATTAACATCATCCTTTTTTTCCTTTTTTGTAATTATCAGACTTTTGTCAACCTCTGCATGTCAGAGTGGCACTTACAGCCTATGCCTTCATTTATTTGGTGGATGCATTCCCGTCTCTGTCTTTCTCTACAGTTCGTACCCTCCACAACTCCCTCTAGTAGTATGGAATTTATACCCCGATGTCTTAACAGATGTCCTGCCGTCCGGTCTCTTCTTCTTTTCAGTGTTTCCTATATACTACGTTTCTCTCTGATTCTCCGGAGAACTTCCTCATTCCTACGATTTTCCTCATTGTTTTGTAGCACCATACCTGAAACGCTTCGATTCTTCGCAGTTCCGGTTTTCCCATCGTCCAAGTTTCACTACCACACAATGTTATGCTCCAAATGTACATTCGCAGAAATTTCTTCTTCAAATTAAGACCTATGTTTGATACTAGCAGACTTCTCTCGGCGAGGAGTGCCATTTTTTCCGGTGCTAGTCAGCTTTTCATGTCCTCTCTGCTCCTTGCGTCATTGGATTTTTGCTGCATTCGTGGCAGAATTCCTTAATTGCATTTGCTTTGTGATCACCAATTCTGATGTTAAGTTTCTCGCTGTTCTCATTTCTGCTACTTCTCATTACTTTCGTCTTTCTTCGATTAACTCCCAGTCTGTATTGTTTACTCACTAGACCATTTCAGTCAGCAGAGCGTGTAATTCTTCTTCTCTTTCACTGACGATTACAACGTCATAAGCGAATCTTATCATTGATATCCTTTCAGTTTGAATTTTAATGCCATTCTTGAACCTTTCTCGGATTTTCATCACTGCTTCTTCGATAAATGGACTGAACAGTAGGGGCGAAAAACTACATCCCTGTCTTACACCTCTTTTCATCCGAACACTTCGTTCTTGGTCTTTCAGTCTTATTGTTCAATCTTGGCTCTTGCACATGTTGTATATTTTCCGAGTATCCCTACAGCTTTCCCCAATTTTTCTCAGAATTTCGAACATCTTGCACTATTTAACATTTTCGAACCGTTTTTCCAGGTCGACAAGTCCTATGAACGTGTTTTGATTTTTCTTACGACTCGCTTCCATTATCAACCGCAACGTTAGAATTGCCCTTCTGGTACCTTTACCTTTCCTAAAGTCAAACTGATTGTCAACTAATGCATATTCAGTTTTCTTTTCCATTCTTCTGTGCATTATTCTTGTCAGTAACTTGAGCTGTTAAGCTGATTGTGTAACAATTTTCGCACTTGTTGTCTATTGCAATCTTCGGAATTGTATTGATAATGTTTTTCTAAAAGTCAGATGACACATTGCTAGTATCGTACCTTCAAAAAAAAATGGCTCTGAGCACTATGGGACTCAACTGCTGAGGTCATTAGTGCCCTAGAACTTAGAACTAGTTAAACCTAACTAACCTAAGGACATCACAAACATCCATGCCCGAGGCAGGATTCGAACCTGCGACCGTAGCGGTCTTTCGGTTCCAGACTGCAGCGCCTTTAACCGCATGGCCACTTCGGCCGGCAATCGTACCTTCCACACACCAACTTGAATAGTCGTTTTGTTGCCAAATCCCCCAATGATTTTAGAAATTCTGATGAAAATTTATGTATCCCCTCTGCCCTATTCGATTTTAAGTCTTCCAAAGCTCGTTTCATGCCTGATTCTAACGCTGGATGTCCTATCTCCACTGTATCGAGTTCTGTTTCTTCTTTTATCACATCGTGAGACAATTCTTCGTCCTCATAGAAGACTTCAATGTACTCTTTCCACCTATCCGCTCTCTACTTTGCATTTAATAGTGAAACTGGGACTCCCATTCCACTCTTAATATTAGCGCTCTTGCTTTCAATTTGAACGTAACTTCTTCTGACTTTTCTGGATGCTGAGTCCGTCCTTCCGAGAATCATCGAGAAACATTTATTTTTAGATGTCTTCATATTTTTCATGTAGACGTAACCCATTAGCTTCCCTGCACTTCCTAAGTATTTCATCCCGAAGTGACTTGTATCTCTGCATTCCTGACTTTCCCTGAACATATTTGTACTTCCTTCTTTCGTCGACTAAAACTAAATTAAGTGCTTCATCTGTTACCAAGTTCTTCGCAGTTACTTTCCTTGTACATATGTTTTGCTGTCCAACTTCTTTGATTGCCCTTTTTAGGGATGCCCAATCCTCTTCCACGGCATTGCCTACTGGGCTATTCTTTACCACAGTATGTCTCGCCTCGGATAACTTTAAGCGTATCTCTTCATTTATTAGTATCTCCGCCGGCCGGAGTGGCCGAGCGGTTCTAGGTGCTACAGTCTGGAACCGCACTCCTGCTACGGTCGCAGGATATAACCCTGCCTAGGGCATGGATGTGTGTGATGTCCTTAGGTTAGTTAGGTTTAAGTAGTTCCAAGTTCTAGGGGACTGATGACCTCAGAAGTTAAGTCCCATAGTGCTCAGAGCCATTTGATTAGTATCTCCGTATTCCGCTTCTTTGTTCATTGATTCTTCCTGACTACTCCCTCGAACTTGAGCCTAGTCTTCACCACTGCTAAATTGAGAGCTGAATCTACATCTGGTTCAGGGTTCGCCTTACAATCCAATATCTGGTTTCGGGATCTCTGCCTAACCAAGATGTAATCTAACTGAAATCTTCCCGTATCTCCGGGCCTTTCCGAAATATATCTCCTCCTTTTGTGACATTTGAACAGAGTATGTGCTGTTAGCAGCTGAAATTTATTGTAGAAATCAATTGGTCTTTTTTCTCTTTCGTTCCTAGCACCAAGCCCATCCTCCATGACTTTTAGGTTTTTATTTCTCACCACATACTGAATTACCCGTTCAGTAGTTTCGTGCACTTCCTCTCTCTCTCTTTATTCGGCTTGCGACGTCCGGATGTACACGTTAACTAACGTGTCGTTGCCAGTGTTGGTTTTCTACCGATTCTGACGAAAACAACCGTATCACGGAACTGTTCACAGTGACGCACTCTCTACCCTTACTTTCTGTTCATAATGAATCCTACTCCCTTTAGACCACTTCCTGCTCTGTTGATATTACGTTTTACTCATCTCACCAGAAATATTTTTTTCTCACCATTTCTCTTCACTGAGCGCCACTATATCTAGATTGAGCCTTAGCATTTCCCATTCCAAGTTTTCTAGCTACCCTACCACGTTTAAACTTCTTACAAAGCACTCCCCGACTGGTAAAACGCTATTCATTCGTTGGTTATTCAGTCTTTTTCGCATGGTAACCTTCCCATCCCAGAGATCCGAATGTTGGTTAGTCTGGAATCTTTTGCCACTGGAGAGTTCAGCATTATAGTTATTCAATTATAATTGTTATTACTGCCACAAGTCCAGTGAATACACACCATGTGTCTTTCATGCAGTGGTTTCCATTACCTTCTGCATCCGCATGGCTTTGGTCGTTGGTGATTCATCTTCCCACCTCAAGGATTAGAGAGTGTCCTGAACGTCTGTACGCTTCTTCGCCCCTGGCTGTATGAGGGTGACTGCTTATGCCGGAAGACTTGGACCGCCATAACTGATGGTTTTTATTCAATATTTAAGAGGTGGAAGTGTTCGAACACGAGACCGAGAACGTTTTGATTAGTTACCGAGGACGCTACCCCAAGCCCACGGATTACTGAAGTGACAAAACTCAAGGAATAGTTCTAGTACCGTGTCGAACCTCCTTTTTCCACGGTGTAGTGCAGCAGCCTGACGTGCCAGTAACTCAAGTCGTTGGAATTCCTCTGCGGAAATATTGAATCGTGTTGCCTCTACAGCCATCCATAATTGCGAAACTCTTTCCGGTGCAGGATTTTGTGCTTGAAGGGACCTCTTGATTATCTTCATAACTGTTCGAGGGGATTCACGTTGAAACACGTATGTAACATAGCAGCGATGGCGAGGCATTGTAGCATCTGTGACCAGAGAGTATGCGCTTGACCGCGCGAGTGTTGCGAGCGGTTCTCAGTCTGTAGCAGTCAGTCAGTCGTTGCGAGTCTGTAGCTCTGTCTAGTTGAGAGCAGTACTCGGTCTGTAGTCGTCATGCAGAGCGGTCGGTCAGTAGTAGCAGCCCAGTGCGGTTGTGTGATGTAGGCGGTCGGCAACACTGGTCAAGATGAGGAATAAGGTATACTGTTAATTAATATAATCATTAGATAATGAAAAATTTTATTTATTGTAATTATTCTCCAACAAGTCTCCCAATAATAATTTTTATTTCAAAAGCATTTTCTCAAAAATTTAATTTTTTATTGAACTCAAGATTTCGTTGCACTTCCCATTTCATTCCACTTCTTTTAAAGAAAAACTCCACAAAAATCACAAAAAAAGAGAATATTATTATTTGCAATGCAGTTCCTCGAAGCGGTGCGCAACAACAAGAGCAGATATGTGACATCCATTTATTCTGAGGTAAGACTTTAATTCTGATTGTTTTACACAGGGCCAAAGACCGATATTTCGGTTTAATTGAATTTTTTTGTCACTGAATGGACTTTAATTTTTTGAAGGATTTATATTTGAGTCAGATTGCGAATTTCACATTCTTGTTGCCATTTTCAATACCTCTCATTGTGGGCGAGGTTACAATTAGCGCAATGTCCATTAGCATTCGTAATTAAATATTGTCATTTCTTTTTCTTTTAAAATTTTTGTGGCGAGGTTACACTCGGCTCCCATTTGTATTAAATAATATTGTCTTTTTTCCTTTTAAAAAATTACGGTGGGGAGGTTACACTTGGCGACCCTGCCAGGATCGTATTTCGTTGAGAGTCTTTTGAACAACAGTCAGATATCTGCTCTTATTTGCTTAAGTATAATTAGGATTTGGCGCTACGCTTTTATTAATCTTGTGACTTTCTCTCTACAGGTTAACGGCAATTTGTTGCTTTGTTGTATTTGTGTGTTGCTTTTGCATTGTGTTGATTTGTTTTGTGAAAAATTTTGACTATTGTAAAAATGCCGCGAAAGACTGTGAATAGTGTATCGCGAAGTATTATGAATGAAATTACCGACTTAAACAACGTGACCGATAGTAATTGTGATACGCAACGTAATGATGACAATCCTGCGTTCACTAACAATCAGTGCATTCCAACCACTAATGATGACTTTCACCTTAATGATGAACAAACGAACTCGATTGTCTCGTCGGTTAACTTGACGACAATTGATGATGCGGAGCGGTCTATAGTAATGAGCGCTACCCAGCCTAACACACCCGATTCGGAAAACTCAAGTAACGTACAGACAAATTCTGTTAATTCCGAAATAGTGAATGAGAGTGTACATTTGACAGGGAAAGCTTTTTGTGAACCAAAGAATGACCGAATGGTCACACAAAACGTGATAATTGCATGTACTCCATCACAGAGTACTGTGAATGCAACAGTTAGTTTAAGTGTGGATCAATTTAGGGCAATAATGCTACAGTTTAAGAACGAACTTAGTGCAATTATCAAACAACCGAGTGTGAAAACAGACAACAGTTTCATACAACTTATAGAACAGTATAAACAACTTAATGCAAACCTTAATGAACAGAACAGACAAGCTAGCGAACAGATTACCGCTGTTACCGATCAATGTCAGGACAATAAAGAACAATTACGTGAGGATACTCAGGCTTGTGCTAATAACAGTAATGAAAAAGTTGGCACTGTTGCACAAGAATTAAATAGTACACGTGTAAGCACAACAGAATCACATAAAGACAAGATTAATGCAGTCGCTGAACAATATTCAGCAAACTCAACACAGATCCACGAAATTAATGCAGTCACTGAAGAATGTCCTAAAAACGAAGTACAGATTCGCGACGAGGTTAATTTAGAATCAGTGGAAGTTTCTTACACTCCGAATACGGAAGTTGACGAGAAATTTGCACGACAGAACAACCAAAATGTCGAAAGCATTAAAGTAACAGAATTAAAGACTATTTCAGTCACCAACACGTCACAGAATCCGCCACGTTGCGAGCATTTATCAGAGTCACGCAGCGTGTATAATGTGAGCAATTTACAGCAACTACGAGACGTAAAATCCGAAAAGTCACGCGACTTAAAATCTGAAAAGCTATGCAACTTTAAATCCGAAATGACACAGACGAACGGATTCACATACAAGCCTGAACGTGTTCTCAAATTCGGTGACGAGAACATAGATTATGAGCAATTTTTATCCGCAAGAAAATGTAAAGAGTTTAATAATGACAGAACACAGGTACACGCTTTGAGCTGTATACGACAATTTGTTTTTGTACATTCACCGCTATTACCTGTAATGCAGAAACTAGCTTTGAACCTGAGGCGACAATTAGCTATAGTATTTTCAACAGCATTGCCTGTAATGAAGAAATTTGAATTAGCACGAATACAACAATTTGCCTTTGAAATTTTACCGCTATTGCCTGTAACACAAAAGCTAAAATTTATTTGCAGTGCGTAAATGACCTCAGGGGATTCATTACGCTTTAATGAATATGTGCCGTAGCGAGCATAGGGCCCCGAGCTGTAGTAGTGCTGTTTCATCTTTAGTTTTCTGCACTGCTGCCTTCTCTTCTACTATCCTATATATCTATCCAAACTGCTCTTTAACTATTGCTCTTTGTAGAATTAAGAAACGTATGAAATGAAAACCGGATATGACAAATATTTTACCGAATGTGACAATTTTCAGTAGGCACTCCCGTAATGGCAACTACCGCCGTAATTTTAATTACAGATAAAATCGTAATCATCAGTATGTGTAAAATTATTAGTAACAGGAACCACATTTTTGGTAACAATACACGTTTTTCACCACAACAGCATGAAAGTCAGCCGCTTAGCATGCCTAACCAACAATGCAGTCTACAAGGTCAACCAAACTTTAATGTTTCGCCGCGTGCACGTATAGTCCCAGCTCCAACAAATAGTAACGCATGGCAGCAAAGAAATAACTACGTACAGATAACACACTATTTCAACTCGTATCGCAATGCGCCGTATAGAAATTACTATCATGACAGACGTAAAAAAAATGATGAGCACAATTTTCAGCGTACATTTAATAACAGTCGATCTTATGAGCAGCAACAACATCAGCAACAACAAATAATCATGAATGAAACAGACAATAGGTGTCATCGATAGCGTAATACGTCAGTAAGAAATAACAGAGCAGTTCAAATAGTCGAAATGCCACAGCATCCTCCCGTAAATAACAGGACGTACGATAGATTTTAACCAGATACAGCACAGATTGCATATTACAGTAACGCAAACATTACTTTTGACACGCAGAATTTTGTTCACGAGAATGTTATTTGAAACATGCTTTGTTGAATCCTCCACTCTTATCGCACCCAGATCTTACCAGAAATTTTTCCATTGCCACCGACAGTTCTAACACCGCTTTAGGCGTACACATTTTCCAGGAAATTGAAGAAGATGGTTCTACAGTAATTAAAAACATCGCATTTGCAAGCCGCATTTTGTCACCTGCTGAGCGAAATTATTCTGTTACAGAACTTGAAACATTATGTGTTGTATGGGCTTTCACGAGATTTAGGCATTTTCTTTATGGCAGACACACCACCGTTTACACTGACCATAGAGCCATACAATTTTTGCTTTCAGCCAAATTCACTCACGATACATTAAGTAGATGGAAGCTGTATTTACAGGAATTTAATTTTACGATTGTTCACATTCCCGGCACACAAAATGTTATAGCAGACGCACTATCGCGTTCTCTCAGCAACAATCAGCAAGACGTAGCAACCCACTTCTGCAAAGCAAATTTCAGTGTCATGTACATTCAGCAAGTTGCATTTGAAAACTTTATTTCATCATCATTACAGGACATAGCACGAGAACAAAATAAAGACAATGTGTGGAAAGAAATTAAACACCTTTGGCAAGATAAGAATAATGTTACGGTTAGGAACCACTACACTGTACGCAATGACATTTTGTTTCGCCGCTCTCATCCTGACAGCAACAATTGGTTATTATGCATTCCTGACGAACTGGTTAACAAACTAATTTGGTACACTCATTTAAGCTACGCACATTACGGAGCACGAAAATGTTTTCTTATACTGAGACAGAACTGTTATTTTACTAATATGGAAAAACGTATACGACGAGTTCTAGCGTCTTGTAAAATTTGCCAGAAAGCTAAATCAGACACCACTTCACATATTCCTCCATTATATCCCATTATACCTGTTAAATTAAGACACATGGCCGCAGTAGATATTTTTGGTCCGATTCCCAGAACTAACAGAGGTTTTTGCTACATATTTGTCGCTGTTGAGCTCACTTCAAAATTTGTTACTTTCACTCCGTTACGCAAAGCTACTGCTAAAACTGTTTCAAATGCATTTGTAAAACATTTTCTATCTCATGTAGGGCATGTAATGAAAGTAATTTCTGACAATGGATCTCAATTCCGTAGTAGCGTATGGACACGCATGTTACGAGCCAGAAACATTTCTCCGATCTATATATCCAAGTACCACGCTTCTTCGAACCCTTGTGAAAGATTAATGAAAGAAATTGGTAAGCTGTGCCGAATATACTGCCACAAAAGACATATTGATTGGGATACACACATACTCTCATTCCAAGATGTAATTAATTCTATTCCAAATGAATCCACTATGCTATCTCCGACTGTTATACTGAAAAACGTTGAACCACCGAACAAAATTAAAGAATTAATAGAATTTCCCAAAAGTCGTCGCCTACGACACCACGAAATAATTGACATTGCGCTGAACAACATCAAACGTGCCGCAGAGCGCCGGAGAAGACAGCAAAAACAGGTTTGTACACGCCGAGACTTTCACATTGGACAGAAAATATTAGTACGTACACATTATTTATCCAGTAAATTAAAAGGTAAGTGCAGTAAATTTGAACTTCTATACGCAGGTCCATATCGGATTCGCAGCATCCCTCACCCCAATGTTGTACATGTCGAAACTTTGAGAACTAGAAAATCGAAAGGCAATCACCATATATCAAACATTAAACCGTTTATTGAGTGAAACCACTGTATGATTCAACACACTATGATGCCATTTACTAATGCAATTATTTCACGTGACTAATTACTGATGATTATCGTATTTTTTCTTGGCAAGTGCCCGGCAAGGTAAGGTTAGCAGGTCGCTCTTCTTGTCGTTACACATCAGACCGTGCATATTTTTCCAGATGAATTTACACATTTACGACTATTTCTGCAATTATATTTATGTGACTACTTATTGATGATTATCGTATTTTTTCTTGGCAAGTGCCCGGCAAGGTAAGGTTAGCAGGTCGCTTTTCTTGTCGTTACACATCAGACCGTGCACATTTTCCATTTTTTTGTGTATATGACTGTACTCCAGTTTTGTTTGTATGGACTATGAAATAGTTAAGATATAACACACACCAGTCGACTTTGACATTTTTTTTGCCTTATGACATCTCAACATCGTGACTGTTTCACATCTTTTTTTTGCTGCTGCATTGTATTATTCTGTGTATATTTTTGCATTTGAACACTGTCAATGTTTTTGACATATTACGTTTTCTGTCATGTTATGCTGTAGGGTTAATTATGTTACCATAAACCAGTCATTATCTAGGAGGTATATGAGTTAAATGCAAGGCATTAATCTCTGCTCATCAATTTCAGAAAGAAATGATGCATGTAAGAAATAAATTCAACAGAAATGGGAATTTCACCTACGGGATAAACGAAAGGAGATGCAATAACTTTATGAGGAAGAGTAAATGGATCAGGATTAACAAGCATTAACAAGACTATACTGTACTCATCACAGAATAGCAGTCTTAACTAATTTTTTCTTTCAGATTACAAGGTGATTGATGCAGGCTGTCAGACTGAACTACACATCTTAGTTTTAGTGATGAAATATGCTAGAGATAAGGAATAGTTATGTAATGAGTAATGAAGTGATTTTTTGCAGATGATAGTGAATACTGATGAATAATGATGAAGGAAATGGTATTATGAATAATGAAGTTTTTCTTTACAGGTGATGATAATGATGAAGTTATGATGATATGGATAATGAAGTTTTTTTTTTTTTCTTTACAGATGAGAATAATGTTGATGTAATGTATTTATGCTACGTAGTTATTTAAGTATTTGTTGCAGTTTGCTTTGACAGCAGGTGTTACATTGCATAGTAGGATGACTGAAAGTTTTGGAAAGGACAGCTATGAAACACATTTTTATACACATTTCACTACCTGTTAATTCGAAGTTCACTACTTTTCAGCATAGTGTGCGTTTCTTCGTTCAGGTCAATAATCCGTTTTTGTATTTTTTCCAGGAGAAGCTTTTCATGATACTTACTAAACCTGTTAGTTATTATACCTGTTCTAGTACTTGCATTTTTATTTTTACCCATTTGTGTCTATCGCTTATAAATGTGATCACATGTACTGCCTTGTTACATAACCTTGCTACAGCTGACTCATGACGAATGACGTTACCTATCCTCATTTGCAGCAATAGGTCAAAAACAAATAGTGTTATGTTTCAGCAATTAATTATCGATCCCAACGCAATGCATTGCTAACAAAAAAAAAAAAAAAAAACAAAAAAAAAATATAAAATGTATTAACAGTCCCAAATAGTGATACCAGTTTGAGAAAATTCTGAATAATACTGATCAACTCTGAATAGCATGTCACTTGAGTAATGACCTCTTAATGAGACTATATTCAAAATAATGCTTTGTCACTAGCTAATAACTGCCACTGTCTATTATAATGATACTACGTATAATGCCTGTGATTATTAATGATTTGCCTGTAATTAACTGATTTTAATAATGACTTTGTAATGGTCTGAATACTACTGAAGGAGGAACACTGTTTATTGTAATGTTACCACTTATAATGCTTGTGATTACTAATGATTTGACTGTAATTAACTGATTTTAATAATGCCTTTGTAATGATCTGAATACTACTGAATGAGGAACACTGTTTATTGTAGTGAGTACTTGTAATGCCCATGATTATTAATGCTATGACTGTAATTAACTGATTTTTAATAATGACTTCGTAATAATCTGAATAATACTGAATGATGATTTTATTCAATACTTGCTGGCCACTGAGTGCCAATAATTAATGTCACTCCACGAATTGTTATTAATTATGCCATTGATTAGCTCTTGTTTCCAATGTTGATACTTTGTAATTTGAAATGAATGTGACTGTTTAATAATGCTTTGTAATTAGGAGAAGGCTAATAATTCTTAATATATTGGAATTTCAAATGATTAATTAACGATGCCATACTTTGTTGTTGGAAATGAATGTGACTGTTTCATAATGCTTTGTAATTAGGAAAAGACTAATGATTCTTAATAGATTGGAATGACACATAATTAATTAACTATGGTACTGTTTAATAATGCTTTGTAATTAATTAAGGCTAATAATTCTTACTATATTGAAATGACAAATGATCAATTAATTAACTGTAATTAGACAAATGATTAATTAACGACAAATGATTAATTAACTGTAATTAGACAAATGATTAATTAACGACAAATGATTAATTAACTGTAATTAGACAAATGATTAATTAACGACAAATGATTAATTAACTGTAATTAGACAAATGATTAATTAATGACAAATGATTAATTAACTGTAATTAGGAAAAGGCTAATGATTCTTAATTATACTCTGTAACTGAAAAGAATGCGATTATTTCATAATGCTTTGTAACCAGGAAAAGAAGGCTACTGATTCTATGTACAACAATTAATGAACATTTTTCTGTAATACTACATACTTGGTACAGAAATGTTCAATAACTGGGCTATGAATGCCACAAACTACTAATTAAGTCTGTAATTGTCAATATTATGTGACTTGATGTCCTTCACCTCATAAGCTGACTACCCTGAATTACTGCAATGTCCATTTGTCCTGTTTATCCTAGTGATCATGGAGCACTATCTTTGGTTTTGCACTAATTCTACGTTGGTGTGCCTTGTAAGAGTGTGGTGTTGACACGACATGCTGTCCACCACCATGAGCGATGAAGACATTATTATGGTCCCACTGTTTGGTGTACGTAATGTACTGCCAAAATGAAAACATGGAACATTACTACGACAGTTCAGTGTCTTGGCTACACTGCTAAATTCTGATGGGAAAAGAACTTCCAGTTGTGTCACTTGGTGTTGTACTTCTGTGGAAAGATATGGACTTTCAGAGCAGCTGTGTGCAATCTAAAGTGCTACAACCATGATGCAATCCTTCCCTTCCCTATCCTGATTCTTGTCACATAAAGAAAAAAATTTTTTGGTAACATCATTTATGTTCATAGGTTATACATTTTTCGATTCGCTAAACTCCAGTGTGAGTACACTTATGTCACTTGTCAACATAATATTTTTTGCCAGTCTGTTTATTTGTTCTGAATATGCTAAAGAATTTTTTCAGTGCCTGTGCACTTTATCTGTCAAATAATTTGTATATACTTTTCTGATTTGCTACTATGTTTTGTACTCACATTTTGTCTTTGTCTGATATATTTTGTACTTAGTGCGTGTGCACAACATTTAAATACTCTGTAAGTTGTAGAATTTTGTTAAATAAAGAAAAATTTTGCCGCGCTTGGCAAGTCCAAATGACTCACCATCGCTGCCAAATTTTTGCCCCCCCAGTGGAGGGTTATGAAACACGTATGTAACATAGCAGCGATGGCGAGGCATTGTAGCATCTGTGACCAGAGAGTATGCGCTTGACCGCGCGAGTGTTGCGAGCGGTTCTCAGTCTGTAGCAGTCAGTCAGTCGTTGCGAGTCTGTAGCTCTGTCTAGTTGAGAGCAGTACTCGGTCTGTAGTCGTCATGCAGAGCGGTCGGTCAGTAGTAGCAGCCCAGTGCGGTTGTGTGATGTAGGCGGTCGGCAACACTGGTCAAGATGAGGAATAAGGTATACTGTTAATTAATATAATCATTAGATAATGAAAAATTTTATTTATTGTAATTATTCTCCAACAAGTCTCCCAATAATAATTTTTTATTTCAAAAGCATTTTCTCAAAAATTTAATTTTTTATTGAACTCAAGATTTCGTTGCACTTCCCATTTCATTCCACTTCTTTTAAAGAAAGACTCCACAAAAATCACAAAAAAAGAGAATATTATTATTTGCAATGCAGTTCCTCGAAGCGGTGCGCAACAACAAGAGCAGATATGTGACATCCATTTATTCTGAGGTAAGACTTTAATTCTGATTGTTTTACACAGGGCCAAAGACCGATATTTCGGTTTAATTGAATTTTTTTGTCACTGAATGGACTTTAATTTTTTGAAGGATTTATATTTGAGTCAGATTGCGAATTTCACATTCTTGTTGCCATTTTCAATACCTCTCATTGTGGGCGAGGTTACAATTAGCGCAATGTCCATTAGCATTCGTAATTAAATATTGTCATTTCTTTTTCTTTTAAAATTTTTGTGGCGAGGTTACACTCGGCTCCCATTTGTATTAAATAATATTGTCTTTTTTCCTTTTAAAAAATTACGGTGGGGAGGTTACAACGTCGAACGATATTGGTGTCCGGATCATTCGCTCGAATTGTCCAGAGTGCTCTTTAAACCAATTTAGAACAATTGTGGCCCAGTATCACGGCACATTATCATGGTGCATTATATCCATAAAAATTCCCTCCATGAAAGCCTACATTCATTCTACAAGATACCGAACATTTCCAGTCAATGATCGTTTCAGTTGGACGACAGGACCCCGTCCACTCCATGTACACGCAACCCACACCATTATGGAGCCATCACCACCTTGCATAGGGCCTTGTTCACAATGTGCTTTGTGTCTGAGCCTCACTCGATCCGTACCATCAGCTCTTACCAATTGAAATTGGGACTCATCTGACCAGGCCAGGGTTTTCCAGTCGTCCAGGGTCCAACCAGTATGGTCACGAAACAAGGAGAGGCGCTGCAGGCGAAGTCGTGCTGTTAGCAAAGGCACTCGCGTCGGCCGTCTGCTGCCATAACCAATTAACACCAAATTTCGCCGCACTGTCCAAACGCACATGTTCGTCGTGCATCCTACACTGATTTCTGCGATTGGTTCACGCCTTGTGACTCTTCTGCTATCAATGACAAATGTATGCAAACGCTGTTGCTTTCGGTCGTTCAGGGAAGTCCACTGCGTTGTCCGTTTTGAGAGGTAATGCCTGAAATTTAGTATTCTCGGCACACTCTTGACACTGCGGGTCTCGATATACTGGAATGTCCCATGTGTCTAGATACAGCTACCATTCCGTGTTCAAAGTCTTTTAATTCCCATCGTGTGGCCCCAACCACGTCGAAAACGTTTTTTCAAGTGACAAGTGACAGTTCTGCCAATGCACTTCCCTTTTATATCAAATGCCGGCCGAAGTGGCCGTGCGGTTAAAGGCGCTGCAGTCTGGAACCGCAAGACCGCTACGGTCGCAGGTTCGAATCCTGCCTCGGGCATGGATGTTTGTGATGTCCTTAGGTTAGTTAGGTTTAACTAGTTCTAAGTTCTAGGGGACTAATGACCTCAGCAGTTGAGTCCCATAGTGCTCAGAGCCATTTTTATACCAAATGGTTCAAATGGCTCTGAGCACTGTGGGACTCAACTGCTGAGGTCATTAGTCCCCTAGAACTTAGAACTAGTTAAACCTAACTAACCTAAGGACATCACACACATCCATGCCTGAGGTAAGACTCGAACCTGAAAGCGTAGCGGTTGCGCGGTTCCAAACTGAAGCGCCTAGAACCGCTCGGCCACACTGGCCGACTCCTTTTTATACCTTGTGTACAAGATAGTACTGCCATGTGTACATCTTTATATCGATAACCCATATATTTAGGTACATACAGTAAAACTTGCTGAAAAAGGAAACGCATGGGACCGAAACAATTTTCGGAATTGGACATGTTCCCGGATTACACAAAACACACGAGGCTACATAAAATTTGGCAGGTATCATGCAAAGAGTATAAATTTGTAATTACACACGTATTTATGGACCTTCACTCCTGCACACTAGATGTTCATTTACTGGGTGTTGTGTAACAGAACATTAGACTTTACAGACATTGATAAATAACGTGGCATTTCTGTATTGTTTCTCTAACGTTCCATTCGTTTAATTATTGTATGGGCATACATATTATTCTCGCGTTTATTTGCCTTACATATCATTTTTGCCACTGTTTTCCTGGTCAGAAACGTTTATTCTACGCAATTTTTTGCGCTATACAATGGTTGCAACATCTTGGGACAATTTGAGTGTGCTGCAAACTGCATAACATTATTTATGCATGCAATAGCTTCTTCAGGCGTGTTAATTTGTGCTCCCCTTCTTCTTCCTTTGTTTTTTCCTGACCGTCTTTTGTGTTGCGGATTTCTATTACATCTTTTGCTGAAGTGAAAGGGGAGTGAGTTGACAGGAAGTCATCATTCGAATGAAGTCATCTGCACTACATGAAATGTTTCGCATTTTAATTAATTTGCTATTCGGTTGTACAGTATCGTCCTCCATTTTGTTGCTACCCTTTCCTGCATGTCCTCAATTTCCCCACACACTTCATGTCACACTATGTGGTGATTAGTTATAAAACTGACAAGCAATGCTATAGAAGTCAAACTCCTTATTTCCGTGCTCTTTAGCGATTTTCAGAACCGCTCTGCGCAACATGGGTCCAGACAAATTTTTTGTTCGCGTGCTTGCCAACCATTCGCACATCATCTCGTTAATTTCTTCATTTCCCGTCTTTTTCCCTTCCATGTGTCCATTTCCTTTCATCCACCTTATCCCTCTCTCTAAAGGTATCATAAATTTGGGTTTTACCGCATTTCAAACGCGAGAGTTTCTTTCTCACAGCCTCGAATGCCTCAATCTTTTCGTTAAATGTTACCGACACATACTTTTTGTTCGACACCATATTACCGGTATCACTTAAAGTGCTGCTAGTGAACTGAAATTGACAGAAGATAATGCACACAGTGCATTTATTTGGAATGCTTGGCCTTGCTGGGTGAAACCACTGTTTAACCGAACAACACACACGTCTTTCACTGCGCATATTGCAGCAGAGAGTTCGTAAGTGCGCAACAATGTTCCATTGTGTTCGAGCGCGCATCAGCAATAATGGAAAACCAGAGAACCTGACAAGCAAGTCGACCTTTGGTGTACAGACATTGCGCCCAACTTGTTCTTTGTTGCACAGAGCGGCGCGGTTTGATACCCACACCCATAAAGCCGCCCTGCACCGAAACTCTTTTTTCTTGATTTTGCACTGCTCAACAGCATTGTCACAGGTGTTCAGTATTTGTGTTAAAAGTAGCGTCCTTTTAAAATCGTGAATAACTAATGTATGCTGTAATACAGTAGTATTGTATAAGCTCCTTTCCGCATTACGCACCGAATTATCTGTTAAGTTTTTAAATTTGCGTTCCGTTTTCGCGTTAGGCACGTTCCGCTTTATACGAAATATTAGCGTGTAATAGTGTATTGAATGCGTCGGGACTGAAACAGTTGTACGGTTTTGGCAGATTTCCGAATTATACACGTTCCGCTTTGACCAGGTTTTACTGTATAGGTTAATATGGAAGGAAAACATCACACCAATGTATGTATGTATGACATATTTCACGTGATTTTTGTTAACATATATAGGTAAAAGAGGGTGCAATGGTCCGTGGATGAATTTTATACTCTCTACTTTTGCTAAGAAGGTTGCGACAGATGAAGACGAACGGATGACGCTGAACCAATGTGGCTGAAGTGTAAAAACGAACCGAAAGACTTGTGCATTTATTGGTGGAAAGGGAATGGTATTTTTGCGGAAAGAAGTGACTTTTTTGTGGTAATAGTCATATGGTGTCAAGCAGAAAAGAACGGTATAGTATTAGGACTTGGACGCACGTTTAGAGTTGAGAGAGGAGCAAAACGAGAAAGTTTCCACATCCATAACAGGACGATACTATCGGGATGGATCGACATATTTTAGGTAGAGACAACGCCGTTTGAAAGTATCAATCGGGAATACACAGGTGAGACGATCGCAAGAGAAGATTAAAGACACAAGATAAAGACTGAAGACTTAGTAAGGATATTGGCATAGAAGACAAATGGCGAGTGAAGTTTTCAAGACTTCCGGAAGAAGTGGGTTACAGGCGGTTTTCACAATCAGAACGCGAATAAGAGGCTCATTTACAGAGAATGTGTTCAGAAGCGATAACAATGCCGTGTTGTTTCGTCTAAGAAAAGGACTGCGACTATTTACTACGACTCTGGTATGCATCCTGTTAAAAAGTGACTTTTATCGCTCTTTTGTGTTTGTTAAAGGCTCTGTGAACGAAATAAATATTGTCAAATTATTTACTGTGACGGTTGAAGCGCACATTTTCAAAGGTGACAGTTTAAATAAAGAGATGTCATGGCTTTAAAATATATCGTTATGTGGACGTCCATCGCTGCGCTTGAAATTGTGTTCAAACATATGTCCAACACAACCGTACCTGTATACATTCTAAGGAGCTACAATAGGTTTTGTCAATAAGATGGTGGTATTGAGTGGCAGTTGGAGTTTTTACCACTTTTCCTGTTAATTTTTTTCATTTTTGAAAAAGCTCGTCGCCATCTTAACAAATTCCTGTGGAACACAGAACATGCACTACGGCTGCTGCGACTATCTCAGCTGGAGAGATACGCCTCGAGTTAGGCAGAGAGATATCATATTCACTCTTCTTTGGAGGAAGCCCTTATTTTCGTTATAACAGCAAATGTTGACATCGTATTCACATATTATACAGCAGAATCAATACAGAGATAGATAACGGAAAAAGAACACCGAGATTTAATAAGTTTTAAATTAAAGCTGACACTCTCTCTCGCAGTCGAATATTTGGCTGCAGCAATTAATACAACTGGTGACTCATATTTGACACGGATATTGTCAAATTTGTTACAAGTATCTCATTGTCGGTGTTGATCAGCTTCGAATGATGGAAATCACCTCAACAGTCTCTTCAACGCTGGTAGTGAAATTAACTTGAACTTGTGTACGTACTCATACGTAGCTTCAACTTACTTGTTAATATGTACACATGTACAGCAGTTGTAATCTTCCGATAGATAATTACAGTTATAATCCTTCTCTGTTCGTCACACTCACACTGAACAGTAGATATCGTAAACTTTGTACAACTTAAAGGTTTTTAGTAGCATTTGTCTCATATAAAGAAATTCTGCTACGTCAAGGGATAAATATACCATTCAGGACTCTTGTTACTTTTCTTGTTAATTAATTTTTTTTTATTGGAGTACTGCTTAACAGTGACATGTACACCAATATATATCAGCTAAAACTGTACTCCATATACAGGGTGAGTCACCTAACATTACCGCTGGATATATTTCGTAAACCACATCAAATACTGACGAATCGATTCCACAGACCGAACGTGAGGAGAGGCTAGTGTAATTGGTTAATACAAACCATTAAAAAATGCACGGAATATTTTTTTAACACAAACCTACGTTTTTTTAAATGGAACCCCGTTAGTTTTGTTAGCACATCTGAACATATAAACAGTGCCGTTTGTTGCATTGCAAAATGTTAATTACATCCGGAGATATTGTAACCTAAAGTTGACGCTTGAGTACCACTCCTCCGCTGTTCGGTCGTGTGTATCGGAGAGCACAGAATTATGTAGGGATCCAAAGGGAACGGTGATGGACCTTAGGTACAGAAGAGACTGGAACAGCACATTACGTCCACATGCTAACACCTTTTTATTGGTCTTTTTCACTGACGCACATGTACATTACCATGAGGGGTGAGGTACACGTCCACACGTGGGTTCCGTTTTCAATTACGAAGTGGAATAGAGTGTGTCCCGACATGTCAAGCCAATAGATGTTCAATGTGGTGGCCATCATTTGCTGCACGCGATTGCAATCTCTGGCGTAATGAATGTCGTACACGCCGCAGTACATCTGGTGTAATGTCACCGCAGGCTGCCACAATACGTTGTATCATATCCTGTGGGGTTGTAGGCACAATACGGTACCCATTCTCCTTTAACGTACCCCACAGAAAGAAGTCCAGAGGTGTAAGATCAGGAGAACGGGCTGGCTAATTTATGCGTCCTCCACGTCCTATGAAACGCCCGTCGAACATCCTGTCAAGGGTCGGCCTAGTGTTAATTGCGGAATGTGCAGGTGCACCATCATGCTGATACCAGATACGTTGACGCGTTTCCAGTGGGACATTTTAGCGCAACGTTGGCAGATCATTCTGTAGAAACGCGATGTATCTTGCAGCTGTTTGGGTCCCTGCAATGAAGTGAGGACCAATGAGGTGGCCGCCAATGATTCTGCACCGTACATTTACAGTCCACGGTCGCTGTCGCTCTACCTATCTGAGCCAGCGAGGATTGTCCACGGACCAGTAATGCATGTTCCGTAGATTCACTGCCCCGTGGTTTGTGAAACCCGCTTCCTCGGTAAACAGGTAGAATTGCAACGCATTCTCTGTTAATGCCCACTGACAGAATTGCACTCGGTGATTAAAGTCATCACCATGTAATTGCTGATGTAGCGACACATGAAACGGGTGAAAGCGGTGACGATGCAGTATGCGCATGACACTACTTTGACTCAGTCCATCGGCTCTCGCAGTGTCCCGTGTACTCATGTGTGGGTTCATGACAACAGCAGCTAACACACCAACTGCACCCGCTTCTCCTGTGATGGGCCTGTTACGGACCCGTTTGCATGCTACGACCATACCTGTTGCATACATTTGGCGGTAGATGTTTTGCAATGTGCGGCACGTTGGATGCTCTGTGTCCGGGTACCGTTCTGCATACACCCTGCAGGCTTCAGCTGCATTTCGTCGACACTCGCCATAGATGAGTATCATCTCCGCCTTTTCAGAGTTCGAATACACCATGGTCACCATTCCTACAACACTACACTATCACAGACGTCTGGTAACACGGTGTACTACAGTTGGTCTGCGTGCGGAGACGAATGTAGAATAACAATAGCAGCAAGTGCTACATGCGGACACTGCGACACCTACACCAAACCACAACAGTGCACTACCGTCACACTCGTAAACACGGTCGTCATCGTAAACATGTCCCTGCAGATGCTGCTCGCCGACCGTGGCCCGTGTTTGTTACAACACGCAACTGAACGTCGGAGGTTTCAAGCGTCAACTTTAGGTTACAATATCTCCGGATGTATTTAACGTTTTACAATGCCACAAACGGCACTGACTACGTATTTGCTTATATGTTCAGATGTGCTAGCAAACCTAACGTGGTTCCATTTTAAAAAAACGTAGGTTTGTGATAAAAACATACTTCCGTGCATTTTTGTATGGTTTATATTAAACAATTACACTACCCCCTCTCCTCACGTTCGGTCTGTGGAATCGGTGCGTCAGTATTTGATGTAGTTTACGAAATATATCCAGCGGTAACGTTAGGTGACTCACCCTGTATACGTATTCATAAAGAGCAGTAGTAATTTTGCGACGAACATTTCCCGTTAACGTTTCTATCTGGTCATCACTTTTAAGTTCAGATTGATCAACAGATTTACACCAGATTAATCATTCTTAATTTTTTACAATAAAATTCACTCTAGCCGCACTGATGCATAGAGATTCAGTGAAACCTGATCATAGTTCACCTACTTAAATAATTCTATAAATGTTATTGTGAATTTATACACCGTATGTGTGTTTAATGTAAGCTTGATGACTGTGTGTGGAACTGTCATCTTGATAGGGAGTGTGAAAATATAATCGGTGACGCAAATTATTCGTAAAATATTCCAGAGCAGAATCGCCACTAAAAAGGAATGACGTTTAGTTGCACTGTTTTTTCTTTACAATTTGCTTCCACATTTTAATATGGACATTTAAGGGAGGGACTAATAATCATTCAAATATAAAAGGTGGTTATAATTAAACTTCCGATACTTGATAGGAACCGTATGAGAGACGAATGATAGTGGGACAATGAAATTTTGCGAAAACGTTGGTAAGGACATGCGGAAGAGAAATAATGAATAATCCTATGTAAGAAACACAATTCTCCCATGACAGGGCAAAATCTGCTAACTGCATATACTGTTAGCATTCCAGGCTACAAAACGTTGCTCATTCTGAGATCACCCGCATCCACAACAGCCTGTAACTGCTCTAGGGAGATTGCTGTGCTGCTGCCTGGAACGTCTCAGACGGAATGTTGGCTACTTCTCTCACTGTGCTCATCTTCAACCTCCAGCGTGTGTTAGCATCCTGACATTCAGGTAGCCCCACAGTCTGTAATCACAAGGGTTCAAATCTAGTGATCTTGGTGGCCACGTAGTTTGGAATAATCTGCCTAAAATTGAGTTTTCTCATGTGCTACGCAGCGCCCGTGTGACCACACGAGCAGTGTGAGGTGGGGCTCCATCGTGCATCAAAACTGTTGAGTCCAAAGCACCTCCCTCCCATAGAGCGGGGAGTTGGTGAAGTAGATCACAGTAGCATATGCCGGTCATGCTGCATTTACTTCGTCCTTGGGGCCCTAGTTCCTCAAAGAAAATGAATCATTTATTTACTGTGCTTTGAAGCCTCAACACACAGTGACGCTTTCACTATGCAGGGGGATGTCTTGAACGTTCCTTGGTGGTAACGATCCCCGAGTGAGTGTTCACTTTATCAGTGACCGTTAAGTGCGCTTCGTAATTCCACAAAATATTCAAGATGGCTCTGAGCACTATGGGACTTTACATCTGTGGTCATCAGTCCCCTAGAACTTAGAACTACTTAAACCTAACTAACCTAAGGACATCACACACATCCATGACCGAGGCAGGATTCGAACCTGCGACCGTAGCACACAAAATATTCCAAGGCCACATGTCGTCAGCCTCAGCCCTCGCAAGAAACGTGAGAGCAGGGTCTAATGGAATGAGAGTGTCACGTGCAAAAAGATTGCGAGTAATGTGAAGTTAGTACTAATAATATTTCACAATTATTGGGGGAACTTTTCGAACGGCGGACCATTGAATGTTCAGCAGTCGTGACACAGCTCGTGCAGTGCTCAAAGATCGCACATTGAGTCCAGCATTTTCAGCCATTGCAACAGTACATTCTTCAACAATTGGCAGCAAATTGTCCGTCGCCCTCTCCCAGAAGCAAATCCCATATCATGAGTTAGTTCGACCTTTCAAATTATGTTCCTTAGCCCTGGTGCGTTAAGAGGACCTCTCCATATTCCTTCAATGCGTCGACATCCGTGAAGAGCAGCAGCACGATTGGTCGTATTCGGATACAACAGCTTTACGAGTAAAGCCTTGTACACCTTGTCCAGATGCACATTGCCTGTCTGCAATTGTAGAGCATAACTGATGCTGGGGTTTCAGTCCAACGTCGCCGTAAGGGTACCGGCGTCCGACAGTTAAGTCTTGACACTAAAACCAACAACAACGCAAATCCCGCAGGGCACAGACTGAACATCATGCCTATAAAGTTGGGTACGTGTACGGCAAATAGTTTCCGTCTACGCTGGCTCACGTAGCGATAGGTCAAGTACAACTACCCTTTAGATAAATACATGCAGTTGCACTTACGCTACGTCCGCTGCCTTGAATGCTTGGATAATTTGTAGATAACATAATGGGTATGGCCCAACAAGGTGGGCAAATATTAATTAGTGCAACGTATAACGGCAAATCAAGGTATGAGTTCGGAGGGCGCAATTTACTGGATATTATATTCATCTACATTGCGTCCCCTACTCCTTTATGCTCATTTCTTTAATTCTCGAAGTTCTAATATGGCTTTAACAAAATATGTATGGGGGACGGAGGAGAATTAGGTCACAGTAAATCACTTACTGAAATTATGGGATACTTTTTTTTATAGGGTGTGAAGATTTATCTTCAGAAATAGGGCAAACAGCACTTGATACAACATTTCCCTGATAAAGTGCAAATGTTAAGTGAGAGCACCTAATTATAAGCGATTATTACATGAAAGTCTGTCAAGCATCTTTCTGAACGAATCGTGTGGGGAATGTGGACTGGATTGAGATTCGCTTGAAATAAGTTGTGATTCCAAACTGAATCATCACACGGAATCGAGTAATTCATGCCCACTCGCATAATTGGAAAAGACGTGCAACGATTTACTCCACCAGCAAATGCTATTAAAACAAGCAGAGAATGGAGGGCGAGATCAGTAGCCATCGTTACTAAAAGTACATGAAGTTTCCATAATTTCGTTAAACAACTGGAAATTACTTCTAATGGCTGATTTTACTAATGATATTGGGATTCGTTCGGTGTAGAATTCCTTGTGCTACAAGATACACGGGATCACTATACAAAAGCCACAAAACGACGAACATGTGGATCGTGTTATACAAAGATCATGATGTTAAACGCAAAGAATGATCATTTAAAAACGGGAATAACTTCCCTGAAAATTTCCCACGCTATACTGATTTTATGAAGGAATCGGGTTTAATACGAAATCGAGCTCACAATGGCGAAGGCGTATGGTCGTGGACACGCAGTGTGATGGTTCTAGTTCGAACAAAGACAGTACTACCAGACTGCTCTCACACACGTAATAAACCGAAATCTCAGTGATACGGAGTGTCGAAACGTCTCCCGAACATAACGAACATTGAAACAAAGCTAACAGCACACTTCTACAAATTAGACAGTCATATTCAAATACATGTCTCTACTCTGGAACTAGTCAGCCCACAACTGCATGACTACTCTCTTTGCTATTCAGTGACAGAGTGTCTATCACGGCGCCTAGCCGAAATGTTTCCACTTCCCAGTCGCTGTGGTTGGTAGATAGGTACGTCGCCTATGGCCAACTACACCACAATAGTAACTGAACCCAGCGTTTGTCTTTGGCTCTGTTATCAATTGTCGTCCTTTGTTAAACTAACAGGTTAAGGTAGCGACAACTACACAACATGCATTCTAACAGTGGTTGCCTGTCGAGACATTTGAATTACCGACACCCGCATATATATTCACTCTCGTTCCAATGTAGGGTGGACAGGAGCAGGAAAGCATGTTCATCGATAAAGTAAACGAACAGATTGTCCCATCCCTTCCCCAAGGGTTACTGTTAACTCGAAGAGAGTAACACTATATGCGTCGAGAATGCGAGGGTCGTGAAACGATTCTGACTGAAATATGTTAACCAGTTGCAGGCAAGAGCAAAAGTGAGACATACTCAAGTACAAATTTATTGAAAGAAATTTGTTTAATACTAATCTAGTTTGACGAATCTGTAGTAGACATTGAAGTACTATGTTGAGTGTGGCCACGGTGATAGTCAGTAGTCCTTCAGGCATTATTTGATATCGGCATTAATGGAAGAGAAATATTACGGTATTACTTAGGCAGTCAATCAGATATATTAATAGACAACTGTTTAGTTTCATGACTGGTTGGCAGGCAATGTTATTTTCATACCTAACAGAACCCATTGAGACCAGTTCAGCAGTTTTTGGATAAGATGCACCGATTTGGTGAGAGTTTATGCTTACTAGGGCACAAACAAGAATGAAAGGCATGAAGATGGCAACAGTTAATGAAACAATTGAACAAATAACCAGAAATTAGACTGCTTTGGAGGAAGAATGGGCAGCAATAACAAACACCACAGAGGAGGCATGCCCTTCAGGACAAAAGGAATACTAATCTTGTGCTTAGTCAGTTATTCAGATGATAAAAAGAAGTAAACGGATATAGCGGAAGTGAAATTCGGTCAAAGAAATTAAGAGAGATAGGACCGAGGCAGAAAAAGCTGAAAAATTTAACAGTAGCCATTGAAGTCTAGGTGAATACTATGATGCAGACTGGGAAAGGCGAACTCGAGTAGAACTGGAAAGTAAATAACAGGGCAAGAGATGTTACCGGTGGAAATTTCAGGCAAAGCAGATTCAACTCGAAAATAACATTGCACCAAGCCACGCCACATTAGAACGTGTTACTGCTAACGTGTACTGAAGTCTAAAGTATGAGCTTAAAAGTGTATGGCAGAAATATCATATCAAAATCGAGGCTGTAAAGGTACAGGAAAGACAAGCGAAAAGAGAATCGGAGATATCAAAGATTAGGTAGAAGCTAAGATTGCAGAGCACAATAAGGGAGTAAAAGAAAAGCAAGAGACATTGCAGCAGTGAATCACAGTAGTACCATAAGAAATGAGGAAGATAGGTCCCCAAATACAAACAGGTCACGGGAATGTTGTGACGGTGGGGTTCAGCACGTAATTTCTCAGTGAAAGCAAAATTTAGCAACACTGAATTTCGAAGCGAAGGTTCTCTACACTCTATATAGTTCTTGGGTGGTATACGTAGGAATATACCAGACCACACTTTCAGTCTGATGGAAGAAGATAATTTATATTGATCATATGACATACGAAACCCATGTCAAATATTTGACGAGTTTATTTCGAAATTTACTGAAAAATTTTTATCGTCTGCAATACAAGCGGATGTAGCGAGTGAGTGTATTTGGAGCCCAGCGTACAGTGATGGAAGTGTTTCAGTCTACCGTCAGAACTTCTCAGGAAACTACGCCTCACACAACTTGTGGACTAAAGAAGAACTAAATATTTCAGAATTGTGGTGAACAGCCAAGAGCGATCCAAAGAATGATTAATGGAGGACCGTGAAAGGATGTAGATGATCTTCTAAGAAGGGTAGAGTGGGCAGAAGCAAGCCTTAACAGCTGGTGGTGTAGGCAGCACGGACATCGTCACAAGTACTACAGCTAACGAGACAGAGACAACGACCAGCAAAACCTTTACATTCACAGAATCACACAGTGATATGAGCAGGAAGCATGGCGACAGTACACACAAACTGAGTGCGTGTCACCAGCAATGGGAGATGACGCACAGGAGCGACAAAGGCACTGATGTGAGTGACGTCACATGCCACTGCAAGAGATTTGGAAGAGTGACCGTGGAATCCAGTATGATGGCCGTCAGTGAGGTGTCACTCACGATAACGTAGAGTGGGAACGCAGAACTGGATGGATACAATAACCCAAAAATGCTTAAATGGCTCTGAGCACTATGGGACTTAAAATCTGAGGTCATCAGTTCCCTATAACTTACAACTAATTAAACCTAACTAACCTAAGGACATCACACACATCCATGCCCGAGGCACGAGTCGAGCCTGCGACCGTAGCGGTCTCGCGGTTCCAGACTGAAGCGCCTAGAACCGCTCGGCCACACCGGCTGGCGATACAATAATAAATCCTAAAACTTGTGAGAGGCCAATGATTGGAAATTGGAATTTGAGAAGAATGGAGTTGGAGATGAAAGAAAATATGAAAGTAAGTAATCATTATAAAAGCACTATCGTACCCATAGTTGTGATGGAAGATGTCTGAAGGGTGTTAATTTAGTCTCTTGTAAGATATGAAGAAAGCATATGAAAAAAGCCATAAGAAGACATGGATGGGAAAATTAAGACCAATATGTAGAGGCGGAAGAATAACGAGACGAAGATAGCAAGCATTGGGAAGTGAAAGATCAAGAACCTGACACAAATGCAGTGGTTGTAGGGTAACTGGAGGAATAGGAAAGTGAGAGGGAGGAGACGGGGATACAAAATAGGAGGAAGAGGATGATGGTTATGAGAAGGAAGATGAAGAATATGAAATGGAACAGGATCTAGACAAAAGAAGATTGAGAAGAGGCAAGGGAGACACAGTAGTTTGGATGATGTGGCAGAAGAAGAAACTGAAGCAGTGGTAGATTTAATGGAGAACTGGGTGAGTTTGAAGAAGTGAGAAACCTTAAAAATACGTAGAACTGAGTCAACAAAGAATGATAACCTGATATTATTTAACTGAATTATCTGATGTACCATAAGATCTTGGTGAAGAACAAGGAAGAGAAAAAAGAGCTAATATCAGATGTTAACAGTCGCTCACATAACAAAGTAGAGGTCCCTAATAATAAGTTTTCATCCTTATTAGCGACGAAGTTAAGCAGAACACAGCGAACAGCTCTTGTACAGAGTGTCAGTACTGTTGTGGTCATCTCAAAGGTGCTATTTCAGCACATTACTAAAAACTGTAAGTTAATGGCGAATTCATTGTTTAACCGTCGAACTGGAGCGCTACAGGAACCTGAAGTAAACTGGTTACCAAGCCAAGTCATTTAACAATCAAGCTGGGAAACTTGAAAGTACAGCAATAATTTTTGATTGTACCAAAACGTAATGCAGATGCAGTGCATGGAATGGACTTAATAAGGAAGTACGATGCCAAAGTAGACTGGAAACAGAAGTAAGAGGAACTTACATAAAAATGCAAGGACAGTAAGACTACCTCATTAGGAAGTATTGTCGGATGAGGAAGCACAAATGAGTCGCTTAATACTTAGAGGCGGTGGGTGCTATGAATGTGATGAGCAAGAAGCACATTGCAACGACTCGACGCTAACAGATAGCAAAATGATAAACGGTCAGATAACTAAAAAGGTGTATGGCATCGAAAATTCTACTTACCAACAAAGAATGTTGAAATTACAAATGGCCGGCCATAGTGGCCGAGTGGTTCTAGGCGCTTCAGTCTGGAACCGCGCTACCACTACGGTTCTAGGTTCGAATCCTGCCTCAGGCATGGATGAGTGTGATGTCCTTAGAATAGATAGGTTTAAGTAGTTCTAAGTTCTAGGGGACTTATGACCTAAGATGTTAAGTCCCATAGTGCTCAGAACCATTTGAACCTTTTTTTTTTTTTTTTTTTTGATATTACAAATGGTATACAAACAAGTACTTTCATCCCAGCTAAGAGTCATACATAACTATGCTATGAATTTAAGGCTAAAATACAACCTTACGAAACCTTTGTAGAAATACCATATCCATAATCTTTAGTCAAAAAGATTGCAGGAGAAAAAGAACTAAGAAAAATGGCGTAGAGGGGTGTGACTGAGAGCGCTAACACAGACTACCAAATTTCTTTGGTTTCTGTAAACAAACATGATGGAACTGTGTGAGTAGTGTACATCAGTCAAATTGTAAAGATCTGAACTGATGGACCAGAAGCAATCTGAAACCATGCAAAAATTCAAAGTTGAGAAATTCAGAAATGACAAGTTGTGATTCAACATGTGTTTACTGACACGTACCCCAAATGGAAGAAAGTAGATAATACACAGCACTTCTATTCAGTGCCAGATGTTATCGGTATTAGGATATACCATTTGGAATTAGTGTGCCTGTGTCTGTATTTATAAAAGCACTGTTTCATTAATTTTTTTTGGCTCATTCGTAACTAGATCAAGACTATACAATGAATTATAGTAATGAATATTAAATATGTATCAATTAAGTTTACGGATTAGTAAAATATGTTTCGTACAGACTCTCGCCGCTTGAGCATGGCATTTTTTTAAAGATCCGTTCACATATTTTTAGCCATGTTTCTTCTCTCTGGGGTGAATCGGACTTCGTGAAAAAAACAGCACTCAAAGCCGACGGTGGATCGAGTTGGACTACTTTTTGCTTGTCATGCCAAGTCACTCAACAACCTTAAAAACAACCAAATGACTAAAGACACAAAACAACACGTACATAGGTTGGTAATAACAATATATTCTGAAATAAAAACACAATTTAAAGGTCACTTACATTATGTATTTACGAGTGCCTTTTGCTTGCAACTCTTCAATATGTTAATAAAATAATGTAGTATTAATGCCTGTGTGCCACATATGTCCGATCTGGACAAGACCTAGAAAACGAAAGATAACTCTTTGTCTAATCAGATGACGATCAAAAACCTTCAAATGTTTCCAGTGGCTGCATACAATATTTATACAGCCGTGGACTATATCCATGGCTCAAATTCTTTGTTTATGTCGTTACTCATAGTTACATGCTTTTTCTAATAAAAGCTAAGCATGCAAGTGTGCCTTTAAAACTGGAAGAAATTCTGTGGACAGAGCTTAATTAGAGATTAATTCTTGATGTAAATGACCTTTTAATTGCTACTGGACAACGAGAAGAAAAGAATATGAATTTTCATTGCACTCATTAGGGCAGGAATGACTTTGAAATTTACAAAATATGAGAGGATCATGTTTTCCAAACACTTTATACAATCGAAAGGATTTGAACGAGATCCATAAAATATTTGAAGCGTCATGGAAGCACCTCCTCAAGAAGGTCGAAAGACAATTGAAATCGCTGTTTGCGATGTGAGAAATTTATCGTTAATTTATACCTAATCAAGCACTGAATGATCTACACTTAACAAAGCTATTCAAGAAGCACAGAATCTGGATACCTGAATTTGAACTATCAGCTGAATTAATCAAGGAAAAGGTAGACAACTCTCAAATATTGCATTAGCTTAATGTAAGTGTTCCCTTTTCTCTAGCTTCTGATGGAAGTGCTCCCATGATACTGTAACCTCCCCCTCACTTATTGACCTTATGACTGAAAAATTAAACCGTGTGTACCTAATGGAAATATGGGAAAAGCAATCGTCACCGAAGTTAATCTGTCGGTAAAGAGGGAAGAAGGGTTACATCTAAACCAAAGGAAAATTGCAAATGAAATTGGTCGAAATTCATTCTGAATAAGGGTAAACTTAATAAAGAAAGTAAATGTGCGGTCGTTACGTTAACAATTAACTGGCGTTAATTAGATATTTGAGATTTGGGGAAAATTACGGTCGCCAGTCCTATGGACAACTACTATAATAACTGAAAAAGAAAGGTTAATGCACATATCATTAGCACTAAAACGTGGCAACTGAAGGTTGACACGTGTTGTGTGAAAACTGAGTGTTTGTCAGAAGTAATAAATTTCCCTACACTCTGACTTAATTTAGCAAAAGAATTAATAAAACCAGAAAATTGAAAGTTAATTTAGTGACTGAAATTAATAGTGAACTTGGTTTCTGAAGCACTACGAAATTAAATAAAATAAGGTTAGTCTTGGGCTACCTCAAGAATCATCTCAAAAGCAACTTGAATCTATGCTATTTGGAAATAAGAGATTTAACTCTGAACTTGAATTAAATTATTTTGAAGAATTAATAATAGTAAAATTTAGTACATACCAAGCTGAGCTGCAGTCACAGGTAAGCTAAAATATGGTAACAAAACTCGCATTCTTAATTTGTGCTTGTGTAATCTAAACATTGTAGCCAGCTATGAATACTTTAACCGAACTTAGAAATTGAAGCAGTGAAATGGAATAATATTACTTTAATGGTGGCGTTTGAATTTCTACGATACTCTGGTTTATTTCGGAAAAGGAAGGGACCCTTCTTGGTAATGCAATTGTGACAATGAGCAACAAAGGCTCATGCTAAGTTGCTATATTTTAATGATTCAAATGGAACAGTTTGGAAAGCTGAGGTCTGCCATACAGTTCTAAAACTTTACGTTCTTTCAGTCTTCCTTGTTGGGTGACTGAAGGTTTGAAGTCGTCGATCGAGGAGGTGGCGACAATCACTTATTGTCGGCCGTAGCTGTTGCTGAAGCTGGATGTTGGCGCGCCTTCTTCTCGACACGGTCACCAGGCGAAACGGGCTCTTGATGTGTGCCAGGTAATGTTTCCCGTTCGCGACACCGTGCCAGAAAGTATCATAGCAAGTCGAGCGCAATTGCATGCTGCCAAACCCCGAAAGCACGGCAACTCGCGGGAGCATCACTCAACACACCTGCTCCCCCGCCCTACTCCAGCCAGACATTACTCTGCCCGCGCTCCACGCGGCGGCGTTAACACTACCAAAGATCGTAAACACTTTGGTTCTCCACACGACCTATCGATGTAATCGTTCGATAGCATAGTTTTCCCTAGGCAAGACCCAGCGTAAAAATACAAATAATATTTACAAAACCAACCCATTATACATCGACATATATATATATATATATATATATATATATATATATATATATATAAATTGTAAAACAATTACAATATATAAAGACACCGAAATGTCATATCATCAGGTAACAAAAAAAGGAAACAATTTATAGTACAATAGATGGAAATAGGAGGATATGCATTTTCGGCGTTACAATACGATGCTGCCTGTTTCAGGAAACTAAGAATGAGGGAGAGAAGCACCAAAGACAACAGCCTCCGCCAACTGGGGGTTAAAGAACAGTGAGGAGAACTAAAACATCCACAAGAATGGAGCTTAAGCAACTATTTAGGTTTGAAAAAGTTAATTTATTATCTTGGGGGCACTGAACCATAATCATTACTGAGCTTAAAGCCTCAGTAAATCTCAAGGAATGCGAACTGCTACATGGTAGATTGATCCAGTGATCATTGTTTCTGCAGTACTTTGCTATAAAGGTAAAATATAAGAAATGTAAGTAGAATATGACACCAGATGCACTTTCCGGAATGTTCATAGACATCAATTTTGAAGGAAAATTACTGGAATCAAAAGGGAAGATGCAGAATTTGCACATAAAACTTTTCCCATACGAATCATATATTAAAAAGATATGCCAGAGATTACATGTTGCATAACGAAGACCTACACTTGGAATTAATATGAGCTAAAGTTGACCAAGAAAATAACAAAGTACTGAAACACTACCTTCTTGATAAATGATCCTATTCTGGCGAAAGACAGAATAAACTCCAGAATCGAAAGAAGTTTACTGAGAAATTGACTACATCCATCTGAGTCATGGTCACTTTAGAGCACACAAGGGAGAATTCATTTACAAGAATATGAGGAGAAGAACAGAACAGCGTATTAGGGCATGCTACGGGAATCAAAATGGAAAATATGTGAGTAAAGCAGTCAAAGCATACGAAACATTTTGGCTCATGGTCCATTTGAATTAGCAGACTTGGATTTGTTTGGACCATTACTTAGAACTATCTTAGGAAGCCATTACAGTCTTGGTATCATATTGAACAACCGAGTTTCTGCTGGTATTCGAATTTTTCTTGCACGATATTTCAACTGCGTGAATCGCAGTCTTCTTCCCATTCTGATACTGATTCCAGTGTGGAACCAGTCTGGTATTTATGCCTACGATGTGCTAGGAGCTCCGTCAGCGACCCGCGCCGTGAGAGGCACTCCGTTCGCAGCATGGGCCGACCAGTAGCAGCGAGTGTAGTGTTTTCTTCTAGCCGCGGCTGTTCCGAACGCAGTGCGCGTACTTTATGGTTATTATCCTCTGTCAGTCTTACTATATGAAGTTCTGAATATCATCAAAGTCACGTTAGAGAGACTTGACGTCATTATAAGCTCTACTGTGACCTAGGACGTTCCATTACCGTGGTGTGCCGCGACAGGCGTTCATTCAGAGGTCCGTGCCCGCCAGGAGAGACTGCAGTGTTATTTTCAGGCCGCTGGTGTTCAGATTACCGCTCGAGACTCGGCAGATCATCCTAAGGTAAAGGGGCAGTTGTCTGAGCTACCATTTCACATGCATCCTTTGTTACACGTACTGGGCTGTTTGTTCTAACTTCATACTTGTGCCCCTGCGTCTTGATGTTGCCTCCGTTGCGTCTTCACAAGATCGAGTGCCGGCTTATAGGCAGAGCTCATCCGGCAACCGGTGCAACGTTAATGAGATTCTCTGTGACCTTTATTGTAATTCTTTGATGACGCCGTCCTAGTGCCTCCATGTTTGTGACAGAAGCTTGGCATCATTATAGTTCATCAAATGATTGAGTTCTGAACAGTGCTCGGCAATCACTTACTTGCTGGCTTGTCTCAGTCTGGCGTGCCTTTGGTGTTCCTTGCACCTAATGTCAACGGTCCTGGCGTGTGACCGATGTATCCACCACATTGCCGGCTTCCTAATAAAAATAGAAGATGTGGCTGTGGCCCTCAACTACGCACCCTCAGACTCAGAGTTGAAAGTATTAAAAGTTTTGGCTGGTTTCGTTGTCTAGAGGCTTAGATACGTAGTTGCCACACTACAAGCCAAATACTGCTGAGTCTACAAAAATGGTTCAAATGGCTCTGAGCACTATGGGACTTAATTTCTGAGGTCATCAGTCCCTTATAACTTAGAACTGCTTAAACCTAACTACCCTAAGGACATCACACACCTCCATGCCCGAGGCAGGATTCGAACCTGCGACCGCTGCGATCGCGCGGTTCCAGACTGTAGTGCCTAGAACCGCTCGGCAACCCCGGTCGGCCGCTGAGACTACAGTATACAATATGTATACGCGCATGAATCGAATGGTCGAAGGTTCTTATCACTCGGAAATTGCGAATTTTCAACGTGACATGCACATTTATAATTGGAAGACTGCAATTAAATAAAATCTGCAGGTACAATTTTAACGACATTAAATGATGAGTACTTTAGAGTACTTTTGAGAATGCCATATATGTCTGCAAAACACTTACGGGTGTCGATGTTCAAGCAATTAAATAAAATATAAGTTGAATAACAGGGAAACAACAGCTTCCTACTGCACGTAATTAGTTATGAACGACAACGTAGCTTGCGAGATATTTACTTGTAAACACATACTACGTCTTCACTGTAGAAACCTCGGAAATCTCACAAGTTCACAAGTTGGCACTCCGAAGTATTTCTATCTCTCGCGACCATGCGCAAACCGCTCCATACTCTCCAAGTCCTCGCGACTGTGCATCCGTCCGTCGCGCCGTCACGTCCAGGACCTCCCGTGTCCTGTCCCCTACTATCCGTGTCCTGTGCCGTACTCTTCCGAACTACCTCGTGTCCTCTCCGGAAACGATGCTCCTCGCCAACCTCCATACGTCTCTCTTAGCAACGAGCGCTGTCATTCGCTAGAGCACTCCCTCCATGTCTGCAAGCCAACGCACACTCACAAACATATTTAAACACATACGAAATACTGAATTTACTTGTAAATAACTTGAAATTAAATAAATATTACTACGTCTGGACCATAAACACGCTCTAACACACATTATTAGATACATAAACAAATAAAATAAACATATATTAAAGGAATAGAACAAAAGATTGGCCAGTAGCCTAATGTCTCTGTGCTATCTAAAACACAATAAATATTTAACCAATTTCTTCATGAATAGTATATATCGGATGTAAACAAAGACATAGATGAATAAATATAAGCATGCTGCTACCTTTTTTCTTTCGTGTCACTGTGGAGTGCTTATGGCCTGACGCGATCAATACTAATTGGCCACTTTGACATCCAATAACTCATGTACTATTCAAGTTACTCGCCTGCAATTAATATCTATTTAGGTTTACACTAATAGCTTTTGTAAAGACTCGTATATCGAAGAAATCGGAAGAACCGTTTAGATTTTGGAAATTCGTTGCTGGGTGTTACTTGCATAATTTGCAGTCAGATACTAAACTTTAAACTAATAAACATATTGAAAATCTGATTACACCATCAGAATTGTCGGGCAAATAATGGTAATGTACATGTTTCCTTTTGAGGTATCATGATTCATCTGGCTACTGTTAACTTCTATACAAACTGTGAAATGTCTGCCAGGATGGTCTCACAAAGTCCGTCATCTTTGGCACTCTCGGCATACAAGTCTCTTTCATTGACACACCATCACCATGGAATTCCCAGCCACGTGGCCGATGGACCACTCTTGCTTCGACCAACGTCCGGCACCACGTTGTTCGCCTGCCCACGTCAACTCAGAACTAAGAATATTTTCAGCGCGCCACAACTCGCCTGTTACCTCACAACATTCAAATGGCATGCTGTAAACAAAGGGTTTATGTGGACCATATCACCAAACATGGTTCAACTGGCTCTGAGCACCATGGGACTTAACATCTGAGATCATGAGCCCCCAGAACGTAGAACTACTTAAACCTAATTAACCTAAGGACATCACACACATCCATGCCCAAGGTCGGATTCGAACCTGCGACCGTTGCGGTCGCGCGGTTCCAGACTGAAGCGCCTAGAACCGCTCGGCCACAACGGCCGGCGGACCATACCACCCTTCACATTCCCTATCAGAGCCTTAAACTTGGTGGGTCGATGGGACACGCTCTTGCTGTTATGTTGAAGGAGAATTCTGCTGATTTTGGCAGATATTGACCCGACATATTGCAAATATGTAACCTTCTTCGTTTATTTTTGCACCTCTTCAGGAAACTCTGGCGGGGAGACAGGGCGCAGTGCCTTTTGAGCATCTCGAGAACAGTATCTATTTTTGTAGAAGACCTTGTACATGTTCCGTCTCCGTCGCCAAATTATCAGGATCTGACAGCGTTTGTGCCTGGTGGACCAGAGTTCTGTGTACACCATTTTTCTGTACTGGATGGTGGCAACTGCTGGCTTGCAGGTAAAAGTCAAAATTTTTTCGTGCACACTGTGACTGAAGGTACCTTCTGCCTTCCTCTTGAATAGTACATCTAGGAAAGGAAATAGTCCATCCTTCTCCAGTTCCATGCTGGATTTAATATTAGGCTGGCGTGAGTTTAGGTCGCCCAAGAAAACATCCAGCTACTCCTTCCCGTGGTAGCATATAACAAAGGTTTCATTCATACACCTAAAAAGCATTTTGGTTGATCTGGACCAATGTAAGTACCTCCTATTCATATCTCTCCGTAAAGAGATTGTCCACCACTGGTGTGAGAGGGCTGCCAGTTTTTCTTCGACTACTTAAACCCACGCCACCCTAACATTACATTCACCCAACTTAGAAATGCCCTGAAGTATAGCCAGAACAGGATTAGGCAACTTACTAAATAGATTCCAATTATGACAATTATCCCCATCTACAGTACCAACGACCTTAGAATCGTAACGTTCCCTTGGATCAGAACCGTCTTCCTTGGCAGCATTCACTTTACAGTTCGAAAGACTCATGTCAAACTGAAGCTTAATTACTTTATCCCTCAATTTTACAATGGCAATTTTCTGCTTCGGATCTGAATTAATAACACTAAAGTCGCCTACGCGATTAACATGGTGATTTATTTGCGTTTGCACGCCAAACACTTGTGCGCGCGTAGGTACACTGCCCGGCAACGACTGAAGGTTGGGCTGCAAGCTGTGCAGGAGGCAGTCGCAAACAGAGCAAGCGCCACAGACCTCGCCTACGGTGTCCGTGTTGACAGCAAGCGCACGACTCAGTGACCCGCGCAGGTGCTGCGCCACTTCAGCCACGTTACCTTCCTGATTTTCCCCACATACAGCCAGCTCATACTGAATTTGTGGTTTTGTCAAATAAGAAATTCCGACCACCGGTCTCAGATCCATGATCCACCTTCGTTAACAAATACATCTGAAACAAAAGATATCCAAACAGTAATCTGGCTCACACAAATTTAATCATAAAATTTTACCCCTACCACTAGACAGGATCAGAATCCTGCAACTCGTTTGTAAACCACGCTCTGTTACCATAGAAAAGCGGTAGGGAGCTGGTTTTGAGTGGAAAGGTACTGAGCCATAATGGATTTATTAACGTTTCTAACAGCACGAACGAGTGTATTTTTAAAAGCAAAAATCCAAGAATAAAATTAAGTGAAAAGACTAAATTTCGATAACAGAACTTATAGCAAACACCTCAAAACGGCAACAGTATTAAGTTACTTCCTTTTAGTAAAGAATATTAAATGAAGTAAATAAATATATTTACATTACAAACAGCAAAACATATGATCAAGTCCAGAATGAGATATTCACTCTGCAGCGGAGTGTGCAGTGATATGTAACTTCCTGGCAGATAAAAACTGTGTACCAGACCGAGACTCGAACTCGAGACCTTTGCCTTTCGCGGGCAAGTGCTCTACCATCATTTTAATTCTTTTTTTTTAATCTCATTTTGTTCGCTTCATCTGCTCGGCGCGGACGTCGTAAGACATCCGTTCAAGTTCGTTGTTGATCGATTAACTCAGTTTTTTTACTACAGAGAGCAGCTACCGCTCTGACCAAACACGCTGAGCTATCGTGTCGGCGGCCATCTGACCTACGCAAGCACGACTCACGCTCCGTCCTCACAGCTTGACTTCTGCCAGTATCTCGTCTCCTGCCATCCAGACTTCATAGAAGCTCTCCTGCGCCTGCGAACCTTGCAGAACTAGCACTCCTGGAAGAAAGGACATTACGGAGATATGGCTTAGCTACAGCCTGGGGATGTTTCCAAAATGAGATTTTCACTCTGCAGTGGAGTGTGCGCTGATATGAAACTTCCTGGCAGATTAGAGCTTCTGTGAAGTTTGGAAGGTAGGAGACGAAATACTGGCAGAAGTAAAATTGTGAGGAAGGGGCGTGAGTCGTGCTTGGGTAGCTCAGATGGTAGAGCACTTGCCCGCGAAAGGCAAAGTTCCCGGGTTCGAGTCTCGGTCCGGCACACAGTTTTAATCTGCCAGGAGCTTTCATATGATCAAATGATTATATCACAAATATCAACCATCGACTATTGCCAGTAATTATCAAAACGCCATTGCCTTGGAAGTAGCCAAAATGACTGACAAATGCGGTTCAAATTTATGATGAGAGAGACGGTGGCAGAGACAACGCCAGTAGCAATAATTCCTCCTTCTCTGCCAACATAGGACGGCGGTTGCCGTTATCACAGTACTAGAAACTTTCATTAAAAATTTTAATCATTATACACAGGTATCTTTAACTAGATCACAGTTAACAAGAGATACAGTCTCGTAAAATCCAGCGCCCATTGCTTAGAGACCGCCGAGAGGAGGATGTAACAAAGAGTACTCGCAGTCGAAAACCCACGGGTATTATCCAGCAGAAGCCACCGCTTCCAGTACTTGCAAAAGTCAGATTGGACTCCAACCTGGCACCACAATGGACACCAACTGCTTGCAACTTCAATAGCAGAGGACACGCCGAATACTGTGCCTCCTGCCGAAGTAGCCTTTAACGAACAATGTTCACGGCTGCGACCAACACTCGCCCCCACCAAATCCCCAGTGTGCAAAGGCACCACTCCAGCCAACGGGCCCCACGGCAGATGCTTGGCCACAACAACACTCCACCTCACTCTTCGCTCTTCACTGCCCGTGTCACACTCTCCTTTTCTCCAGGCAGCCGCAGCCCAAAACTACCGTCTCCTCCGACCTGTCCTCTGCTGGCCACATTAACGTTCCATGCGCTCTTGCGGCCAGAGGGATTCCAAATCCGCGGGAATTACGCGAAATTGAACGCGGGTGCACGACACCAGAATAAATATTTTATTATTATTATTTTAGTCCAGAGATAACCTAATACGCGGTTCACTTCTCGTGATACCCTGTTGAAAATCGCATTACACTGTAGTTTTCCCTTAACTCGGTTTCTATTAACACAGTTTTTTTGATATGATTCACTACTATGATTTAGGTCCAATAACAATGTCCAGACTGGTCTATAATCGAACGTCAAAGAAATTTTCTTTTTTTAGCCCAGCTTCCAACGAGGTTAACTACATCACGCAGCGGCGCATGGACTTAAGAGACGCTAATACACTAGACTCAAACGCTAGAAGCTGCGACAGTCAAATCTCGAACACAAAGCCTCCCAGTCGCTAAAGACTCTCAGACGCTAGACACGTTAAAATTATGAGCGTTGGCTTTATATAAGAGTTACGAAACAAAATGGACGTTCGCTAGAAATTTGAATAAAGCCCCTTGCTACTTTGCATATAATGCTATAATCCATTCTTTTATTTAATTTTTCTGCTTTAAAGCAAGAATTCGTTATTTTATGTGGTATATGAAATTTGTTCATGTCCAGTTCGAATAAATGTTAGTTTCAAAAAAGACCAGGGTTTACAGCGTAGTGCAATATAAGATGGAGTTGATCACTTCGGTGTTGGCGTCTTCATCCCTGTAAGTAGACGGTACTGTTCGACGAACACATAATGATGTTATTCTGATCGGTCACCTGTAGATCAGGAGGTGTAACGAGGATCTCGATGAGCTATCGACGACGCTGTCATCCGTCAAACTCTTGATGATGCATAGATGGAATTTCCAGTCCCACCTGATCTTGGCGCCGAGTCAGTATCAACACTCCCTGCAATTTGAGGCTTTCCAGCGCGATTATCCTTGTCCTAGTTCCCTGCCGTTCCATCTGGTTCTCTGATGTTGGGGACTGAGCCTCCAGATCTCGGAGCACCGCATGGTAGCAGCTGACAGTGTTGCGATGCCACTCAGCCAAGACCTTCCTGCATCTCATCATTTGTCCTCTAGATCGCGGGTTTAGTGCAGTCTACTAACCATCACCGTCGAAGGGTAGCCAAGAAGCCATTGCTCACAGGCAGCCCATGTCTCGTTGAGTTCCTGGTGACAAGCTGTGTCACACGTATCAGAAGTATTCAGTTTCCATGTTGTGTGGCTGTGCCATACAGATTGGGGTGGAAGGAAGACCATGCAGATGTAAGTTCAATGCTCGGAAAAGACCAGTGACCAGCGTCGAGAGTCTTGTATTGCAGACGTAAGATCCTGTGAGACACAAGTCTCGTCTATAGAGTGTGCAGAATGATTTGTAAGAAAGGTTAGCCAGAACGGTCGCCATGTTGGATTTCCCAGTTATCGTGGAGCAGGAGGTCCCATGTAGTTTCTGGCACATGGTATAGGGTGGAAACTGCTCTTTCACCAGCAGAACGTTGTTAAAAACACCTATTAGCAATCATTGTTCTTATCGCCCAAGAAACAGGGGAGGGTGTGGGAGGGGGCGGGGCGTTGTACTCAGAATAAAACGGGGCCCGTTCATGTCGTTGGTCATTGCCCAGTGCGGTGTAGATATTAATGAAGTGTGTCCCCATGTCAGAAAGTGTCATGCCCAAGCTGATGGAAGGAAGGTGACATCAATGACAGGAACCCCTTTGTAGATGTAGATGGCCACTCCATGGCCATGACAGTTGGATGGTAGAGACATTGATATCTAGGAAGCTGGTCATGTGAACTTCCTGCAGGAGGGTGAAATCAATACCAGAAGCCTAACTGGGCGCTGTGGCAGAGCGGTCCTAGGTGCTTCAGTCCAGATTCGCGTTGCTGCTACGGTCGCAGGTTCGAATCCTACCTCAGGCATGGATGTGTGTGGTGTCCTTAGGTTAGTTACGTTTAAGTAGTTCTAAGTCTAGGGGACTGATGACCGCAGATATTAAGTCCCATAGTGATTAGAGCCATTTGAACCTGAAACGTCCCCTTAGAAAAATTTATGAATTACTGTGCTCTTACCAAGCAGCTGAGCAAAACTGAACGTACTCAAACATTCACTAAAGTGACACACAATACTTTCAGCGCAACGCAATCTGACTTTCAATAATCGCTACAAAGAATGGCCCTGACTAACATTAACCTATACCTTTCACAAATCACTTACCTCACAAAAATCTTCGTTACTCGAACTACTGCAATACAGCGACCGCCACTACTGCCAGCTAAATAAAAGATTCAAACTACTGAAGGCACTAACTACTGATAGGCATGGTTAGCAAATGAAATATTATGATAGAGAACAAACGATGTATTTACCTTAATAGTGTTGAAAAATCATAATATACATAGCAGTTCATGACATCCAGTCTTACAAATTTCAAAACTCCGCCATTTCTCTCCCCACATCCACCACTGCTGGCGGCTCACCTCCAACTGCGCAACGCTACGCGCTGTCAACATCCAGCTGCCCAACGCTACAATGGCAGACAACAATGCAAACTAGCCACAGACTGTACACAGCACAGCCAGTTATTTTTCATACAGAGCGCTACGTGGCGTTACCAATAAGAAAACCTAAACAGCCTACTTACAAACCATTTTTGCTGTAGCAGTTACATTGGTCAGTCGGCACACACCGTTTCCGAACAAGGTCTTTCGAGTCGGCACTGTTGAATAAAACATTCACTGACTTCACAAGCTGCGACATTGTCGCGAATTAAAGAGTGACCAGTATATGCTAAGTCCGATAGTGCTTAGAGTAATTTGAACCATTTTTAAGAAGCCTAGAACATTTATGGCATAAGACTGATTTTCTCCCTTTATTGGATGTTGTTCGTATTGATTGTTGCTATCCAATAGGTCTGGTGGCGGACCACTGGAGGCTGATCCTGTGTGGCGTTATCGGAAGGACGTGGGTGTTGCATTGGAACGTCATCCGTCTCGCCCTCAGGTGGTTCAGGTGAGAGGAAGGATAGTGAAGTGGCGCCGGCGATGCGGAGTTTAGTAATTAATCCTCTCCTTGACCTTCTCTTCATGCCATGCCTAGGAGGCTGGCACTAGTGAATTGTTCGTTTTGTTCTCATTACATATAGTGGTTTATGCTGTGGTTTCGGCTGTGTTTTGTACATTCAATAGTTCAGCGTCCTCACGGTTCTTTAGGGGGATGGTCGCAGGCACACTGATGGACGTTGCCGCACTTACATCAACTCCTTCGGCGGAGAAGGTTTCGTGGGCGTCGTTTGGATCGACGTCGGCATTCGACTCCTCCTCTTGGCCGGAGACGGTCTGGCGGCTTCCCTTACGTTTCAGAGAAAGCTGTTTCTTTACGCGACCTTCCGTGTCCGACGATGGCAGGGAATCGCCTCTCTCTAATGTCCTAATGTGTGTGAATTCTTAAGGGACCAAACTGCTGAGGTCGTCAGTCCCTAGACTTATACACTACTTAAACTAACTTAAAACTAATCTGTGCTGAGAATAACATACACACCCATGCCCGAGGGAGGACTCGAACCTCCGGCGGGAGGGGCCGCGCAATCTACGACATGGCGCCTCTAACCATGCGGCCACTCAGCGCCGCCGCGTCTCTCTGGCAAGAAGGCCGCCGAAGGGAAAACGAGCGAGTCGGTCTCCATCTTGTTGACAGATGCACCGTCGAAGCGGGATCGACGGCCGGCCATTCAAGACGCCTTCGGTGTATGATCGGGCTCAGTTGTGGCTCCCTGGCGTCATGTGCGGCTTCAGGAGAAGCGAGGGCAGCAGCTTAGATCAGCGGTAGTTTGCGACGCAGGTGGTCCATCGGCGGGCCGGACGTTGCTATGCACCATTGTAGGCATCGAATCTGAGGTGGCCTTCTTTGCCGCATCCATAACTGGTCCGCCTACCTGTAGATAGGACAAGACGTGGCTTCGCAGCTCAATGGTAACCTACTGGACGCCGTTTAGGACAGGATATGTCTGAAACAGCGTCCATTTCTCTGCACTATGTGCTTTGTAATATGCCCGGATTGCTGCGACCACTTCACCTGCTCGAAAATGTATATAGTACGCAAGCCTAAGCCAGCGTGGTCGACGGTCGAACGCCCCGATATTGCCGTCAGCATGACAGAATTGGAGCCCCTGTTTGGTCTCACGTCGTTAATGATTTTAACATAGACCACGCAATTCAAGTCGGCAAGTGCATTCCTGTGAAGTCGGTGGCCACGATCCTGATTTCATCTCGCAGAAAACGTTCCACCTCAAGTGCTCTGGGTCGGGCGCAGTCGTTACAGAAAGTAAATCGGAGTATAGATTTGTGGTAATGGTTCGCCATTATCGTTGCCACTAAGACAGTACGTAAGCAACGGCTGGCATAAGGTAAACAGGATGAGCTCTCGCTCTGCGCACGGAAGCACTAGCGTGTCCATTCTGTTGCCCTGCTACATGCAAACTGACTTCAGTCAGAGAGGAGAGTTATGTGCGTCCCACTTGTGCAAGAAAGTGGTGGTGGAGCGACGTCCTGGAGTGGCATTACATACGGCCACCGTGACCCTCTCTTGGTTGTTGAGAAAAACCACTGTGCTCTGCGGTACAAAAAGTAGATTTTCCAACCAACAGCTACACTTTATCGGCATTATTTTTGTGACAATTTCAGGATGATTGACGATACCTTGCTGGATGATCGCGCTGTTCTCATGAACACTTTTCTTCGTTTCGCTAGCATCAGCAGAATGAAATTGCCTACCTGTTTCCCGTACATAAAACCAGTCTAACATATGTGGAATCGATTGAAACGAGCGGTTTTTGGGCCTCGACAACGAGGATGTACTCTGTATATATGATGCAAAATGGCTATTGAAGAGCGGGACAATTTTAACCAGGAATGGTATGATAATCTCATCGATGGTAGGCCACAACCTGTTCAAGCCTGCATCTGACCAAGAGGACGTGCCACCATTTATTGAGATTTCTCAGGAGTGCTGTGGAAACCTCCCATGGAAAACAGACAATGCCGTCTTAACACACACGCTTTTTCTTATAATCCGAACACATTGCAAATGAATATATACGCAAGCCTCAGAGCCTGTTTTTATTTTCTGTGACATGCAATTACAAATAAAAGGACGATGGGAAACTTTTGTCGAAATATGAAGATTACGTCCATGTTTTTCTTCTGAATTTAAAGCACACTCTGTGTATACCGCCTTTCAAGTCATGCTATATGTTTAAGCACAGTTTACCCACGGCTACAGCTTGTGAACAGTTAGTGAATTTGAATTTCAAAGTGTCAAAACAGCTATGAATTTTCGGTTGTAGAGAGCTCCAGCGGACTCTAATACAATATAACGCTAATCGTATTCCTGCCGCCATTGAAATAAATTTACGGCCTCTGCTAACTTTCCAGTATACATAATATTGTTTTAAATGAGGACTATCATTGTGGCCGTACATCCATAAAAATTAAGTTCTGCACGAAAACTCAATGAATGTGCAATGGCAAGATGATCGAGGTAGTTTAGCAACCAGAAATTGCTCTACAGTGCATCCGGAAGTTCGGATATACTCAAGAATCATTGCACACGAGTAAGAACAAATGATATCTTTCCATTTAAATAGCTACAAATGCAGTTTTAGCATGTTGTATGAAATTGTTAAAAGCGAAATCGGAACACTGTGCAGAGGTCAAGTAAATGGCATGAGTAGTATGAAGGTACAAAAAAATGCCAACTCTACGATTAACACACGAGCAAGAGAACATGTTTGTACTTTTGTTCCCATTTAAACGACCAATAGTGAAACTTTAAAAAGATACTCTAAAATAAGAAACTGTCCAGCTCTCAAGTGAGGAGCAGCACGTACAGTAAGCGCGTACAAAACACGTTAAAAAATTCCACACCAACTGATGGGAAAGAAGATGGTTCCAAAAACGGTTGTCTATTAATATACCTGATGACATTGAAGTGCTGCTTTTACACTAACAGGAAAGCCTGATGGACTGCTGTTTTTTGCCGTGGTCGATAACCAACGCTCGAAATACCTCCCCGAGCCTGCTACCGCTTCGTCAAAATACTGCAGTACCACATCGACTGCCTTTGCTAAATCTGTACCTGGTTACGTTTCAATTGCTCACGTCTATAACCGGTGCCCTAATTCCACACATATATACACACAGTGACAGTGACGTTTACATGAAACAGACACAAATATAAAATCACAATAACATTACTACAACTGTCAAGACTGCTACGTCCAGTTTTCACTGGGATGTTGTGTATCAATGAAGCTAAAATGGTTCAAATGGCTCTGAGCACTATGGTACTTAACTTTTGAGGTCATCAGTCCCCTAGAACTTAGAACTACTTAAACCTAACTAACCTAAGGACATCACACACATCCATGCCCGAGGCAGAATTCGAACCTGCGGTCGCGCGGTTCCAGACTGAAGCGCCTAGAACCGCTCGATCACACAGGCCGGCCATCAATGTAGCTAGTGAAGTCTCTTGGGTCAAATTAATTAGATCACAATTGCTACAAGCCTATTAATCAATCTGTATGTAAAGGTAATGAACAGAGAATGACTGTAATAAGAATATCGTTATCACAAGATTACTGCTACTATATGCGAATACGCATATGTAGTTTTCGACAGTATAATTATCAGTAAGGATATCCAAAAAATTGAGTAAATCATGTCGTTCCGGACAGATATCTGAAGCATAAGTCCTACTAATGTTCCATATGAATATATACGTGTTACTGATAGTTTTACGTAGAAGTTTGAATGTTAACGCTGGAAGTGTACACCAGGGTCACACTGACCCTGGAATTTTTTTATGTCTGTGTATGCTCCGCTGCACATATACAGCCCGTTTCCACGAATGTAAATTCAGCATCGAGTGAAACCTAGTAGATGACGAAAGTTATAAGTTCTCAGACACTGTTGTTCGCCTAAGTTGAGATAAATGATTTTTAAAGGGACACTGTGACCCTGGAGCACACATTGTGAAAGTACTGTCGCTAAGTTCACAAGTTCATTTATATGGAAGTGGCACGTACGAATGTCATTTTTTTAACTCATTTTATTAACTCATTTTATTAACCGAAGACGCTATACGGGAAGCGCTGCTAGAAGAACTCAATCGTCTAAGTGACATAAGTGACTTTCGTGATGAAAGTGATTCTGAAGCTGATGCTCCTACAAAATTTGCGACCATGGAGAAACTGACCAGTCTGCCTAATCTTCAGACTGCGGTGAAGAAAATACAGCCATCCACAGATAGAACGGTCCTGGCAGGCCTGCAGGGTGCCGATAACATTCTAGTCCTTATTCCAACTTTGCGGAAATAACGAATGAACGGATTTATGAATAACTGAAAGCAACTCCAAGCGTTCGTGTAATTTGTGGATTTTATTACATAAATAGCATCTTTATGTAATGAAAAAATTGTTGTTGTGGTTAACAGTTCATCTGCGGAACCAGGCCGGGGTGTTACAGCGGTTGATACTGTCATTTTTGAGGCTATGTATCCGTTAGCCCAAGGAAAACTTAGCAGAGTAATTGCTGATGCTATTGCAGGGGGGACGTCAGTCACTGAGTTTAGGCAAAGGTTGATAGAAAATGGTTTGTGTAGCAAGCTTCGTTATGAACTCATTAATCGGTATATTTATCGTGCTTAGGATCCTGAAGAGAGTTTGACCCTGTATATTGAGGAAATTAGAATGGTAGCTACAGCGTTGTGACCTAATGTTCCCGAATTGGAAGTTGTGAACAATATTAGAAGTAGTAGTAGTAATAGTAGCTTTATTCATCCATAGATCTCATTTTACAAGGATATAGGCCATGTCAAAGTATTTACAAGTTTAGACCGATTTAAAATAAGCTAATTCGTATACACATACGTTTACAGACTTCTAATTGGAGACAATCATTTGATTTACTCCTGGTATAGAATAATTCTTTTACAAATAACTTACCAAATAATGTAATGCCACACTGTCCACTCATATCTCACTATCAGTCACTGCACACACTATACACACATTGTTTCATAACACTTCACTCACTAAACACGCAGATACACAAACATTTGTAAACACTGGGCCATTTTCTGTACCGCAAATTCCCATTTGCTATCCTGAAAAACTGAGTCTGCATCCCTCCGTAATGAGCCAGATGTTGAGGTCAGAGAGAGGAAGAGGTGTTAGTATTGTGCTATGCATAGCTTGGGGGTAAGTTTCTCTAGCAAAGGATAAAGCAGGGAAAAAACAAAGTGTTAAGGTGTTATGTGGAATGTTGGATGTTTTATAATCATTATTATTATTATTTATTTGTATAACTTTTTTTACCCCTACTCTGTTTGATATAAGTAATCCTTCGTTGTACAAAATGTATTGCATATCAAGTACTTTTTAACTGCCTTTTTAAGTACTTTTTTTTTTAAAGTTCTTTAATCTCTTTTGGTAATTTATTGTAAAGTTTTATTCCTTGGTAGAAAATGCTGTTTTGAGTTTTATGTTTATTTTTCTTGATAAATGTAAGTTGAGTCTAGCTCTTGTTCCATGGTCATGGACAGAGTTATTTGTACTGTAATTACCAATGTTATTTTTGACGTGTACAACGGACTGGCAAATGTATTCACATGGAGCAGTTAAAGTGCTCAGTGTTTTGAACAGATCTTTACAATGTGCTCGACTACTATTTTTGGTTATTATTCTTATGGCTCTTTTCTGGAGTTTGGAAATTTTATGTAACTGAAAGACATTGTATGTTACACACTGATGATAAGATTCTAAGGGCATAACATGCTGATTACATTCTGTTTGCAAGAACCTTTGTACGTTCACATTACTTCAACTGAAAATCAGTATCCATTCCCAGAAATTTTGCATTTGTTACACAGTCTATAGAAGGGGCCACCTACATTTAATTAAACATTGTCATTTTCCCTCTTCAAACTGATGTTCTTTATGTTCAATGTCACTTTATTGCTTACTGACTAATCGTTAACTTCCTCGAGAATTTCATTTGCTTTCTCTGCAAGGAGTTCTCGTTTTCTCAGTAACTATAATATTGCTGTCACCAGCAAAGAGAATTTTTTCGCCATGAGTAACGCTACTGGGAAAGCCATTGATCATGAATAGTATTGGTCCTAATATGCTACCTTGTCGAATCCCTGATAACTGTTTTACTTAAAGTATAGATCTGTTTGAAGTATGTGTATATCTACTCTTTGTACCCTATCTGCTAGGTATGACCGAAACCAATCATTAGCTATCCCTCTTTTCCTAATGCTTCTAATTTATTTAAGAGAATCTTATGGTCGACTGTATCAAAGGCCTTAGAAAGATCCAAAAATATGCCTGTGACACACTCATCTTTGTCAAGAGCATCAAGTACAACTTTCGTGGGTTCTACAATGGCTGACTCCATATTTTAGCATTTCAGAAACCAATCTGTGATTCGTTTAAAAGATTGTATTTATTCAGGTAATTCATTAATTTGCCTTTCATAACTGCTTCTGTTACTTTTGAGAATGGTGACAGCAGGGAAATGGGCCAGGTATATCTCTTGAGTGTTTTAACTGCTCTGCAAATGTACCTTATATGAAGGATTCATTTATTATATTCGTTAAGGGGCCTTGTATAATCACTATGCATTGTTTCAGTACACACACTGCTACTTCATCTAAGCTTACCGAGTTTTTATTTTTTAGTTTTTGAACAGTTTTATTGACTTCATTCTCTGTGGTTGGAAGTAACATCATTGTATCTAGTGCAACATTATTTACAGGTGTTATATTTGTTTGGGGAATTTTTGCTGTAACTTCTCTGCAATACTAGAAAAATGCTCGTTTACATAGTTTGCTAAGTTTTATGGGTCATTCATTACCTTATCCGCCTCGCTTAGCAGTATGTTATTCAGCATTTTAATTTTAAAAGCCAACAGCATCAGTTGCAAAATTTTCCTAGATTTACCTAGGTTTCAATCGGGTTAACCCAACCTTCTTCAGAATAACAGTAACTACCGTTTGTCCATAGTGGACATCGTCAAGCTAAAACTGCAAATCCATAAATTATCGTCAGTCTGTAAAAACTCATCTGAAACTGCCTCGGCCCCACTTCGCGACCGCTAACTGACCGTAGCGTCATGTGGATCACCTCCATGGAGACAAATTGAATACCCCCTTGCCGCCACATTATCCCATACTTTAGTGTTTTCTGTAACTCGCAACCATAACTTCGTCATGAAGCTCAATCAGGCAAGTGCATTAGTTTATTTTGACTCGATCTAGATCATTTCAGGTCAAATATACTAATCTTGAATAAGGACCATCTGTTTTATATGGTCCGTATTGCCGGATGTTAGATTAGATGTAGTCTTGTTCATAAGATCATTCATGAGCATTTGTGTACTAAGTCAATAGGATGTTGATGCGTTGTAACCACAGCTAAGCAAATGCTTAACATTTACGTCTCAAAAATTTTCAGACCTAGTCATAATAATGACGATGTTGGCTTTATATTATCCTTCCCATTCCTAAGTCCTTTTTAGGTGATTAAACTTCGTGCTTAAGCACAAAATTTTCCTAGATAGGCCGTACGTTGTAAGCACGTGATGTCTTCCTCATATCATGACCAACGAATAGTTCATAAATGTTAAGACAGTCGATCTAAGTACGTTCTCCACAGGATAACATATGCGCCTTTTTCCTCAGCTGTACCTTTCTTTTATTTCACTTTACTAGTAAATTTAAGGTCAGGAGTTAGGTTCCCGTCTTGTACCAACAAGTACCAATCACACAGTTTATGCGCAGGCGCAAGGTATTGTGTCCGCCTAGGCGGGCCTCATGACACTACGGTCAGTTCCAGTACAGCAATCGAGGCTGCCGCATCGCGGTCGCGAAGTGGGGCCGAGGCAGTTTCAGCTAAGTTTTTACAGTCTGACGATAATTTATGGATTTGTAATTTTAGCTTGACGATGTCCACTGTGGACAAACGGTAGTTACTTTTATTCTGAAGAAGTTTGGGTTATCCCTACTGAAACGTGGATAAATCTAGGAAAATTGGCAACTGAGGCTGTTGGTTTTTAAAATTAAAATTAATATTTATACAGTTGACAGGGCGGCGAAATGTTGAAAATATTTATATTGTGTATTTGTTTGCCTCTCCCCGTTTTCATTTTTATTACATCCCAGACTGCTTTGCATTTATTCTCTGTATTATATATTGTTTTGTCATTAAATGACTTTTTTGCAACAGTGAGCACCTTCCTTTTGATCTGTTTGTATCTATGATGGAAATCTAAGAACTCTGGATCATTGCGACTCTTTTTTCATGGAACTGCGGTGTTTAAGTGTTTGGTAGGACTCATTAATACCTTCTGTTATCTATTTCTTCTTAAGAGCTGTTGATACAGTCATGTAAAATTTTGCAAATGCCTTTTCAAAGTTCAGTTAGAATAATGTGGAGAATTTAGAGACTTTCATATTCACATCGGTTACCTTATACACTTCATCCCAGCTGTATTATCGAAGGAATGCGTCACGTGGATCGGTCGCTAGCACTTTTTTTGAGAGGCCGCCAAGTTTTTCGGACCTTGATAGGTTAGTTACCGAGACAGAAATTTCGATTTAGCGATGAGAGGCGGGGCGCTATTCCTAATGATTTAAGCTTAGTAGGTGAGAGACCTGTTGGTAGAGAAAGTTTGATAGAGCGTAGACCCGTAAAGTCGGGTACTTGTTATCGTTGTGCGTGAACGTTCGGGACCCCGAGAGAAGGGAAAACAGAGTTGACGCCAGAAGGGTGCAGGTTTCTGCGGAAGCCTGTATTAATTAACAGGACCCCTAAAATCACAGAGTACGCCCCAGGTAATCTGCCTTTTGTGTGTGCCGCTTTAGGCCGTGAGCCGGTTTGTGCATTGTTAGATTCTGGTAGCAGCCTTTCGCTACCTCGTGAATCTTCGTATCGTAGGTTTCCTCGAATTTGCAAATTTCCTATGCTCCAAAAGTCCCAAGTTAAGTGTCGGAATGTTAATGGTGGGATAATTTCCGTCGTAGGGAATGTGTTTTTATATCTGAAGATTGAACGGTGTTCACAGCCAATTGAGTATACGGTGATTCAGGGTTTGAGTACCGATGTATTTTTGGGGTGTGATTTCTTTGAACGCTCTGGTTGTATCTTGAATTACCTTGATGGAGAGGCTATGTTTAAATTGTGCCCTGGTAGAAAGTATCCGTTGTGTGATCATGAGCGAACACGAAGAAGATATGCTGTGGCGGAAGATGGGTCTTCCTTTAAGCTTTCGCATTATGAATCGGAGCGGGTCAGTGTTTTATTACAGGTGTTAAATCAGTATCCAGAAATACTCACTGATAGGTTGGGCGCCACTAATAAGATTGAGTACACCATTTGGCTAACGGACGAGGTGTCCGTTCGGCAATACCCTTACCGATTACCACCCCCTAAAATGAAAGAACTTCGCAAGATAATCGATGAGCAATTGGCCGATGGGGTATTTCGTCCATCCACCTCTCCCAATGTCTCTCTGCGATTTTTAGTGGCAAAGGCCGGGGTCACGGGTTGCAGTCGGTGGTTGATTACCGCCAGTTGAACCAGAAGGTGATTTTAGAATCACTCCCATTTCCGGATCTACATGATTGTTTTACCTGGTTTTCAGGTGCACAGTATTTTTCTATCCTAGATCTGAATCAGGCATATCATCAGATACCGTTAGCGATGGAGTCAAAGCCCTTGACTGCGGCCGGCCGTTGTGACCGAGCGGTTCTAGGCGCTTCAGTATGGAACGGCGCGACCGCCACGGTCGCAGGCTCGAATCGTGCCTCGGGCATGGATGTGAGTGATGTCCATAGGTTAGTTAGGTTCGAGTGGTTCAAGGGGACTGATGGCCTCGGATGTTAAGTCCCATAGTGCTCAGAGCCATTTGAACCTTGACTGCGTTTTGGACCGACCGGATTTTATTCGTACACAATCGTATCCTTTTTGGTTTGGCTGGTTGTCCCGTATTTTAGATTCTGTGTTGTGCGACTTAAAGTTTAACTGTGACTACAATTACTTTGACGATGTCGAGAGTTATAGCGAGAACTTTCAACAACACTTAAGACGTAACTCTTCAGGCTTTCCCGGCGATCTAATGACATCTTGGGTTGTCGGGTGTTCTGCCGGATATCAGCGTCGTACTTGCACGATATTTCGGTCACGTAGCTCGAGACCTTCATCAGGTGCGACCTGAGACTGCTCCTCGAGTGGACCTGGTCCAGTACTTATGACTATGGCCTTCCCCCTCCACCACTTAAGACATTTAGGTCAGGTATTTGGCCGGCTGCTGGATGCGGGGTTAACGGTTAACCCGCCAAAAGTTAGCTTGGCGAAAAAGGAAATTTCCTTCTTGGGTCACATAGTTTCGGGCAGTTGAATAAGAATTGATCAAGAACGCACTAAAGCCATCCATCAGTTTCCGGTGTCTCAGAATAAGAAGGATATAATGAGATTCGACAGGATGACCAATTTTTTTTTGAAAATTTGTCCCAAATTTTTCACAGCTGGTTGCCCTCTTAATCAACTGAGGCGGAAGGGGGAGGAATTTGTTTGGAGCGAATTCAGCAAGCAACCTCGACGCTCTGAAAGTAGCTTTATCTAATGCGCCGGTTTTTGCCATACCTAATTTTGAGAAGATTCTGTTCTTCAAACAGATTCGGGGATTGCCGCGGTCCTCTTGTAAGGAAACGAGGCTAAAAGACGACAAATTGACCATGCCTCGAGATCTTTGTTCACCATGGAAAAGAAATATTCAGTATATGAGTTAAAACTGTTGACGGTGTTTTCGGCCTGCAGCGTTTCATGTTTTATCTTGAACATAAATCTTTCCTCTCAGAAAGCGACAACCAAGCGTTGTCGTGGGTTTTGGCCTGGCCGCGGAATACAAGACGCATAGCAGTTGCGCGGTGAGAATTTCCGCATTCCGTCTACAGGTGTCATATGAAGGGCATGGATAAGAAAGTGCGACCAGGATTATGTTTGTGTGGGAGCAGTTCTAGCCGAGATTCCGGGCTTGTTTGGTGATCTGAGTCAGGAGCCGAATGAGGATCCTCAGTTAGCTCCCATAAAGCACAAGCTACAGGAAAGGGTAGACGGCCGGCCGGGGTGGCCGAGTGGTTCTAGGCGCTACAGTCTGGAACCGGGCGACCTCTACGGTCGCAGATTCGAATCCTGGCTCGGGCATCGATGTGTGTGATGTCCTTAGATTAGTTAGGTTTAAGTAGTTCTAAGTTCTATGGGACTGAAGACCTCAGATGTTAAGTCCCATAGTGCTCAGAGCCAAAGGGTAGACGTTCTGGGATATTCCATTAAGAGGGGAATTCTGAGTTTTAGGACTCGTTATGGCGGCAAAGATAAGTTGCGTCTCCCCAAAGGGTTGGTGCCGGCTGTGTTTCAGTATTTAAGTCCTTGTATGGAGCTCATTTGGACTATCACGAAGATAAAGCAACACCTTATCTGGCCCACCTTAAATGGGGACGTTCGCCAAGTTAGTGGGCTGAAACCCGTTCAGGATACGCTTTAACGGGAACTAACTTCGACCAGGGAGGAAAACCCGATGGACAAAATCTCTGTCGATTATCTTGGACCCTTGCCACGCACCCGGCATGGAAAGAAGTGTCTCTTCGTCATGGTTGAGACCTTCTCTAGATTTGTTTGGTTGATGCCGAGCAAGTCAGGAACGTTGGAAACTACTATTGAACTTCTAAGTCGGTTGTTTGCCTTGTTTGGTCCTCCCAAAGTATTAGTAAGCGATAATGCGCCATGATTTGTCTCGAAAGAATTTAAATGGTTCTGTTTTGGTACTGGGATATCTCACATAACCACCATTCCTGTTACCCCCAACCATCGTTCGCCGAGGGAGTGAACCGGAATTTGAAGTCGGCGCTTACCATCTTTCACACGCACTCGCAAACCAAGTGGGATCAATTATTGGGTGGCTAAATTTCGCTTTGAATACTGCTGTCCATGAGGCCCTCAAGATGACTGCTGCCAAGTTGATATTTTCTAATACAGTCAATTCTCTCCTTTCTAACTTATTGGGGATTAACAATTTGCTCCAGGAAGATAGTGACCTTCAAACAATAAGGAGGTTGGCAAGAAAAATATTCAGCTGGTGCATAGAAGGGAGGCTGTTCGCTACAATCAGGGAAGGTGGTCGGTCTCGTTACCATTGGGTAGTACCGTATTTTTGAAGAATTTGTGAGCACGAACGAAATGTGCTAAGAAGGTCACAGCTCAAATGCTTCCTAGATTTGTCAGGCCTTATACGGTAGTAAGAGCTATCCCCCCGGCTAGTTTTCTGCTCCAAGATCCATCTTCCCAGAAACTTCTAAGGGCCCATATAATCCAACTCAAGGTGGGCAAGGGAAACCATGATGCTGTGGCGGAATTCAATGGACCATCTCCACACCTGTTCATGCTTAAGGGGGGGGGGGGGGAGGAATTTTGCCATACACCCGCGTTTAATTTCATGTAATTCCCGCGGATTTGGAATCCCTCTGGCCGCAAGAGCACATGGAGCGTTACTGTCGCCGGTAGAGGGTAGGTCGGAGGAGAGGGTGGTTAAGGGCTGCGGCGACCTGGAGAAAGAGGAGGAGTATGAGACAGGCGGCAGAGAGCGCTAGCGAGGCGGAGTGTTGTTGTGGCCAAGGGTCTGCCGTGGGGCCCGTTGGCTGGAGTGGTGCCTTTGTCCTTTGTTCACAGTGGGTTTGGCGGGGTCGAGTGTCGGTCGCAGCCGTGAACACTGCTCGTTCAAAGCTACTTCGGCAGGAGGCACAGTATTCGGCGTGTCCTCTGCTATTGAAGTTGCGAGCAGTTTGTGCCCTTTGTGGTGCCAGGCTGGAGTCCAGTCTGACCTTTGCAAGTACTGGACGCGGCGGCGTCTGCTGGATGATACCCTTGGGTTTTCGACTGCGAGTAATATTTGTTACATCATTCTCTCGGCGGTCTCTAAGCAAGCGTTTGTCAATGGGCGCTGGATTTTACGAGAAATCGTGGATATTTGATTGTATCTCTAGTTAACTGTGATCTAGTTAAAGACGCCTGTGCACCATGATTGAAATTTTTAGTGTAGATTTCTAGTACTGTGATAGCGGCAACCGCTACTAAAGTGCGCGTCATATATCTTGGCGGCCGAGTTTAGGTTCGTTCTGCGCATCTGACGTCACAAAACACAGTCAGCCAATGAACAGAGAACGACGTTGCCAGATCTCGACAGCAGTGCAGAGCACGGACGAGTAGAGGTGGGCCAAACGGTTATTCTGGAGTAACCGTTATCACAGTTCCAGTTATTCTCTGATAACCGTTGTTGTTAACGGTTATTAATAACTGCCAAGTTATTTTTCGCTAGCGAATACCGAATACTCAGAGAGTTAAATAACGACATAGTTGGAATCCATCAGTTTAGTTATTGAAACACGTATGTAACGCAGCAGCGATGGCGAGGCATTGTAGCATCTGTGACCAGAGAGTATGCGCTTGACCGCGCGAGTGTTGCGAGCGGTTCTCAGTCAGTAGTAGTCTTTGCGAGTTAGTTGTCGCTATGCAGAGTAGCAGTCAGTCAGTCGTTGCGAGTCTGTCAGTTCAGTCGTTGCGAGTCTGTAGCTCTGTCTAGTTGAGAGCAGTACTCAGTCTGTAGTCGTCATGCAGAGCGGTCGGTCAGTAGTAGCAGCCCAGTGCGGTTGTGTGATGTAGGCGGTCGGCAACAATGGTCAAGATGAGGAATAAGGTATACTGTTAATTAATATAATCATTAGATAATGAAAAATTTTATTTATTGTAATTATTCTCCAACAAGTATCTCAATAATAATTTTTTATTTCAAAAGCATTTTCTCAAAAGTTTAATTTTTTTGAACTAAAGATCTCGTTGCACTTCCCATTTCATTCCACTTCTTTTTGAAGAAAAATTTCACTAGAATTACAAAAAAAAAAGGAGAATATTATTATTTGCAATGTAGTTCCTCCAAGTGGTGCGCAACAACAAGAGCAGATATGTGACATCCATTTATTCTGAGGTAAGACTTTAATTCTGATTGTTTTTACACAGGGCCAAAGACCGATATTTCGGTTTAATTGAATTTTCTTGTCACTGAATGGACTTTAATTTTTTGAAGGATTTATAATTGAGTCAGATTGCGAATTTCACATTTGTTGCCATTGTCAGTACATTTGATTGTGGGCAGGTTACGCATAGAGCCATGTCCATCAGCATTTCTAATTAGTATCGTTATTTTTCTTTAAAAATTTTTGTGGGGAGGTTACACTTAGCGACACCCAGTCCAGGATCGTATTTCGTTGAGAGTCTTTTGAGCGACAGTCAGATATCTGCTCTTATTTGCTTAGATAATTAGGATTTGGCGCAACGCTTTTAATAATATTGTGACTTTCTTTCTACAGGTCAACGGCAATTTGCTGCTTTGTTGTATTTGTGTGTTGCTTTTGCATTGTGCTTATTTGTTTTGTGAAAAATTTTGACTATTGTAAAAATGCCGCGAAAGACTGGGAATAGTGTATCGCGAAGTATTGTGAATGAAATTACCGACTTAAACAACGTGACCGATAGTAATTGTGATACGCAACGTAATGATGACAATCCTGCGTTCACTAACAATCAGTGCATTCCAACCACTAATGATGACTTTCACCTTAATGATGAACAAACGAACTCAATTGTCTCGTCTGTTAACTTGACGACAATTGATGACGCAGAATGCTCTATGGTAATGAGCGCTGTAGAGCTTAACACACCCGATTTGGAAAACTCAAGTAATGTACAGACAAATCTGTCTAATGAAAATGATCAGATCACACAAAGTAGGACAGATGTATTTAATTCCGAAACAATGACTGATAGTATACATTTGACTGACAAACCTTTTTGTAAATTTCAAAATGACCAAATGGTTACAGAAAGTGAAACAATTCCAGATCCACTATTGAACAGTACAGATAATAGAAATGGTAATTTTGGCTCGGATCCAATTATGGCAATACTGCTACAACTTAGGGAAGAGAGTAAACAACAGAATGAAAATTTCAAACAACTTAGGGAACAGTACAAACAGCGGAGGGAAATGATGAATAATTTTTTCAAACAACTTAATGGAGGTTTTGACAACCATTGCAGGCAGGTAGATGAGGGTGTCGACAGCCATTACAAACAACTTAGCGAAACAATTGATAAAAGTGTCGATCTCACAAACGAAAAACAAGACGACCGTAAAGAACAGAACAAACAAGTTAGCGAACAGATTACAGCTGTTACCATACAATGTCAGGACACTAAAGTACAATTACGTGTGAATACTAAGACTTGTGCTAATAACAGTAATGAAAAAGTTGGCACTGTTGCACAAGAATTAAATAGTACACATGTAAGCACAACAGAATTACATATACACGAAATTAATGCAGTCACCGAACAATGCCCTAAAAACGAAGTACAGATTCGCGACGAAGTTAATTTAGAGTCAGTGGAAGTTTCATACACTCCGAATACGGAAGTTGACGAGAAAAGTGAACGACACAATAACCAGATTGACGAAAGTATTAAAGTAACAGAATTAACAATTATTTCAGTCACCAATACGTCACAGAATCCGCCACGTTGCGAGCATTTGTCAGACTTACGCAGCGTGTATAATGTGAACAATTTACAGCAACTACGCGACTTAAAATCCGAAAAGCCACGCGACTTAAAATCTGAAAAGCTACGCAACTTGAAATCCGAAATGACACAGACGAACAGATTCACACACAAACCTGAACGTGTTATCAAACTGAGTGACGAGAACGTAGATTTCGAGCAATTTGCATTTGTAAGCAAATGTAAAGAATTTAATAATGACAGAACACAGATACACGATTTGCACTGTATACGACAATTTATCTTTGTACATTCACCGCTATTATCGGTAATGGAGAAACTAGCTTTGAACCAGATGCGACAATTTATTTTTGTATTTACAACAGCATTGCCTGTAATGAAGAAATTTGAATTAGCACGAATACAACAATTTGCCTTTGAAATTTTACCGCTAATGCCTGTAACACAAAAGCTAAAATTTATTTGCAGTGCGTAAATGACCTCAGGGGATTCATTACGCTTTAATGAATATGTGCCGTAGCGAGCATAGGGCCCCGAGCTGTAGTAGTGCTGTTTCATCTTTAGTTTTCTGCACTGCTGCCTTTTCTTCTACTATCCTTTATATCTATCAAAACTGCTCTTTAACTATTGCTCTATCTAGAATTAAGAAACATGTAATGAATACCCGATAAGACAACTTTTACCGACTGTGACAATTTTCTTTAGGCACTCCAAAACCAGCGTAATTTTAATTACAGATAAAATCGTAATCATCAGTATGTGTAAAATTAACAGCAAACGCATTTTTTTGGTAACAATAGACCTTTTCACCACAATAGCATGAAAGTGAGCCGCTTAGCATACGTAACCAACAATGCAGTCTACAAGGTCAACCAAACTTTAGTGTTTCGCCGCGTGCACGTATAGTCCCAGCCCCAACAAATAGTAACGTACGTCAGCAAGGAAACAACTACGTACAAAGAAGACAGTATTTCAATTCCTATCGTAATGCACCGTATAGGAATGACTATTACGACAGACGTAAAAATAATGAAGACAATTTTCAGCGAACGTCTAACAACAGTCGGTCATACCAACAGCAAAATCATACGCAAGAACATATTCTCATGAATGAACCCGACAGTAGGTACCATCCAGAGCGTAACACGTCTGGAAGAAGTAATAGGACAGTTCAAATAGTCGAAATGCCACAGAATCCTCCTAATAATAATAACACGTCAGATAGAATCTGACTAGATAATGTACAGGACGCATCTTGCAATAATACAAGCACTACCTTAGACACGCAAAATGTTGTTCACGAAAATGTAATTACTTTTGACGACATCAGAGACACTCTTTTACAGGAAAGACCAGTTATTCAGAAAACCATTTCACATCCTGTTATCGAAATTAAAATTGGTTCATCGAAATTCTCAGCAGTAATTGATTCCGGATCACCTATATCAGTAATAAATGAGGAGACTTTTAATGAGTGCAACAAAGAGAATACTTATCCGACATTACCTTTAGGCAAAACAAAAGTGAAAGGAGCAGTATCGAGTAAAGGAGTAGACGTTAAATTACAGACACATTTATCATTTTGTATCGCAGGTCACACGTTTCACTCTAATTTTTGGATTGTTCCTTTATTGACAACAGACGTTATTTTAGGCACGAATTTTCTGGTACAACACGAAGCAGTCATTGATTTTCAGAATTCTTATTTAATGTTAAAGGATGAAAATGTACAACTTGCTTTAGAATTTCAGCACTCATTATCTGCGGAAGAACAAACAATTAACCGCACAGAGGTCATTTCCGCAACACGTGACATAGACTGTAATCCCACATTGTTAACGGATACGTACGTACACAACTATAATACTCCAGACGAGATGGACTACGACGTAATACAAATGATTTCCGATAAAGTTAAAGAGAGTAGTGCAATTACAGACGACGAACGAACGCAATTACACAAAATTCTTTTACAGCAAGCTCCAGTTTTTGACAACATTCCTGGTACTATGTCCGGCTTTATGTATGAATTTCAAGTCAAACCGCATGACACATTTAAAGCAAAGCATTATCCTATTCCATACATTCACAGAGAACAGGTTAAAAAAGAATTGCAGGATATGCTCGACCAAGGAATTATAGAACCAGCAGTTAGTCCGTACATAAACCCGCTACATATTGTTAAGAAAAAAGATGGCTCACTTCGCCTTGTACTTGATTCACGTCACATTAATGACATTATTATTAATGAAACAGATCGACCACAGACATTAGAGGAACTTTTACAGAAATTTCACGGTACAGCTATTTATTCCACATTAGATTTGAAATCGGGATTTTGGCAAATTCAACTTCATCCGAATTGTAGAAAATATACAGCTTTTCTCTGTTTCGGCGACTGTTATCAATTTTGCAAACTACCGTTCGGCTTAACTATTTCTTCTGCAGCTTTTATTCGCGGTTTGAACACAATACTTCCGACAGAACTTAAAGACAGAATTACGACGTATGTAGACGATATTCTTATCGCAGAAGCTAACTGGTCTGAACACAATATGATTCTTGAACAACTGTTACAAACTTTTCATGCACAAGGACTCACAGTTAACCTCAGTAAATCGCACTTTGGCAAAACTTCTATAAAATTTCTTGGACACGTAATTTCAGCAGAAGGCATTGCACCTGATCCGGAAAAACTTCAAGCTCTACGTGACATTACTGTTCCTACGACGAAGAAGCAATTACGCAGTTTTTTGGGCTTAATTAACTTTTTTCGTAAATTTATTCATCATTCTGCTTTAGACACGCCTAGACTATGCCAATTAACAGGTAAAAACAGTATTTGGTCTTGGGATAAGCAAGCACACTCTGAATTCATGAACCTGAAACATGCTTTGTTGAATGCACCACTTTTATCGCATCCAGATCTTACTAGAAATTTTTCCATTGCTACCGACAGTTCCAACACCGCTTTAGGCGTACACATTTTCCAGGAAATAGAAGAAGATGGTTCTACAGTAATTAAAAACATCGCATTTGCAAGTCGCATTTTGTCACCTGCTGAACGAAATTATTCCGTTACAGAACTGGAAACATTATGTGTTGTATGGGCTTTTACGAGATTTCGGCACTTTCTTTATGGCAGACATACCACCGTTTACACAGACCATAGAGCTATACAATTTTTGCTTTCAGCTAAATTTACTCACGACAGATTAAGTAGATGGAAACTATATTTACAAGAATTTAATTTTACGATTGTTCATATTCCCGGTACACAAAATGTTATAGCAGACGCACTATCGCGTTCTCTCGGCAACAATCAGCAAGACATCGCAACCAACTTCTGCAAAGCAAATTTCAGCGTCATGTACATTCAACAAGTTGCATTTGAAAATTTCATTTCGTCGTCATTACGAGACATAGTATTCTTTTTTTTTTTCACATGCTTTGGTCAGCTGCGCGAGCTAATGCTTCTGTCCGTCAGCTGTGTTGTCTTCTGCTGTCACTACCAATTTACGACACTCACAAAACACAAACAAATGTTTTTCAGCAAATGATTAATTTTGACACGTGCAAACTATTACGGATAGTAACAAAGTAGAATCGGAACACAAAAGAACATGTCCGACCTCACTACCATGTTTTTGCTACATCTTTGTCGCTGTTGAACTCACTTCAAAATTTGTTACTTTCACTCCGTTACGCAAAGCTACTGCTAAAACTGTTTCGAAAGCATTTGTAAAACATTTTCGATCTCATGTAGGGCATGTAATGAAAGTAATTTCTGATAATGGATCACAATTTCGATGTGGCGTATGGACACGTATGTTACGAGCTAGAAACATTTCTCCGATCTATATATCCAAGTACCACGCTTCTTCGAACCCTTGTGAAAGATTAATGAAAGAAATTGGTAAACTGTGCCGAATATACTGTCACAAAAGACATATTGATTGGGACACACACATATTCTCATTCCAAGATGTAATTAATTCCATTCCAAATGAATCCACTATGCTATCTCCGTCTGTTATACTGAAAAACGTTGAACCACCAAACAAAATTAAAGAATTAGTAAAACTACCCAAAAGTCGTCGCCTACGACACCACGAAATAATTAACATTGCGCTGAACAACATCAAACGTGCCGCAGAGCGCCGGAGAAGACAGCAAAAACAGGTTTGTACACGCCGCGTCTTTCACGTTGGACAGAAGATACTAGTACGTACACACTATTTATCCAGCAAATTAAAAGGTAAGTGCAGTAAATTTGAACTTCTATACGCAGGTCCGTATCGGATTCGCAGTATCCCTCACCCCAATGTTGTACACGTCGAAACTTTGAGAACCAGAAAATCGAAAGGCAATCACCATATCTCAAACATTAAACCGTTTATTGAGTGAAACCACTGTATGATTCAACACACTATGATGCCATTTACTAATGCAATTAATTCACCTGACTAATTATTGATGATTATCGTATTTTTTTCTTGGCAAGTGCCCGGCAAGGTAAGGTTAGCAGGTCGCTCTTCTTGTCGTTACACATCAGACCGTGCATATTTTTCCAGATGAATTTACACATTTACGACTATTCCTGCAATTATATTTATGTGACTACTTATTGATGATTATCGTATTTTTTTCTTGGCAAGTGCCCGGCAAGGTAAGGTTAGCAGGTCGCTTTTCTTGTCGTCACACATCAGACCGTGCATATTTTTCCAGATGAATTTACACATTTACGACTATTTCTGCAATTATATTTATGTGACTACTTATTGATGATTATCGTATTTTTTTTCTTGGCAAGTGCCCGGCAAGGTAAGGTTAGCAGGTCGCTTTTCTTGTCGTTACACATCAGACCGTGCACATTTTCCATTTTTTTGTGTATATGACTGTACTCCAGTTTTGTTTGTATGCACTATGAAATAGTTAAGATATAACACACACCAGTCGACTTTGACATTTTTTTTTTTTTTGCCTTATGACATCTCAACATCGTGACTGTTTCACATTTTTTTTTGCTACTGCATTGTATTATTCTGTGTACATTTTTTCGCATCCGAACACTGTCAATGTCTTGGACATATTACGTTTTCTGTCATGTTATGCTGTATGGTTAATTGTGTCACCATAAACCAGTCATTATTTAGTGGGTATAGGATTTAAATGCAAGACATTAATCTTTGTTCATCAATTTCAGAAAGGAATGATGATTCTAAGAAATAAATTTAACATAAATGGGAATTTCACCTACGGAATAAACGAAAGGAGATGCAATAACTTTATGAGGAAGAATAAAGGGATCAGGATTAACAAGCATTAACAAGACTATACTATACTCATCACAGAATAGCAGTCTTAACTAATTTTTTCTTTCAGAATACAAGGTGATTGATGCAGGCTGTCAGAGAGAACTACACATCTTATTTTTAGTGATGAAATATGCTAGAGATAAGGAATAGTTATGTAATGAGTAATGAAGTGATTTTTTGCAGATGATAGTGAATACTGATGAATAATGATGAAGGGAATGGTATTATGAATAATGAAGTTTTTCTTTACAGGTGATGATAATGGTGAAGTTATGATGATATGGATAATGAAGTTTTTTTTTCTTTATGCCACGTAGTTATTTAAGTATTTGTTGCGGTTTGCTTTGACAGCAGGTGTTACATTGCATAGTAGGATGACGGAAAGTTTTGGAAAGGACAGCTATGGAACACATTTTATACACATTTCACTACTTGTTAATTCGAAGTTCACTACTTTTCAGCATAGTGTGCGTTTCTTCTTTCAGGTCAATAATCCGTTTTTGTATTTTTTCCAGGAGAAGTTTTTCATGACACTTACTAAACCTGTTACTTATTATACCTGTTCTAGTACTTGCATTTTTATATTTTTTACCCATTTGTGTTTATCATTTATAAATGTGATCACATGTACTGCCTTGTTACATAATCTTGCTACAGCTGACTCATGACGAATGACGTTACCTATCCTCATTTGCAGCAATAGGTCAAAAGCAAAAAGTATTATGCCTCAGCAATTAATTATCGATCCCAACGCAATGCATTGCTACCAAAAAAATGTATTACCAGTCCCACATAATGTCACTAGTTTATGATAATTCTGAATAATACTGATCAACTCTGAATAGCATGTCACTCGAGTAATGACCTCTTAATGAGACTATATTCAAAATAATGCTTTGTCACTAGCTAATAACTGCCACTGTTTATTGTAATGCCTGTGATTACTAATGATTTGACTGTAATTAACTGATTTTTAATAATGACTTTGTAATGATCTGAATAATACTGAATGATGAACTATGTTTTATTCTATTCAATACTTGATGGCCACTGAGTGCCAATAATTAATGTCAATCAACGAAATTGTTATTAATTATGCCATTAATTAACTCTTGTTTTCAATGTTCATACTTTGTAATTGGAAATAAATGTGATTGTTTAATAATGCTTTGTAATTAGAAGAAGGCTAATGATTCTTAATAGATTGGAATGACAAATGATTAATTAACTGTAATTAGGAGAAGGTTAATGATTCTTAATTATACTCTGTAACTGAAAAGAATGCGATTATTTCATAATATTTTGTAACCAGGAAAAGAAGGCTACTGATTCTATGTAAAACAATTAATGAACATTTTTCTGTAATACTACATACTTGGTACAGAAATGTTCAATAACTGGGCTATGAATGCCACGAACTATCAATGAAGACTGTAATTGTCAATATTATGTGACTGGATGTCCTTCACCTCATAAGCTGACTACCCTGAATTACTGCAATGTCCATTTGTCCTGTTTATCCCAGTGATCATGGAGCACTATATTTGGTTTTGCACTAATTCTACGTTGGTGTGCCTTGTAAGAGTGTGGTGTTGACACGACATGCTGTCCACCACCATGAGCGATGAAGACATTATTATGGTCCCACTGTTTGGTGTACCTAATGTACTGCCAAAATGAAAACATGGAACATTACTACGACAGTTCAGTGTCTTGGCTACACTGATAACTTCTGATGGGAAAAGAACTTCAAGTTGTGTCACTTGGTGTTGTACTACTGTGGAAAGATATGGACTTTCAGAGCAGCTGTGTGCAATCTAAAGTGCTACAACCATGATGCAATCCTTCCCTTTCCTATCCTGATTCTTGTCACATAAAAAAAAAATTTTTTTTTGGTAACATCATTTATGTTCATAGGTTATACATTTTTCGATTCGCTAAACTCCAGTGTGAGTACACTTATGTCACTGGTCGACATGATGTTTGCCATTATGTTTATTTGTTGTGAAAATACTAAAGACATTTTTCAGTGCATGTGCACTTTGGACATGAATTTTTTTTTGCCATTATGTTTATTTGTTGTGAAAATACTAAAGACATTTTTTCAGTGCATGTGCACTTTGGACATGAATTTTTTTTGCCATTATGTTTATTTGTTGTGAAAATGCTAAAGACATTTTTCAGTGCATGTACACTTGTCAACATAATATTTTTTGCCAGTCTGTTTATTTGTTCTGAATATGCTAAAGAATTTTTTCAGTGCCTGTGCACTTTGTTATCTGTCAAATAATTTGTATATACTTTTCTGATTTGCTACTATGTTTTGTACTCACATTTTGTCTTTGTCTGATATATTTTGTACTTAGTGCGTGTGCACAACATTTACTTTATGTACTACATCTAATTATTCTTGCCAGTCTGTTTATTTGTTCTGCATATGCTAAAGAATTTTTTCAGTGCCTGTGCACTTTGTTATCTGTCAAATAATTTGTATATACTTTTCTGATTTGCTACTATGTTTTGTACTCACATTTTGTCTTTGTCTGATATATTTTGTACTTAGTGCGTGTGCACAACATTTACTTTATGTACTACATCTAATTATTCTTGCCAGTCTGTTTATTTGTTCTGCATATGCTAAAGAATTTTTTCAGTGCCTGTGCACTTTGTTATCTGTCAAATAATTTGTATATACTTTTCTGATTTGCTACTATGTTTTGTACTCACATTTTGTCTTTGTCTGATATATGTACTACATCTAATTATTCTTGCCAGTCTGTTTATTTGTTCTGCATATGCTAAAGAATTTTTTCAGTGCCTGTGCACTTTATCTGTCAAAAAGTTTGTATATACTTTTTTCTGATTTGCTACTATGTTTAGTATTCACATTTTGTCCTTGTCTGATATATTTTGTACTTAGTGCGTGTGCACAACATTTAAATATTCTGTAAGTTGTAGGATTTTGTTAATTAAAGAAAAATTTTGCCGCGCTTGGCAAGTCCAAATGACTCACCATCGCTGCCAAATTTTTGCCCCCCGAGTGGAGGGTTATGAAACACGTATGTAACGCAGCAGCGATGGCGAGGCATTGTAGCATCTGTGACCAGAGAGTATGCGCTTGACCGCGCGAGTGTTGCGAGCGGTTCTCAGTCAGTAGTAGTCTTTGCGAGTTAGTTGTCGCTATGCAGAGTAGCAGTCAGTCAGTCGTTGCGAGTCTGTCAGTTCAGTCGTTGCGAGTCTGTAGCTCTGTCTAGTTGAGAGCAGTACTCAGTCTGTAGTCGTCATGCAGAGCGGTCGGTCAGTAGTAGCAGCCCAGTGCGGTTGTGTGATGTAGGCGGTCGGCAACAATGGTCAGGATGAGGAATAAGGTATACTGTTAATTAATATAATCATTAGATAATGAAAAATTTTATTTATTGTAATTATTCTCCAACAAGTATCTCAATAATAATTTTTTATTTCAAAAGCATTTTCTCAAAAGTTTAATTTTTTTGAACTAAAGATCTCGTTGCACTTCCCATTTCATTCCACTTCTTTTTGAAGAAAAATTTCACTAGAATTACAAAAAAAAAGGAGAATATTATTATTTGCAATGTAGTTCCTCCAAGTGGTGCGCAACAACAAGAGCAGATATGTGACATCCATTTATTCTGAGGTAAGACTTTAATTCTGATTGTTTTTACACAGGGCCAAAGACCGATATTTCGGTTTAATTGAATTTTCTTGTCACTGAATGGACTTTAATTTTTTGAAGGATTTATAATTGAGTCAGATTGCGAATTTCACATTTGTTGCCATTGTCAGTACATTTGATTGTGGGCAGGTTACGCATAGAGCCATGTCCATCAGCATTTCTAATTAGTATCGTTATTATCTTTTAAAATTTTTTGTGGGGAGGTTACACTTGGCTCCCATTTCTATTAAGTATTGCTATATTTTCTTTAAAAAATTGCGGTGGGGAGGTTACATTATCAGTATAACTGCGAGTAGTGTGAAATGGCAGGAATGTCATATGAATCGTGTCATAACGTTAGCTTATTAACTCCGGGTACATTTTAGTTGATGTTAGAACGA